>NW_008794443.1:2335420-2353268 GCF_000699145.1 Aptenodytes forsteri
GCGGGGCCCGCCCGGCAGCCCTGGCCCGAAGCGTTTATGGGGCCGGGATCCTGAGGAGGGGCCCCTCACGGCAGGTCTCGCGTCGAGTAAACTGCAGTAAACGAAGCCTTTCGGCTCTTCAGAGCGTCACAGGTCCATCTGCCCAGACCGGGGGTCAAGATCATGCGTTGATTCATCTACGCTGAAGTGAAAGAGCGGTGTTTGTTGATGGAGTCCTCTGTAGCGTAGTGCCTATGCGCGGGCTGCAGTGGATCTGTCCTCTTTTAATTAGGTAGTAACGATAGGAAATAAAATTGTTTGGAAAGAGGCAGCTTAAGCTATGGAATGAAAGAACCCGTTCTAAAAATTAGAATTTTGTTTAATGGAGAGGTCAGGAAACTTGAAGATACAAGTAATTACGAAAATATAGGCTTTTTTTTTTTTTTACTTTTCATAAGCAAATGCAAGCACATTTTTCCTACTTCAATATAAAACTTGGATTTTCCTTGTCACACAGCTCCATAATTTGAAAACCCAGTAAATTAACTGCTGTAACGGGATCCTCCTTTTTAACGTTTTAAAAATGTCTTAAAAAATCTTCACTGCTTCTTCAATGTGGTCCCAATACCAGGAGCTGACGGACGAGACATGAAAATACTTGGCACAGTGCAAGAGGTTCAAAGCGCTGTATGAAATTAGGTTCTTTTCTTGCCTAAATCCTTCAGTTTTATAATCGTTTCAGTGTGCCCATTTTCAAAGTCTTTTCTGAAAATTACTTTCAAGTACAAGTTTAATACACAGTTGTAAAAGGTTTCTTCATAGTAGAAGTAAAGACCTGTTTGGCAGTTCTCAGTTCCAGAAATAATGTTAGTAAACTTCATAGCTTTTGTGGAAGTTTAAAATTTGTATTTTAAAACATGTATCTCTTCTGTAGCTGTAGAATAAATGCTATTGCAAAATATCCTTTTTCAGTCTAAGGCCTCAGAAATAACTACTGCATTTAGTTTCTCTTGAGGTAGAACAGCATAGTTCAGCTGGAAGGGAAGTACGATGATCATGTAGTCCAACGGTATGTTTTTATGGCATAAAAGAAAAAAGTTATGCCTACTGTATGACTTCACTCAAATGTAATTCAGACATCGCATTGCGAGTTCTGGTTAAAAACAGACACCACAATTGCCAGTTGAGTCACATATGTAAAATATAATTACGGGAAATGGGATCCTAAAAATCGACTTCCAAAACCAAAAAGACTCCCACTTGATTCAAGGACAACCTCTACTAATTTTCTGTAAGAGGTGGTTGGATCTTCAGCGTCAAGCAGGAAGTGAAGAACAGGATTTTCTGGTTCTGAGGTTTGAGTCAATTCCACTTTTTACAGATTATGCTATGCAATCATCAAGAGAGAGCCCTTTTCCTGAGGTCAATGCGTGTGAGCTATCTGGCATACATATTCGCATGGATCTTCTCTAATATTCACTGGAAGGTAGGGAAAAATATTTTGGGTTTATGGTCAACCTCAAAAATTAGGTCAGAATCAAACAGGGAACCATATTGAATCAGCCAGGGCGCAAAGATGACAAACTTTAGAACTGTCAATAAAAGGAACTTACTTCCTACTCCAAGATAACAACTATTTAATCTAGATTTTCTTTTCTAAAATGAAATGAACTTATGTACAGCTAATGAAATGCTATTGTTTAGACATAACAGTTGCAATCTAGTAAAAAGGCTCCTGTAAAAGATTTCACTCCTTGATCTACTTAAGGTTGATTTGAGAAGTTTGGTCCAATAATGAGCGAAAGCAAACTATAATAAAAGAAATATCCAGGAGGATGAGGGAAAGTATGTCCATGAGGATATGGAATAGGAAATTGAATGCAATAGTTTCCTAATTAAAATCAAATGGATAATTCATTAGCATTGAATGAATGATAATTTAACTCCAGTCTCTTAGAAGTGCTGGTCACAGCCATGTTCTTGATAGGTGGCATACCTGAACCCACACTGTCATCACAAGAAGTCTCAGCAGAAAAATCAATGGCATAAAGTTAGAAAAACATTCCTTTTCAAATCTGGTAAAGGTCTCTCTAAGGTATCACAGAAGAAAGGGAGGAGTTGGCCGTTCAGTTTAAAAGAAAAAGCATTCAAATTTTTTTGAACTGCAAAGATCATCTTTCAACTCTCAAAGCTGACAAAAGAGATGAAAAACCTCAAAAGCATCAGTGTCTATATTTGTCTGAAATTTCAAGTCTCTGTAGGAATGCTACATTTAACATAATGTTTATTTTAGAAGATAAGGGGTTGTTTGATTAATGTTATCAGTCAATCAGTATACAATCTGTAATTTCCTTTAACTGGTTTTCATCCCCACATCTTGAATACCCAGAGGAAACTTCTTTTCTTCTGGAAGTAAGTCTTGAAGTAAATTGTCCTCATTTTCCACTGAGATCTGAATTTCAGTTTCTTTTTTCAAGGGGTTTTCTTCTTTGGAAAGGGGAATTTCTTCCCCTGTTGGGGAATAATAGGGAGCGTTTCCATAATCCATGCTAGTTGAACTAGTCTGTTCTGGGAACTGGGAACTGCAGTCTGGACTACATACTTTAACAATACAAGTCACATTGACCTGCGTTCCTCCGTTACCGGAATGTTCTGTCAAATAAACAGAAAATACATTAAACATGGAAGAATGAAACCCAGAACAGGATGACTGGATTCTTTATCCAGCTCTTTGACCTAAAGTTAAAATAGACACTAAGTATCTTCTTTCTTCACTTAATTTAGGTAAGCTGGTGGAGTTGGTTCTGTAACGTTTTAGGGTTTTTTTTGGTACCATAAAATCCACGTCATCCCAGAAATAAAAAAGCCATGAAAATTAATACAGAGCCCTGCATCACAGCCAACTCCTTACCCATCTGTTGCCATTTCAGATGCTTTTGGCAATGTTCTTTTCTTACTGCTCCCTTTGGCTCTTACTCCCACTCACAGGTAAGTGCCTCCCTTCACATGGATCCCCTAGTCTGCAAATAACTTCTCCACTGAGCGCACTCTCTTTACTTTTTCAGGCTGACAGCAATCACTTTTTCTTTTCAAAAGTTACTCTCTCTGCTGAACATGGGTCTGATGTTTTATCCTGCCATTTAAATTACTCCCACCACAGGTAAGTGCCTCCCTTCACATGGATCCCCTAGTCTGCAAATAACTTCTCCATTGAGCGCAGTCTCTTTACTTTTTCAGGCTGACAGCAATCACTTTTTCTTTTCAAAAGTTACTCTCTCTGCTGAACATGGGTCTGATGTTTTATCCTGCCATTTAAACTTCCGCTACAGAGACTCATAATTGATAATCAAATTGCAAGAGGTTCTGGATCATTCTGATACATTCTTACCTGAACTCGCAGAGTTGTGTCTGTCTCCACTGTGAAGCTTACAACCTTCTGCAGCTGAACGTTGCTGCTGAAATCCTTCTGTTTCTTTCTTTTCATTGCTCTTGTTACTTACTCCATTGACTCTTGCAGACCCAGTTGGATTACTCAGGGAGCTACTGCTGGACCCAGAAGTTTCCAAGAGATGCTGTTCCTCCTGTTCAGAACTGCTGGAGTTTTGCGATCCTGTATTTCTTACTTTTTTGTCACACTGCTTTTCTGTAGGGAAAAAAGGCTGGGACATTTGCAGAGAAATGCAAAACATTAATCTTTTTAAAAAACACTAACAAAGAACTGGTCAGTACTTAGGCAGCTGAAAAAACCACTGATAATTGCCATTTGCATACTGATGACTAAGTAAAATTCATACCAGCTCATTAGGTGTTCAACAAAATGAACCTGTCTCCTGAAGGCACCTACAGTACTTCACTGATTACCCTAGGGAACAAGGGCTCTAAAATCTGGTCTTCTGAGCCACACCTGTGTTCTATTGCTAATATAAAGGGAGGATGGTACATTATGTAGGTTATGTAAGGTACATCTTACACTCTAGCTTGGGGACCAAACCACTCCATTCTCACTCCAGTTGTCTTTCTGCTGTGCCGTTTTCTTCTACTTGTAATTAGGTAAGACTGCATCATTTCTATGTAACTTTTAAAGAAATGGAAAAGGTGGAAAGGAAGGAGTGACACTCACCAAATCTGCTTCTGTAGTCGGTGGAGAATATACAAGGGCTGCAAGTGAGCAAAGACAGTTCATTAACACCTAAATTTGTTTTCAGTTGCAAAAGCTGCTCTCTTAACTAATCTGATATCCTCTGCTCCTGGAATAAGCTCCAAATGTACGCTTATTACACACTGTTTAAAAATGTTGAAATCTATATTGTATTAATTTTGTAAGGTGACACTAAATTTAGCCAGCAAGCAAAGAGGACCCTCTGCATGAATTAATAGTTTTTCTAGTATAGTGTCAGTGAGAAAAGGTATTGATGACAATAAAATATGGTCGTGACTGTTTAATGATAACATTTCATAGTGTCTACTATTTAAATGATGAAGTACAAAATATTTTACAAGCTCCAGTAGGAGCAAAACTGTTGTACAGTTGTCCAGCTCCACTGGGATGTTGTATGTTTAGACAATTATCTAAAATCTGAGGAACAAGAGATTTGAACGGGACATTTGCCTCACTGTATCCCCGTATTGAGATTAATTTCACCCCATGTGATTTAATAAAGATACTTTTACTCTAAATACATATGGTATTCCTGGAGTATTTTTTTAATTCTATTTTTCTGTAGCCCCAAAGCTTATGTGATCAAGCTGATTTGCATGAGTTTTCTCTTAGTCTCTCTTCTATTGACCTTTGAACCCTTTGGCCATTTTCACCCCCATGTAACAGAGGAATGGTGTCAAAAGCTCCTCAGGGTTTCATGAAGCTATAGGTTGCCAGCTAGTGAGGCAGAAACCTGTAAATCATCACCTTGTCCCCTTGAAAAAAAAAATAAACTCATACATTATTAGACACCAAAGAATCTACACGCTAGTGATACTTCATCCATATCCAGCCATGAGAAAAGCTTCGAAGAGAGCTAGCATCTTCTAAGACGCTAATGTCAGTCAACCACTAGGCTCAAATTAGTAGGAAATGAGGTGACACTCTTCCTAATATTTATAGATCTGCTTGTTTTCACTTCATGAATCTTACCTTTTTTTTTGGAGACTAAGCAATACCCCAAAATAGCGATTATCAGGACAAATAACAATGGTCCTGCTACTGATGCTGAAAATAAATTAAAAAGATAAATTATTTAGCAGGTTGATCTGACAAAGGATCTAATTAGAAAGAGGTAGTTTTGTAGTTTCTGTCCATGGCTGCAAAAGTTAAATTTACAAGTATCGGGTGTGTCTGACGTTCACATTTGATGCCTCTATTGTGAGATACCAAGGTCTCATTTCAGTCTCCACCACTTCATAAAATTGAATTTTCCTGTCCTGAAAAGCAAGGACAGACTTTTGGCCTCAGTCACAAAAGATATCTCTCTAGGCTAGGAACAGTTTGTTAGATACAAGGCCAGGCAGTCCAGAATGCTCCTAAACATATATGCCTTGTGGACAGGTTGTGAACAGGAGAGAATACATCTACACTTGCCAATGGTATAAGGACTTCCCATTTCGGGAAAGGCTGCCAGAAGTCTCCAAAGACCCCTCACCAGGAGGTTTATGAAATCAATCTTGCCTCAGTTCAGAATCTAAGATACAACCTTTTCCACCACCTCCTTCATAGTAGCAATTCTCAGGAAATGCCTTGTATAATCTAGTTTTGGGATTTTTAGAAATACTTCCAGAATTACGAGGACTGTAGAATGCACTGGGGTAGTGCAGATGCATAGGTAAATATTATGCAACTCACTACAAGCAGTGTCATATTGAATTAATTCAGCTGTTCTGAGGTTCTGCTTGGGTACAGGTAATTGGTCTTGGAAAGAAACTGAGAACTAAATACAAACTTGCTTCCTAGCCAGACAAAAATGACTTTAAATTAGTTAATAGCTCACCAATGATGTAAGACATGTCAGGCACAGAGTTTAAAATGACAGGTCGAGTTATTATTTCAGGTTTGTCGGAAGCCGAGCTTTGGGTCAGGAGCAGGTTCAAAATCGTATGAGGTAGAACTGTGGCAACTGCTGTTTCTGAGTCACTGCAAACAGTGTCATTCATGCTGTTACCAGGAATAGCCACTGATTTACAACTGCAAGAAACAAAAAGAGAAGTTAGGAAAGAAAGCAACCCTGTGCACAGTTAAGGTTGCTATTAGACAGGAACACTGGCTTACACTGTATGTGGTATACAGCTGGTGTCGTAAGATTCCTCATGTGAAAAAGTGCCAGGAGGACAAGGTTTACATTCTGTATCTGTGCTATCTGTCCCTTTAAACAAATAGAAAAACTCCAGTTAGTCATCTAGTGAGAAACAAGAATGAATAATCAAGGTCTGCGGTACAGATCCTGGAAGTGATACAGAGGCAGTACACAAAATACAGTCTTTAACTGTCACAGAAGAGATTAATTTGAAACACCCAACCCAAACACAAATCAGAAGATTCATCAGCTGTTAGTTTGGTGCCCTTGATAGTCAGTCTTTTTCAAATACTGTAAAAACCCCACCAAAAGGTTAAAATGTGGTACTACAGGCAGAGCTGAGCTTTTTCACTCATCCCTGACAGGCTGACCACCTATTCCATTGTTGGAGTTCTGTGTCTTTTCAAATGATTCTTAATTTCTTAAAAATATTCAGTGTTCCACCTCTTTCAAGATGATAAATAATATTCAGACAGCTACATTGTCAGAGTGGTGACTTTCATCGTCTAATAAAGACAGATTAATTCTTCAGGACAGCATAGAGTCATCATTACTTACCGTACCCAAAATTCAACCTGAAGCCCTGTTTCAAGGATTTAAGCGGGAATTAAGTGGTCTTGAATCCGAGTCACTTGTATGGAAGAAATCACACGGCAGAGCAAAACAAAGGAAGGTTAAGTTGGATTGGGGAACTTTATGATATATGGTAGTAACAGATTGCGACATGTTGTCCCTTTGGATATGCCTCTTGAGAATACTGTTGCTCTAGTTACTGCCTACTTGCTAAGATAATGCTTGCACTAAAAAGAACGCATAACTGCAGGGAATTAAAAGACAATAATCCTGTAATTTACTGAGTTGGAGGCAGATTCAGAAATATTTATGGACTATTAATGCAAAAAATAACCCTCTTCATACAGTAAAACTATTTTGTGTGTAGGGTGTTTAGAATTAAATTACCTCTTCTGGAAACACGGTAACCTTTTCCACATTTTTTATGCACTTTACATATTTTGCAGTACTCATATATTTTCGAAATGCAGTACTCATTGGGTGGGCAGCTACAGATTCTGTCCTGTGACTTAGTGCATGTTTGATTCTGCACAAATCCTGTTTTTAAAACAAGAATAAAGCAAGATGTCATTAGCAACATTTAAAATCATAGCCTGCAATGTTTCAAGTGAATATGAGGTGATGTTCACATACCACAAACTGAAGACAATTTTGCAGCTTCTGGCTAGTATAGCATTATAAAACAAGTATGTTATATGCCCCAACATCTACATTTTCAGAAAAGCTTCCTCTTTCTCTCTAGGAAAGGAGAAATTTGCATCTGTAGAATTCGCACTTGAAACTCTGTACCTGCAGTTGCATCGTATTGTATCATAACCATAAATATGCACATTTGTGTTACCTGTGCTCATCACTGCGGTATCTGGGGGCCATACTAAGATTTGTAGTCTAAGCAGATCATGCAACTGTATTTAAAGTGATTAGAGACCTTACTGCAGACACTTTCATACTGTAACTAACCAGCTTCGTAGGTTTATCTATTTAGATGAGACCAAAGGTCCTTTGAACAACTTAGACTGTATCATTAAAACTTAATTGCCAGTGAGTCAAGTAGATAATTTTCTACACCAGTTTCCATTAGAAATGATGAGCAACAGCATGACTGAATTGGTCTAATAGATCACATGCATTAACAAACGTACAGATGTTGGTACAATGTACTACTTTATATACTGTTAAGCTGTTTTAATGAACTGAACCAGCATGCTCTCACTGACTGCTGCTTTGCAAAAGAAATAAAAACAATATAGGAATATCACAACTGGTGCTTGCTGTTGTCAGTTCAGCAGACAAACCGAGGAATGACTGGATGCTGGAAATGTAATTACCCATTTACCCCTGCGCAACTCAGGTCTTAAGCTCCCTTGGCTGGAGAGTATAAGCAGGAAGTTACTCTACTGATGACATTTGTACCTATTTTAGTGATGCAGTACCTTAGTTTCCAAGAACGTAAGATTGGTGTCACATTTTTAGGACTTAGAGAGAAAAAGGGGCAGGGCCCCCTGCAAGACTTTTCCCTGATTCTTTTCCCCAAATCTTATGAGTACCAAAAGCATGAGAATGGGACTATACAAGGAATAGACAAAACCTCCCAGTTTTCTTAGGAGAAAAGACTAGGTTAAACCAAGCCCACTCTTTGAGCAGGCTGCTAAAGTCACAAATGCCTCTTTAATAATTCAAGCCTACCTTTCCTGCAGGGTGGTGAGCAGGCAAAGCACTGAGGAGACCGATTCCAGATTGCTGTATACGTGTTAGGTCTACAGGGACTGCACTTTGTGTCCACCCTGTCACTGCAGCTCTCAGTCTTATATTGACCTATTAAAAAAACAAACCAAAACAAAACAGAGAAAGCATCTCATTGGAAAAGATCACTAGGAATTGTTTACGGTAAGTTTCATTCTTAGTTATAGAAACCCTTTCCTTTCACTGCCACTATCAGATTGGTAACGTATACCAACCAAGTATTGATTTAAAGGAGGACTGCACGTATATACAGGGAAACTCTGATTTCTTGCATGTTATTTGTGTTTGACCCCTTTTCCTACATTCAGTTCAGTGAATTCCAGCCATGTTCAAAACAAGGCAGCCTCGCTCCTGAACACAACCCCTCAGCATATACTTAGATGCAACTACCACAGTACATAAAACAAATTTTTTATCCTCATAGAAGCTGCATTTTGTGGTGAAACACAGGATGGTGCTTCATGCTGAAAGTCAGGCACGTGCTAGAATGTTGTGTCTGGGTGAGGCCCTTACTACCTTTACAAGCAGCAAGTGAAGAAAGCATAATAAAGTATTACCACAAACAGACCTGAATTAGAACTTCACCACTTGTCACTACTGATGGGACATGAGCTCACTCTTTTTCCTTCACCTCTTCTGCCAGCCTTAACATCGTAAGCCAGCCCTAACAGATCAAAGCAATGAGTTTCTGAAGCTACTGACGTTGCAGACAAGATCAAAAGCTATCAAAGGCAGTTTCTCCAGTGCTTCTCACCAACAACAGAGTAGCGTGCAGTGGTGGGAATAAGTAAATATGAGCTCAAACATACCCATTTGGGAGAAAGGAAAACACCTCAGTTGCCATTTCCCCCTTGCTTGAAAGGAGGAAGAAGATAAAAGTCAATGTCTCATATCCTGTACAGAAATATCCTGGAAAACATGCTCAGAAAGCAGGAGTAACACTGAGAAAGCCTTGGGAGCTGCTTGGAGAATCTCTGTTCTCTGAAAGAAGGGGCCCTGGAGGTGAGCCATAGAAATTATTTCCAAAGACTTTGTTTTTCCATGTACTTACTTGAACCTTAAAATTCTGCCTCCCACATCCTGCTAATGATTTAGGCTTCAATTTTTCATAAATTATGGTAAAAAAATTCAAATTCATAATAACAAAAATAAAGATTTTAGACTTCTTACAACTTCTTGCCCACAGTTTGTTATTCTGAAAAATTAAAATTCAGGAGAAATCGACTGAACAGTACATACCACAACAGAAAAAGGTTTTACCTATGAATTATCATCTTTCATCTGTTGTGTTTTTAACAAAGGAAGCTTGACAGATCTATCTAGACATTTTCGGTTAATTCAGGCAACTGTGGCTGCTTCAGCAGATACCGATTTCCTGCTTCAACTTCTGTATCTCTCTGACAGGAACTCAGCATTTATGGAGGCAAATTTTGTTTGCTCAGCATGTAATGAGACAAATAGGCAGTTTTTTGCTGTCTAATGTAATAATGTAATGACAACTTATTGCAAAAATTCTGTTATTAAAATACCCAAACGGCATTACTACCCCCAAAAAAACCCCCAAGCCCACACACCCACCTTTCTGCAGTCAACAACTTTTGCTAACAAAAGATCACTAATAATTATCACTGGAGTGTAAGACATGACACCTCAAAGCAGACAGTTTCTGTAGTCTTGTACCCAGACTCTGATAGTGGTCTGCAAGTGTCTGATTTACAGTAAAAGACAACAAAACTCCCTTAATGAGCAATTACAGATTAACCTGTCCGACGGAAAGCTCCTTATATAAGTGATATTATCGAAGTACAGAAACTAAGTTCTACCTCATGCCCTGTTTTACAATATATTTGTTATTAGTGGGCTTGGGTCTGACATGTGTTGTCTAATTTTTGTAATTCCCTTAGTGAGGTGTTGCTCCCTCCCCCAAATGTTGACTTAAAAATACTTTAATCAAAACACCATGCAAAGCTGTTCCTTCAAGAGCTCAGCACAAAGCTGTGCTTACAAGAGCTCAGCAGCCTACCTCCTGATAAGCCCCAGCCAGGTTAGCCTTGTAACAGAATTCCAATTCTGATGAACAGTGTGCCTCTTCTACAGATATTTTTACAGCCACAGCATTTTATTGTCTTCCAGCTAGACAACAGCAAAAATTCGATGCTCTTAAGATGTATAAGTAATCAAAATGTACTATGCTTGGCTGCAACTTATTAAGTCCTTCTTCATAGAATTCAGTGCTGGGATCTTTGCATTGTGCCAACTGTGGTGTAAAGGCAATGAATATTCCTAGGAGAAATTAAAGGAAAATCATGAGTCACAAGTCCACTCTGGCCCTAGAGTAGAGATTCAAATCATCTGAAAACTGACTGAATTTGGCTGTGTAAAGTAATAGTTTGAATTATAGCCTACCTGGAGGGCACTGGCTGCAACATTTATTAAGTCCTTCTTCATAGAATTCAGTGCTGGGATCTTTGCATTGTGCCAACTGTGGTGTATAAGGCAATGAATATTCCTAGGAGAAATTAAAGGAAAATCATGAGTCACAAGTCCACTCTGACCCTAGAGTAGAGATTCAAAAGAAACAAACACTTAAAGATCAGTGCGATTATAAACACCTCCCTTTCCAAGACACTGATGTAGGCCTGATGAAACAGAAAGCAGCAGATGCCAAAAAGTTGAAGGAGAATGCACAGCTTATAAGATACATGAGACCATTTAGAGGTTCCTCTGCTTTTCAAAGATCTGTCACAATGAACAAAGCGATTTCTCCACGTTTTATGTTCAAAAGAATGCAATGGAACCATGGGATTAGCATCACACCTGGTCACTACTGCATCCCCTAAACCAAAGGGCTAAGTACCTGTTCGCAGTTGCCGTGATTCAAACAACCTTTTACAAAACGCCAGCGAAACCTGAATTCTTACCTGTGGGTTTGTGGGGAGAAGCGTTTTCCGCAAAGTGGCTATGTTAAAAATGATACTTTCGTACCTAGTAGGTCTACTCCCTATACACATTTAGAGCCCTATCTGAAAACTAGAAGATTGATTTTGCTACTTATGAATTCCCTCAGGCCTCCTGAGCCGGTGGAAGAGGGAGCTGTGGGTCTAGCACTGCTGCAGCACTTGAAGGAATCTTTCTGTTTTCATCAGTGGGTGCAAAGGTCACTAAGTTCAATTCTCTATTGTGCTTATGTTCATTATGCCCTCACTTACACCCATACAATATCCAGGCAAGATAACCCATCCCTTCAGTCAAAAAAACTGTGCTATTAGAACTGTTTCACCAAAGGGAAAGAAAAAAGGCTTTTATCATTCCAGATACTTTGTGATTCCTTTCTCAATGAGAAAGGCCTTGATGTTTTGAAAACAATGTCTCCAAAAACTGCACTGCTGCTTCTGAAAAGGAGCAATCGGCTACAAGACTTAAATAAAAATAAAAAACCTACCTCATATGGCAGGTCAAATGCATAAGAAACAGTCATGAAGCACAGTGTACCTAATTTTCAGTTCTTACCAATCAACACAGCTCAGTGACTTCAATGAACAAGCGTCAAAATATCTGAGGACCTGACATCTGTTTTCAAAGGGAAAAATATACTCACTCAAAAGAAAAAGGCTAATGTTAGGTAGTACAAGCGTAGGAGTTTCCTGCTAGGTCAGAAAGATGCTGTTCAAAAAGTATGTGACACTGCTTAATTTTCTCCAGTCTGAAGAGATTGCTCCATGTATAATCTACACACATTTAGAGAAGTACTTTAAGTGTTATTAAAAAGAGAAATCAAAACAGGAACAAGCTCTTTGGAAGCCAGTAATGAAAATATCCTTCCTCCTTACTGAAAAAACATGTTGATTATCTATTGTGTCTTCACATTACTGACAAAGTAGACTAACACTTCCCACTCTCAACAATTTACTTAAAGGGAACCCAACATTTTCTTATGCAGCTTGTTGAAAAATTTTACCCCTTATCTAGATGTATATCTTATCTCATCCTCTGCGTTGCCTGTTGTAAATACTGCCCTGCGAGTTAAAGACACAGGAAAACCGGTTGGTTGATGGGTTCACATCTATTTCCCTTAAGCTGTGCTTGAAAGGATATGTCTGCTGTCTGATACAATCTCCTTGAAATTTTATCTGATGAGCTGTGGCTCTCAATGACATACAATTGACAATTTCTTGCCAACTGTCCTCAAAGAACATTATGGGAAACTAAAAGGGACTTGTAACTCACTTAGATACAATTTATATACACACATGAGCTCAGCTTTGTTTGCACTGGAAGGATGCCATTAATTTTAGTAGTTACTTCCAATGTAAACTAGTTTAATCAAAGTTGTCAAGGCCAGCAATCAAATCTCCTACTATGTCAGAGGAAGCGTAGGCCTTTTACTAGGTATAAAACTCTCCTGGATTTCTTGGCTAAAAGACGATCCCACTTTTTCTATCCAACTCACCAATTTTAAGGCCTGAGTTGGGCAGTACAATATTTGCTGCCCAAAACAAATCCGTCTGGCATCCAGATCCGTTGGCTACTTTGGGCTGAAAGACTGATGAGTAGGGGCCAGATTCTATTCCACAATCTTTACATTTTGTTACTGTTTGTAGCTCTCATAAGTCCTTATTTTGTCTTCTGTTTTTACTGTGATTCAATGTTCTGCAAGCAGATTGTGTGAAGGAAAAGTAACCTGATGCTGCATCTTTTGCGTTATAGCCTTAGAACTTCTCACATTAGGTAGTAGTGTCTAATGGCAGCAGACTTTTAAGATACTTCTACGGACAAAATGAAGACTTTGGAAGACTTCATTTAATTTGACAGGTACAAGTAGAAGTAAAATGCCTCATCTATCTAGCAGCAGAGGGACGAACATTATTAAACATGAAATTTAGTCTAGTTCTATGCACATCAATCAAATTAAGCAATCTATTTTGGCACAGAAATGGGTAAACTATGCTTGCCTTTGACTACACAACTCACTAGGGAGATTTTTGCAATGCCTTTGTATTAAGCAATAACTAAGAAGTTACATACAAAAAGTCAATGCTCAAGACTCTGGAGAGAGTCCCTGCATTGTCTGAATCATTTTCCCATCTGCACCACAGACATACAGTAGATAGGTGACCTAATTTGTCACTGGAGAGGAGTGGGCTAACAGCAGCCTCCATACCAACTGAGAGGTTAGTACAGACTCTTCTAAATACGTATCCACAAGCACAATTGTTTCCAAGATTCTCTATATCCTACCCTTCTCTATATCTTACCCAAGATAAAACTGGCAGAGAACACGTCTGTATCTCATGATTTTCAGGCCTGCAGCTGTATCTGTGCTGTGTGGAGCAGCACTAGAAGGGAAAGGGCCTGCGGGCTGTCCCCTCCCACACAGGTGTACAGAGGCCAACCACAACTGAGACCTTAATGTCTGTACCAGAGCTGAGCCGCGTCGTGAACTACAAAACAAGATTTGGATTCAGACTTCTTCAGAATTAGAAGGGCTTGATCCAATGCACCGGCCTGGCCCTACCTATTAGTGAGGAAGTCCAGGTCTCAACTACTCACAGCACGTCACAATGTAATGCATTCCCTATGTGCTGAATATTAATTACAATGAACATAATTTCCTTTAATTCCTGCTTACAGCTGTCGTCAACTACAAAACAAGATTTGGATTCAGACTTCTTCAGAATTAGAAGGGCTTGATCCAATGCACCGGCCTGGCCCTACCTATTAGTGAGGAAGTCCAGGTCTCAACTACTCACAGCACGTCACAATGTAATGCATTCCCTATGTGCTGAATATTAATTACAATGAACATAATTTCCTTTAATTCCTGCTTACAGCTTGGTCCTGTAGTCTTGGACTTTATGTGTAATTAAATTTAAGTATCCTCAATAATAGAAATAAAACATGCTAATATAATGGATGAATATATATATATTAATCCATTCACATAACATGCGTTTTCACTCAAGGAGGTCATTTAAACAAGGATATTTAAGCATATATTTTAATCCTAACTCACATGTCTACATTTTTATTTGCTTCCTTTTCACACAGTTGCCTTCTTCAAACTCAAGCTGTCAAACAAAGGAGTCTAAACAGGAACTACATCTGGCGTATAATGTTCTTTATGCATGTGAAACCACAATGAAGTCACCAAGGGCTCTGACGTAAAAATCTGTTGCTATGGAAAAGACTTGAGGTAAAGCGATAATGTTTGCTGAGCTACCAAACCTGCTGAAGAGGGGAAAAAACAGAATTCTGTTTAAAATATTTAAACTGGTCATTTACAAAAATAATTCTGTTGAAGATTACTTATCGGATAACAGCAAGTCTCACCAAAATCAGCTGGAGTTTTATCAGGCTGTACCAACTACACTCAAACCATAAAGCTTCTTTTAAAGCTGCTTTCCTGCAAATATCTCTCTAAGATTACGGGTCCGTTATGTGAATTATTCCCCCATCCTAGATCGTACTTCACTTCTGTAAAGCAGAAGTCCTTGCATAGCCACAGACAAACAGATTTACAACTCCACGTTCCCCCTCCCTGAGAAAACAGTATCTTTTTGCTTACTGCTAGGGGTTCTACTTCATTGCCACTCACCACCATAATATGAAAACATTTTCCCAGAATGAGATGGCAGGAGGCTGCATAGAATATGGAAGCTCTTCACAACATGCAAAAATTATAGAAGCAAGTCAAAGTTTGTAGGAAGACACAGTATATTTTATTACATATGTATTTGGAAAAACATACACATTTTCAGGAATACCAGCTCTTCTGTTTCAAAACTTCAGGCTTACGTATCCAAAAGTTGGTCTGGTTTCCCAAAGGTGGCCCTAATAAAAGGTATTATCCACTAAATCGAGATCTGACACTTACAGTAACAGGCACTGTCAAAGCTGATGAGCCTTAAAAATCTAGTTTCCCTGTGGAAAGCGAAGATACTCAGGCAAACAAGGAATGAAAGCAAGAGGAATAACGGATTGCAGGCCTGAGGGGCAGGAAGACAGGTTGTATCCTCATCACTTGTCAGAGAAGGGCAGGTGATGAGCAAGTTCCCAAGAAAGGATCAGCAAGTCAGGACTGGCCACACTGGGTTTGACCTTACGTGGAGACATCCTGGAAGATGCACCTAAGGGAGACAGAGCGATAACCTAACATCGAGAGCAGAGCAGGAAAGGAGAAGCTATGTGAGCCCTAAGTGTAAAGATGGCAGATGAAGAACCTTCCCAAGGTGCCCCAGGTGTACCAGCCAAAAACACTGCCAGAGGGGTTAACTGTTTTCTATTTAGGCCAAATGCCAGAACTGGCATTTTTCTATTATTTTCAGACAAATAATTTTATTGGGATGGTGTTGCTTGTATCACAGATGGTTTTTGCAATGCCCTGTTAAGACTTTCAGTTATCATGAACTTTGATGCAACGACCACAAGTGTGGATATGTACAACAGCAAAGCTGCACGTCACCCCCAGCCCTCCTAGCTCTGACCATAAAAAAGCAGGGACATCTGAGCAGTCTGCTCAGGTTTATTTCAGGATTTTTCCACAAGATCTCCTTTACGCTCCTCCTTTTGCAGTTCAGAGCATGTGCGTGGTTACCAACACACCTTCCACGTACCAGCAGCATTCCCCTTACAACCACTCAGCAGCATCCAAGGGATGACTGTCTCCATACACATCAGCAACTACACTGCAGAGCACACTGCGCTGCTTTGCAAAGGACAGTTACGTAGGTTTGAGGCTATTGAGAAAGTTTCTGTTAAAAATATCTGGTGATTGAGTTGTTCAAAATGGCAAAAATTATGCTCAGTTCCTGTGAGTAACACAGGGACTTAGGCCAGTCTTTCAGGTAATTTCAGCTGAATGAGAAAAAACAAGAAAAAGTGTCACCCTATAACTACTGCTTTGCCAGTTTCTCTCCCTCAAAACCAAAATAAGTTTTCTTTAACTGATCACATTTTAAATTTGATATAACAGGCAGGTTTTTTCCAGCTCTGTGCAGATGTGGTACATCTGAAACTACTGGTTTTGTTTTTCTAATTTATATATGCACTTTTCTTTGGTTCGTCACAATGCAAAAAGCGATGCTGAAAATTTCCTTAATGATTTCCATTATTGTGTTTAGGTCATGTTTAAGGTGAGAGGAGAGTTCATTCCTTTTTCAATCAGAGCCCTTTGTTCAGCAAGAGGCATGACAAAACTTTACACTTAAATTTTGGTGATAAGGTCTGCTACAATCCTGAGACTCTCCCTTCTTTACCTTCCCTACCTTATCCACTCCAAGGTGTTCAGTGAATCAGGTTCAAAATACTATCATCTTACAAACCAGGGCTGAATTCAAAATGAGTGAGAAGCAGTTAAAAAAATTAATTTAATATATTATCAACCCACTATAGCACCCAGTACTCCTTAAAAGACCACTGTGTAATTCCAGGTTCAATATACATTCCGACATCCTCACCTAGTTTCACTGCACCTTCATCTTATCAAGGCTAAATTAATATGATTAAATAAACATGTAAATAATGTACACATCCCATGAAAAAGCAATGACCTGGACATCTCAGCAGCATTTCCATATTTATCTTCATAATCCAGGACACTTTAAAATCAGATGGAAAAATGCTATCAATATACCAGTACAGCATACACACAAAGTCAAGCAGATCCCAGCAAGCTCTTTGGTTTAAACAGTTAAAAGCATTAATTGCCAAGTAGTGGTACAGCTGGACAGAAAAGAGAACAGTCGCAGCTGCATCACATCAGGTCTTAGATGTAAATTAAAAGGCTTTTCTATGTAAATAGGGAATATTTTCAGGGATCCAACAGAACACAACAAGCTCTTCCTGTTTAAACAACGGTGTAAAATACATACAGATTTACACTCTGCACTTGCCAGGACACTCACAGTTTTTGCAAATATTCAAACAAGCCTGAAAAAATCAACCCATTTCCAATGAAAATCCAGGAAAACGATTAGTCATTGCTTTGGGAAGCCAGGAAATAGCAACGACGCAGCCAAAAGGAGCAGGATGAGCTTTAAAGAAGTCTAAGAGTGGGATGCGAGGCTCCTGTAGAAATCACACCGAGTTCAGCACAAGCAGAGGGAGACGGATAACTCACGGGACTGCAAGCACAACAGTAAAACGCTGTCCACTCGCATGACACCTCTGCAAGCATAACGGTAAAGCGATGCCCGCTTGCATTACACCTTGCACGACACCAGGTGCACTCCCGCTTTGCAACCGTGACCATCGTAAAAGCCGCTCGACGC
>NW_008794443.1:2353560-2398574 GCF_000699145.1 Aptenodytes forsteri
GGGCTCCGGGGCGGCGCGGAGCTGCGCTAAACGCGAGCCTGGCCGCCGTTCCCCGGGGTAGGCAGCGGTGTCGCCCGCTGGCCGGACAAAAAAAAAGCTACTTCAGGTATCTTCGAAGGGACTCCCGGCCCGTGTAAAGGGTCTCTTTGGTCGTATTTCTGCTCCTTTAGCCCCAAAAGATGAACCTGCCTTCTGCAGCATTCTGGCGTTCGTTAATACCCACCGTACCCGCTGCACCAGGTTCACTCATCTCTCGTACGCGCTGCCGGCATGGTACAGGGAGACCTTAACGTAAATTCAGACCTGCTCTGCTCTTGAGAAAAACTCCAGTCGACTAACAGCTTTGTAAGTTTTGAGCAGCTCTCTTGCAAAAATATTTTTTCTGCAACTGACACATGTACTGAAGTTACCAACAATGAAACATTTACCTTTCAGACAAGAAAAGTGTGGCTATGGCTTAAAATCCATGCAATTTTTAATTCAAAGGTTACCAGCATTATTAAGCTAACCAACTATATTACACCTAGCAGGTTGCAATGCATATGATTCATCTAGAAAGCTGTTCCAGTAACAAAGATTAATTTATATACAGAGCTGAAATACACAGTTAGCTGTCATTATAGAACATCCTTTAACAATCACAGCCAGGTGAACGTGGTTATTCACGGTTTGTGGATACACAAATTGGTGTTCTCTAAACTGAAATAGAAGTTCCTGTATTTTTCTAGAATGAAGCATATGCACTGGTAAACAATGAGCTACCCTGACTGGAAGTGAGGAAAGGGTGACCAGTATTTGTCCTACACAGTTTTTTCTTCTTGCTTGCATTGCTGTTTTATGTCAGTACTTGGTGACTTGACCTTCTGTTGCACAACAAGCACTTAAACCAAAAAACGTTAATTCTGTTTCCTTCTTCACCTCACATAACTGCCGCTGACATGGCAATACCGATAGCCAAAAGAAATTTCGATCTGAGCATTAGAAGCAGCTTATCTTCTGAATGAAACAAAACAAGTACCAACACAGAAGTACACAGAAAGGATTCACTAATAGCTTCTCTTGCAAGACTCGGTAGACAAACTAAAATATACAGTGGCAGCAGTTGTTTTTAGAAATTATTTTATGTTCTGGACTTGCAGAGAAGAGTGGAATTCAGGAAGTAAATACTGGAACTAACAACACTTGAAATTACAACCAGTTTTCAAATGTACTACAGGTAGATTATCCACTGATGAAAGTCAGTGACTAGATCCCATAATGCTGAGATTCTCCCACTTCATCTCTGGGGCTGTGGTTCCAGAAGAGTATGAATTTCTCTGGATTTATTTCTTCAGTCACAAAATCTTGATAACATACCTTCCCTTATATTGTGAGGCTTAATGGATAAACAAGATCCACTGGACCTACTACATGGAGATTTTCAAAAAGCCTTTGACGAGCTTTCACACCTAAGGTGGTGGAGAAACAAAGTTGTCACAGGATTGGAGGAAAGGTCATTTTATGAATTTGCTAAAAGGTTACAGGACACAAAAGTTATGGCTGTTTAAAAGGCAGGAAGGAAAGAGCACAGCATAATGGTAATTTTTCCAGATAGAGAACAGTTGGCAGTGGGGATTGGCGCAGCCAGTTCTATTCAGTATCTTCATCAATGATCTGGAGAAAAGAGCACCCACACAGTGGTACTAAATTTCTTCAGGTAGTTACATGATATACAGAAGGCAAATAAAGCCAGAAGGAGCTCATAAAAAGGTGGCAAATGAGCTTCTACATAGATAAACACAAGGCAATACATTTAGGGAAAAATAATCTAAACCAGGCGTACATGGTGCTGAATTGGCATCTAGCAGCTGTCACTCAGAAAAGCGATCTTGGAGTCATCCTTGATGGTTCTCTGAAATCATCTGCTTAGTGTGCAGGGGCAGCCAAAAAAAGCAAACAAAATGGTGGGCATCATCTAGAGAGGTACTGAGAACAAAATATAAAGTATCATTTTGCCAGTATTTAAAACCTTGGCCCACCCCTCTTCTTCAGTGCAGTGCATGGTTCTGGCCTCCAGATGTCCAGAAGAATGTAGTGAAGTTAGAAAAGATGTGGAAGAGGTCAACTAAAATGACCAAGGCAGTGGAGCATCTAACTTACATGAGAAATATAGAAAGATGGGAACTCAGCTTGGAGGCTGAGGAGAGCCTCCAAGAATCAAGAGCCAATCAAGAATCATAAAAGCAACTCAGTATGGCACTAAATTCTGTAATACAAGAACTAGTGGCACTCACTGAAATAAGTAAGAGGTCAGTTTAAAAGTGGTAAAAGTACTTCTTTACACAATGAATGGTAACTATCTATAATCTGTTGCCACAGGTGCTTATGGAGGCAGATTGTACCAGGAAATTCAAAAGAGAAAAGAAAAATTAATGGCAATATGAATGAATACTAAAGGCTGGGACAAACTCTTTGACATCCTTAATCCAATTGCAGCTGATGCTGCAGAACTATGAGGAATGCAAACAGCAGGCTTACGTGCTCTTCCTAAATAACATCTCTTACTGCAACGGTCAGAGATAAAATGTTAGGCTCGTACTACTGGCCTGGCCCAAGAAGGTGTTTTTTACGCCCTTATGTTCCTTTTGTGTGTTCTACATCAAAAGACGCTGAAGCTGCACAGCTGTTATTACAGTACTCTGTCCAGGGTAAAATTACAAAGCAAGTAATTGTTTTTGTGGTTCCTTTTTTGACTATTAAGGCACACTTTGTCATCTTGCTCTTTTTCCATCGTCCTGTGCAAAAACATAGTCAGCACTATTACATTTACAGTTATCAAACGAGCAGCATGAAAGATTGAGAAATAGCATAACACAAGCCAGTTGACCACAAACCAGATTTTTTTTTTAAAGAATAGATATGCAAATCAGTGTCACCCTGATGATTACAAGCAATTCTAAAACAAGCAGATATTAACAAAGTTATGGGAAATAACTGCTGCGCCTGTTTTTCAGTCCTTCCCTTTTGTAGAAAACTAGTTTATTTTCTTCTTTTCCCTTTTTACAGACTCCACACTGGGCTAAACCCATAGTTCATCCAACATCCAAACGTTCAACCAGTTTGGCTTCCATCAGAAGAGGCCATTTTGTACACTTACTGATGATTTGAAGTAATCAAAAAAACATGAATCAGACTTCAAAAATTAGAAAGAATGGCCTAAAGTACAGTGGACTTCAATTAGTTTTATTTGCCTTCTGTTTTCTGAGCCTGTGTGACACCTTTTGATCCTATTTCCTCAAGAAACATGGAGTCCACAAACTTAAGAGTTCTCTTTGTGTTCGGGAAAACTGAAGTTGTCATTACTTTTATTCAAGAGTTGAGGCCTTAAGAAAAATACCAGATGGTGCAAAATATATGACAAAATTGGAAGTCCTGGTAATACTGGAATAGAAACAACATGTGAAACATGGCTGGGTCTCAAGCTTAACTTGGAATTCTGGCCAGAATTTTCATAGCTAATAGAAGTAACCGGACATAGTTTTCAATCCATTCCTTCATGCAGAGAAAGCAAGCTGTGAAATGCTTGATGTTGGCATCCAGACGTCCTCTGAATTTTGTAGCTTTGATTCAAATTTGTTTCCAGCATGATACTGGGAGAGAGAGGGAAAGAGAAATATTTGACGTCAGCTATGAAGGCCAACAGTTTGGATGATCCTCTCATTTGTTAGATGAAATAGGTTCTAGCACTCCCTGTTTGAATGTGTTTCCGTGTTTTAAGTGAGTATTCAGATAATCTAAGGCACTATGTGTTTACCTCCCTCATCATAGATTCAGGCTTAGTGTCACACTGGATATTTCTGTAGATTCACACATCTTCTCAGTGGGTTATCACTTTTCAGTGGCAGTGGTGGGGTGATGAAATTCCTTTCCCTCCTCTTCCACAGGAACCATTACATCATTCCCTAGAAAAGACTCTGTTTCCTGCTCTGGATAGTGCATTGCCAGTTCCTCTTCCATGCTTTCCTGGGCATCAGCATTACTTTCACATCCTCTAGCAGCACAGTTCTTGCCACTAGGCACTTCTGAAATGGACCCCACAATAACAGTGTCGGCCTTCATGATGTATATTTTTTCTGAGGAAGGAAAAGAATAGTGCTGAGCGTAGTTAATCACTGCTGACCCTAGAGATGGTTCCTTTTCATGCAAAATTTTTATTTGGTACTCAGTTTTAATTCCGCACCCCTTTCTTTTTTTAATCGGATCAAGCCCATCACTGTGAAAACACAGAATTCACTAACCCACTAAAGCTTTTGGAATTCACACGTTATGAGTTGTCTATTTCGTTGTTTATTTATAAGGTGCTTTTAATTTTGAAATCAAAGCACTGAACATATTAAGTGATAAAGAAGGCCTGCACATTTTATACTACACTGTCTGGGTTTGGACCACTGTCAAGAGGACTCTGGCCATTTTAGATCAAGCAGATCTAGCTCCCATGTGAAGAAGCCACTGCGCTATAGCTAGGACTACAGGGGAAAGACAAATTAGAAAAGGCAGTAAGATATTCACAAGAGTCTGTTAGAAGACACAATTAACAGGGATCTGGGGAAGACAGATATGGAGAATCCAAGGTTTACGCTCCTGTTGTTTCAATAAGCCACAATACCTGCATTAAACAGCCTTTGGGCAAGGATCAGCACTGTACAGAAATTCTGGGTAATTATCTGGGGTCTTAGGACCAGCAAAGAAATGAGTTTCTTTCCAGCGGAGAATCAACTACAAAATTTTCTGGCTAGACTTGAACCTTGTGTCCAACTTGTTGACCCTACTCCTTTACAAAAGGTAAATAAGGCCTTTGCTGTGGCTTGGACCACTACATTTTATTCAGAAGGATGCTGCAGATCAGACACTGTAGGTTATTGTTCACAATTGCTTGGAGATATTTGGGTATGGTAAGTCAAATCATCACATTCATCCCAAGTCCATCACTCACAGAAAAACCAGAAAGGGCATTTAGTAAGGAAAGGTCAGCTGTGGTAATACCAAAAAAAACCCCTTCAAATGCTCTCAAAATTGGGTTTGGAAACATTGCCAGAATGTCTCATGTAGACTGTGTCTCAGGTAACAGTTCTCCCCCTGTGAGTAAACTTCCTTGCCTGACTTTATCTCCTACAGTGTGCCATGGTCAAAGACTTTATGGGAACATATGGGAGACACATTTCAAGCTATTACTGTGAAACCAAGACAAGAAAATGATAGCTTGAGACATGTGAAGTACAACTTGTCATTAAGTATTACAGCATCGTTTTCCAGCTGATATATTTCAGATTTCAAATTTCTTCTGCAAATTTACATCTTCTGGAATGAAAAAGAGGGAGAAGAGCAAAGCATTTTTCTGTCAGGTTCGTAAGTGATTAAGGCAAATGTGAAAATAAGCAAGCATTATATTCGAATGAATAGATATACCAGAATTTGTGTGTCAAAGGTTCTGGAGATTCAGCCCCAATCTTTGTTAGAAGCTTTGGACACTTTGCAGCTTACTAATCATCTCAGAATGACATTATGTGCCCATGGATGAAAAATTGAAAAGGCAAGAGGGGGGAGGAAAAAAAAGCAAGACTCACCAATTCGATTATTTGTGTGGTCTCTCACTCGAGAATCGATAGGGCAATCTGGGGCATTTCCATTGCTCTGTGTGATGTCAGTCAGACTCAGATCAGGACTATAAGCTTTTTCTGTGCTGGAGACCAAGTTATTGTTGGTTTCCAAAGGGAGGGTTCTGTCAATTAACTCCTTCTCTTCTGGCCCACTGCCAGTAGTCAGTATGATCTTCTGCCAATACAAAGAGGAGAGTAGAAGCGGGATGAACGTAAAAACGACACTGTGAAGATTGCAATAGGTCTACAGAATCCTTCTGTGGCAGTCAGAATAACATAATGTACTTCATAGCACCACTGTCACAGGAAGTAAAAAATGCCAAAGTGTTTCTTTGAACTAGGTTCCTGCATCACTTAAGGCCATATTTAAAAATAGCGTTTCTAAGCTAAATTCACAGATTTTCGATGACTTTTGCAAGAATGTACCTCACTTCCACTGAAATCCAGTTTTCTGGACTTGCTTGGCTGCTTTGGTAAATTCCACTGCCTTGCCTGCAATTTGGATGCCGATGAACCTTTGTAAATACACCTATTTGTCATTTTGACTTTTTGCCACAAGTCTTACATTGTATGCTCTGTTGCAGAGTCTGCTATCCCATAATATAGTAGCAGCTGCATTCTGGGGGGCTGAAGCTCAGTAGCACTTTTCAGCAAAGAGTATAAACATCAGCAAGAAAGACAGATGCAGGAGGTAAGAGTTTTAAGGGATTTGATCAGAAAGAACTTTAACAAGATATTTTTCATATTTAGTTTTGAGATAAGTTATCAGAGGACAAACCTGTACAGATGTGTACTCATATGGTGAGAGAGTCAAACAGACAAAAATTAAAATATATGGTTTAACTTCCTCTTAGGTTTGCAAAGACCTACCACGCTCCTATGGAAGAACAAAACAAGCCAGAGGTGGAACTGGTTGAACTTCAAAATGGAATTGCCTCAGCGGAACCTCAGGTAGGAGAAACAAGCTTAGACTAGCTATTATGTGAAGAATTAATTAGAAACAGTCCTTTAAAAGAGGAGCCAGAATCTGAGAGAGGCTAAAGGTCTTGCATCACAAATCTCTGATGGTTCCTAGCTCTGTTTCTGTTTCCACAAGGTTGAAAAGAAAAAAAAAAAAACCATAGTAAGATTTTGAAATGTGCAGTTTAAAACTCTTGCTCATGTCTGACTCACTACGAAAGCAAGAGTGGAAGCTCCCCACAACTCAGGAATTAGCAATGACACACTGAAATTATGATAGCTGATTGCAACCAGATTTACTAGAATAAGTAGTATCTTGTATGTGTGCAGATGTACAACATTTAAAAGCAAACTGAATTAAAAAAAAAAAAAGGAACAGTCTAAAGAGTGTTTTAGCAGATATGGACATTTAAAGACAACAAGCCTAATAAACTGAGAAGACTCAGAGGATGAAAGTTGCTATAATTTCACTGGAAGTGGGGGAATCAAACAGAGCTGTGACGATTTCAGCAGCTGAGGAACTGCTTTCTGTTGTTACCATATTGATTGATATTTGTCTTGTTTATCTGCAAACTATCTGTTAAACCAGAAGCTGGTCCTGATAGAAAGTCTTCCAGACAAACAATACCCACTGTGTACTCATATTAAAGTCATGCCAAATCCTACAAAGAGGGAGACAGAAGAAGAGTACAAATCCCACTTGTGTGACTGGAGCAGTAAGATAAAATGGGACTGACAGACAAAGTTCTCCCAGAAGGTAGAAAAGGCATGTTCATCCTGTGATTTTGGATCTTGTCCCAGAGAATGCAACATGAACGGCATAAGACCAAACCAAATACTCCCTTCACAAGCAAGATTGGCAGCATCACATTATTTAACACCATATTAAACATAGCCCAAGACATGAAAGTAGCAAGTCCTAGTACATCTCATCGCTGCACCTAGAGGATCACACATCGTAGAGGAAAGTCCAAACAAAAAGGCTGGCACCCTTTAACAGGACATTTAAAAATATCATTATTTACATTGGAATGGAAAATGATCTGTTTTGGAATATTGTTCACACTTACTGCACATTTGTTCACTAGATCAGAACCTGCAATGGAAAGAGGAAAAATTATCAGCAGAAAATTATCAGCAATCACAAGAATGTTAATATTTGCTCTGAAATATCACCTAGCCATGCCCTAAACTACTCTACTCCCCAACCCACCTGCATTATGCTTTCTTTACCACTGAAGGCACACTGACATGACACGGCTGAAGATGAACCAGCAACACGTTGCTGCTGAGACTGTGAGGTCCTGGTGTCCCCAAAGCCCTTTGTGGCCATCCCTATCGCTCTCCCAACACCACAACTGGTATTCATAATGAAATGATGAACTGATTAACTTTCTAGATAAGCAGAACACAGGCTTATTAAAAAAAAAAAAAAAAAAAAAAGTTAATAACTTTCTACTGGATTAACAAGTTGGATCAGTTCATCGTGTGGTCAGATGAATATTAAGGGGATGGGATTTTATGCAAGGATGGAGGAAGGGAACACTGGGGGAAGAAGAGAGGTGGGAAGGAGGGAGTGTACAGCATCCTTCTGCAGTACCATGAAGCTGGACGGGCTCAGGCCTACTACCTAATTGCACCCTGACATGCAGCCACATTTATTTTCAATGCATCAGCTCTATAATGCTGCACAGTAACAGTTTCTATTGTGTAAGGCAAGTGAGGAGGCAAAAATTCCATTTTGAGAAAATTAAGCTGCACACAAGAGGTGTTAAATTGTATTCCTGAATAAATGAGTAGAAAAAGCTCTGATGTGTGGCGATTAGGAGAATCTAACACAACAGAAGAGAACAGATCAGTCAATGGAAATGGAAGCACTGAGAGGGGATTAGTTGATTGGGCAAAATGTGTGTACTCTAGGGGATCTGTACAAGTTGCTATAGTGTCCTGTTTAAACCATGACATATGGCTAAACACCCACTTTTTTTGGAATACGTCTCCTAAATCTGAGTGCCCAGAAATTAGTTGGGCATTTTTCCAGCAAAGCCTCTCTGCACGGACACGTCGCCCAACCATCCAGGTGCAGTGGGAAAAAAGTGCCATCTAGTGGCTTGTGAACTCTAGAGCGTCACCTGCCTGCGCAGGACGGACAACAGCACTGGCCTTTTGCATGTCAGCAGATAACATACAATCACAATTCTTAGTCCATCAGTCACTCACCTTGAGATTTGAGCCCGGATTTGTGTGAAGTGACGGAATGCAGATGTGCTGATAAAAGAAACAATTCATTTAGCAAAACTCATTATGGAGCATATAGGCTCTAGCAGCTTTACCACACCCACAAGTCTACAACTAACGTACAACGTGCACATCCTGCTTTCTATGAAAGAGGGAATGTGGTTCTGCAGGCACAACCCACATGTAACTCTAGGCAAAGCTAGAGTCAGTATCAGCAAAAATCACTCTTCCTCTCACGCTCAAAGTCCAACCCTATCCCAGGGAACCAACAAATACTCACCAAACACTTCAGGTATCATTTAATATTATGTATTCTCTCTGTACTGAGAGAAGAAACCACTGGTTACCCTTTCCCCACCCAGCTTGTAGTATCTTCCTCCATAAATTCACAGCTGCTTCAATCTTTCTCTCGTTCTCCAACATGCCAAATGACCAGTTTGTCTAGAACCCTTATCTGGCCTGCCTCCACCAGGCAATAGTAAACATTCTCTTCCCCAGTGACCTCCACAAAATTTTGGGATATTTGAGTTCCCAGTTGGCATATACTTGGAGATCAAACAGCATGCTATGTATTACAGCTTTAAAAACTCACGCTTTCCTTTGAGGATGAGGATCCGCTTCTTACAAACCTTCCATTTCCAAAATAACAGCATGCCCACAAGTAGCACTATCACAGAGAGAACCACTCCCCAAAGAACTAGACCTATAGCACAGAAAGGGAAAGGGAGTACAGGAAAGGCTAAGAAAAGGCAGAGGGGGACTATTAGTAGATCTATGTGTTTGAACACGGAACCATGGACATCATTTCACAAGTCGTAAGGGATTTGCAGGAAGCTCCCACATAAAAGTTGCATTTACCAGACATATGCAAACAAAATATGCTAGACAGAGTAAATGCTTTATCTTTGTTACCTCCCGTTGTTGTCTCCCCCTTGGCTGAGGTGGGAAAAGTGCCAGCCAGAGCTTTCTCTTCAGGAGTTGAACTGGGGTTTTCAGTTGTTGTGGCATGTAAAAGGATACTAGCAATGGTCACCAGGTTCTCCTCAAGCCTCCTTAGGTCAGAGTTATTTGTTTCATTGCTGAATCTCATGGACAAAGTGCTTGGGGTGAGGTAGGTGGGCAATTGCTCCAGGCAAACCTGATCGTGTGTGGCATTTCCTTCGCTTAGTGCTGCTTTGTTTAACTTGGCACAGCTAGGGAATGAAAGAGACCAGCGTATCAGCGCTAGAGGAAACTGCCGTGGTACAAGATAAGAGTATTTTCCATGTGACAAACATCCCTTTGGTCATTTTTGTACCACCTGCATTTACTGCTTTCAGTGAAAAAGTCATTAACCTTATTCTCACCCCTGCAGCATTAATTCTTGACCTGGATGCAAACCTGATACTCACATGCATGTATAATTCCACTGTACTTAGTCAACTAAAAATGAGGCAAGAGGGATTCCTTCCTTCCTCCAGTACAGAGCTGTGCAACAGGTATAAAGAGAGGCCTTCTAAACTCTGCACATAGGCCCAAAGCTATCCCATTGCCTCGAAGATAAATTTGTATACTTTGCACCAGAAGTGACAGGTGTCCCTTTTCATCCTTTATTAACTTTAATTAATTAGCTAGTCACTTTAAATAACTATGCACTTACTTCGTGTGGGGCTTGCAGATGTCGGTGCTGGAGTTTTGATCAGAGAAGGTCCCAGGAGGGCACTCTTCACAAGTAACATCATTTGTTGAGGTGCCTGAATAAAAATAATGACTGAGGACCGACCAACCAAAATGTATCAGGTCCAGGCCTATGGCCAAGATCAGGAAAGATAAGCTAGGCAGGTAGGAATTCCTACCTCTGACACTGACTCCAAAACCAGGCTTGCAAACAGTGTGCTGCTGGCATCGTATGCAGGTGTTCAGAACAGGGGTTTGACAGAACAGGCCTGGTCGGCACTCACACACGCGGCTAGAATTGAAGGAGCAGGGCTCTTTCTCCACAAGGTCAGATTCTGTGGGGAAGAAACAGATGCGGTAACAAAGGATCGCCCTGCAAGGAAAACACAAAGCAGGGGCCAAAGATGAGCAACATCAGTTCAAAGGCTCAGGAAGCAGAACAGGCTGCTGGCACTCTTCGCAATGGCAACTTAAGTCATGAATAACTGGAGAAGTCTATAGACAATGGCTTGTAGTGTAAGACAGAAAGCAGAAATCAGACTTGGATAGCTTTGGATGAGAGAATTTTTAGGTAGTTCCAGGTCACACAGGAAACGATACTGATTATGTGCAAGGTAGCATTCTGCTCTCCAAATCAGTTACCAAGGATGGATAATTTTGCTGCTGGAAATTCTAAATGAATAAAATATAAATAAAGTGTAAATAAAATATATAGAATATAACTGTGAGGTATGTGTGAGGGAAAACAAACCTTTTTCGCATGATACACAAGCGTCACATCGTGGCTTTTGGAATTCTTCATTCACGTATTGTTCAGGTCCACATCTCATGCAGTCTTCATCTGGGTCCCTAGGACATGCTTTCTTTTTAACATAGCCTGGAGAAAAAAAAAACAAAATATGCAGGATACCTGTTCAGAATCACAGGAGACAACCATTTTGAAGTGTTCTTGTATGCTCATTTACCTGTTAGACACACTACCACAGTCTTCTCTTTGTACCTGTCATTTGGTTTCTCTAGCACATTTTTGCTTTTCCCATTCAAGTGTGAAGGGATCACAGCTGTCCTGTTACAGTAACACTGTGCATGGTATTACCACAGTCAGTATGGATTGCTGCAGAATGGGCACATGGCAAGTCATTTGCTGACAGTTAGAAAAGACCGCCAAGTCTGCAGTGAGGGCAATATTGTCCTGCCATCACTAAGTTCCCAGGCAATGGGTTTTCATGGTAGCTTCTTGACTATAGCAACTGACTCCTGATATTTTGCTACCTAAGGCATCACTTTTCCTTTCAAAAGCTGCCAGAATTGCCTAGGTGCACATGGATTCATGAAGGGACAACCCCATCTCCCATGTTCAGAATGGGAGGTTACAAGATGGTACTTCTTGAGCTGTGCCCTATATACCCCTAGCAGGTTTGCAGTAGGTTGCTTTCTAAGCAGTCCTGCTAGTTTTACAGTTGCCTTGACAGTTGTGAGATGATTAAATTTTCCAATTGTTTTCCTTCAAACAAATCAAATTACTTATGTATGTCTTTCTGATGCTGGATGTATATACTATACACTTTCTCTGCTCAACACTTCCAACTCACCCGGACCCATTGCTCACAGTTCGCAAGCACACTACCCTAGATCTCGCAGACCTTCTGTGTATAAGCAGCATGCATGAAGTTCAGCAGCTGGCTGAATTAGATGACCTCTGGAGGTCTTTGCCAAACTTAAGCTATTCTATGACTCTATGTTTGTGTCTGGTAATCATTTTCTAGTGATTAGCTTTTCAAAGCATCCATCCAGCAGGTTAGGTACAATAACCCGCAGGAGTACGGGAAAGGCTGGGACAGAAGCATTCCTAAAGTTTCAGCTCGTGAAGCAACAGATGAGGTATTCTACCACTGGCCATAGTGCCAAAGAAATTAGAAGGTGCAGTGGTCAGATATGACCTTGTGGCCTTGCCAGGAGGGGGAAATAACTACCAGAGTGTAAGGAACAGCGGCAGTTGCAGAAGCAAAAGGAAAAGCTAAAGCAACAACATAAAGGTAGGAAGAGTTGAATGTTTCACAGGTGGAAAACAGGAGAGAGACAAATCCCAGTTTCAGCATCCAGCCTGCATCACCCAATCACAAAGAGTTAACCACAGAGAGGGGGAACCTGGCAGGGAAATAACTCACCTACTATACGTTTTGGCAAGCATGATGTAGGAGTGCAGGTAAAAAGAGCTGTGCTATATTTGGCCCACTAAATACCACCAGACAAGCCTGAACCACGTCACTCCCACCTCCTCAAAACTACTTGTCTGAGACTATTCTTTTTAAGGTGGGGGCTGATTGCTGAATCTCAGCACTCAAGCTGCAGACATGTGTACCTGCATGTGTGTGTCATTTTCCCCTTCCTCCCCCAAAGACCCAAAAGCTTTAACTTCAGTTATTTGAGATTTCCTGTACATGTGGGTCCCTCCCTTGGGGGATGTGTGCCCCAGGTGCAGTAGCTTTGAAGCTTGCCTAACAGTGTCTTCTGGTGCTGTTCTCCACCGACTGTGTTCATAGCTCAACAACCAGATAAAAGACTGAGCAGCAGGAATACCAGCTGCAATCACCTGTACAGAAAAATGTACTGAAAGTAAGTAGATGAAATAAGTGTTTTAAGTGTTTTTCTTTTGTGAGTATGTGCATTCACTCACTCCTGAGGATTTGCTGTTAACTGTGGGTGGGAAATTATCTTGAGTGTTGGCTGCAGCACTATCTTGTGGAGCTGGATATCTGATTTAGAGTCTAAAACAAAAAAACAAAAAAACAACCAAACAAAAAAGGGAAAAAAAAAAATAAACAGAATAAACAGAGGTGAAGTGGAATACCAACTTCTGCCTAACGTGAGCTGTTCTAGCATACACCATTATTTCCCATGAAAGTCTCTGTTCCTCCCCTTGACGGGAGGGAAATACTTTGTTCTGTGATGACAGAAAGAAAATATTCTTCTGGTATCCCAGGTTTGAAGTCTCATTTTACCTGCACAAGAATTAAGTACATGAGAAGAGATGTGGCAACTGTAGAAATTGATTAGAATGATCTTTTGAAGTTTATCTTGAAACTGAACTTGAAATTAACTTCAAAACAGAGGATGGCTTGCATGTGGGCCAGTGTGCTCAGATTGAAAGCTGTACATCTGTGGGCTGGAACACCAAGGAAAGTAAAGTCAGGCTGCATCAAGAGTTCGAGATGCTCAACTTTGATTAAATGGAATTTTAGAAAAGCTTCTCCTTCTTTGCGGTGAGAAGTTGTGTTAGTAGCAGATATGAACAGGTTATTGCTTGAAGGAGTAGTGGAAGATTAAAATGAAAAAGGATTCTTACGAGTTTCTGTTGTGAAGGAGGCCATGACATGAGGATGCGGCAACAAAATGAGTTTCAAGAATAAGCAGAGGTGAAATGATTGAGACTGGTGGCTCGTTACAGCCACATGTAAGTCAGATCTCTGCTTTTCACAAGACCTCACTATGACACCTGTCATTAAGGGAGCTTTTGCAAAGCATGGTTTTGAAGGAGAAAAGAGCTTTTCTTAGGACTGGCTCAGAGTCAGATCCCCGCCCCTTTTCGTCTTTTACGGGACCAGTTTCTCCATCCCTTGGTCTTCTTTACTTACACAACTTCTCAATGATTCTAGTGGTGTGGCCAGCAGTACAAAATGTCCCAGTGGGAACCCTGATATAACTGCATGCAAATGCTAGCAACCAAGCGCTAAACCCCTCTTTATTATTAGAGCACAAATAAATGTCAAAAATTTCCTTTCAAAAAAGAAAAAAAAGAAGAAAACATTTCTGTAAGAAGATTGATGATGGTGAAGTACCATAAAATGCCCCACCCACTGAGGGGTTTTTTGGCCAATAGGGGGAGTTTCAGACATTTCTAGAACTCTCGTCTCACCAAGGTGTTTCCTGCTTCTGCCCTCATGTGCCTCTGAGTCACAACTAGCTTCAGGCAAAGCTCCCTGTGCCCACATTTCTGTAGAAGATTGATGATGGTGAAGTACCATAAAATGCCCCACCCACTGAGGGGTTTTTTGGCCAATAGGGGGAGTTTCAGACATTTCTAGAACTCTCGTCTCACCAAGGTGTTTCCTGCTTCTGCCCTCATGTGCCTCTGAGTCACAACTAGCTTCAGGCAAAGCTCCCTGTGCCCCCTGACAAGGGGCTGTTCCCTTTCCCATGTAGATTGATGATGGTGAAGTACCATAAAATGCCCCACCCACTGAGGGGTTTTTTGGCCAATAGGGGGAGTTTCAGACATTTCTAGAACTCTCGTCTCACCAAGGTGTTTCCTGCTTCTGCCCTCATGTGCCTCTGAGTCACAACTAGCTTCAGGCAAAGCTCCCTGTGCCCCCTGACAAGGGGCTGTTCCCTTTCCCATGTGAGACACTTTCTAAACTGTTTTGACTATGAGGGTAATGACAGATTTTCCACACCTTCATTTTACATTTTTTGTCTCTCATCAGAAACTTATTTAGCCTAATTTGACTGTGCTAGTTCACACCCTGAGGCAAGTTGAAATTAATTCTTAGACCTGCCTACTTCTAGCTACTTCAGAGTGTCAAGTCAACTGATAAAAAACACATTAAAAATTCTAGCAAGTTATCTTGTTTGCAATTTACAGATTGTTTGCCTGCAGACTGAACAGGAGCAGGGCAGTGGAGAACAAGTTCACATCTGGATTCACACTAGACAGTGATTCATGAAATTGCACTTTTCTTCGGGGACAAAATGCAATTCTGCAGATAGACATCATTCCTACTATCTCTACAAGACAGGTTCCATGTTAATTTGACTGAATTATAAACATACTGACCTGAGGGACACTGGTAACAGCAGCTTCGTGAAGTTTCATCGTAGAACCAATTCTCAAGTGTATCACAGGAATGAGATCGGGTTAATGATGTCTAGGAATTGAAACAGACAAAAGACACAATTAGAAAACAATTAGCTCTGTATTAGAGCAGATCCTGATATCTGTCTCAAGTGATGGTAGTTGCAGACGGTAAAGAAAAGCCTACAGCTTTTTGAAAGTTCAAGTATCCCCAGAACAACTAAATTACTGTTGCCCATATGCTTAAGCAAAGATTGCAATATTCAGTGTATGTAGCAATAATTCAATATGTATCTTCACTCAGCAGGCTCTTTTATCTGAAAGTCATTTAAACAAAGGAATGGAATACTGTAGCCCAACCTGTGTATCAAGCATTTCAGCACTCAGCAACTAACTCCTTGTTTCATACTTTCATTGTATGAAATAGTAGGGTAGTGGCATTGCCCTACAAAAATGTTTTTCAGCCAATGCTCCAAACACCCTTTGAAACCTAGCTACAGGATCACCAAGATCACTAAGAAAAGCTTGTCTATTAGTCTGCATCCCCTTTAGAAATCTTGCAGCAGTTAGCAAATTAAAAAAAAAAAGCTGAAAATTGCTGTTCTGAAATGACCCCATGTTAATTTGAGATAAGGATTTTTTAGAAAATTAAAAAAAAGAATCTCTAACATCTGTAAGAGATTTCCAGCTCTGAGTGCACTGGAATAAGAGGTGGTGTCACAGTCAGCATCATCTAAATCTAGCTAGATTGGCTGTAATCCACAAAGATAATTCTTGTTTGCAGTAAACAAGTCTTTCTGTTCAGTTATTTATGCAGTCACAATGCTTGAATTTAGTGACCTAAAGATGTGTTTATTATAAACCAATAAATTGTTTTACTTATCATTTAGGGACAAATCCTACACTGAGAACAAGAGGTTTTTCCCTTGAAAAGAATGCTGCAAATACTCACACAATGAAGCCCTTATTCACATAACTAATTCCACTTCTATTGTGAGTGAAGGTTTTCAAGAACAACCTGTGGTTTGACTACATAACTGATACTTGTTTAGTTAAAAAACCCCAACACAATAGTTCTAATATTAGCTTAGAAAATGAGACTCAGCTATCAATTGTATCAAGAAGCATATAATAAGACTTCATTTTTGTATGGCAGGGCCACTACATGCTCTGGGAAATTACAGTGCTACAAGTTTTCTGATGAGAAAATCTGATTTTTGAATTTGGCATCTCCCTTAATAATCCCCTAAATATGTTGTTATCTGAATTTCATTTTCAGTATCTGCTAGAAGGTATAAATGGCAATTTTTTGTAAAGACTCAATCAGCAAATTCCCCAGAGATTTTCCCACGATACTGGTAGAGCAGTTAAATATTTCAGAAAACCTACATCTCACTTTCTGCAGATGAATTTCCCATTGGCCTTTGAAATAATACCTACTGTCTCCTACTGCCTTTGTATGCAGTGCAGAATCTTACTACCTAACTAATTTCACAGCCGTATTCTCCTGTTTAATACGCTGTCCTTTTCACGGCAGAACCATGAACACAGAAGTTATTTAAGTTGCACCAGGTTACATCAGAAAACAGGAACTTTCAGTCAAGGAGGAAATTAACAAAAAGACAAGAAATAGAAACATATTGAAACCATTAAATTTCATCCAGCTCCAGGAATAGAACTGAGAAATCCTGCCTGATGCATTTCTGCACTAACTACTGGGCCACACAGCCTCCCTACAAAGCATTTTTTCTAACTTACTGTATAGAGGAAATAGCAGATGTCTGCTTGCTCAGCCTGACTCAAATCAAGTTTACAAATGCGCACCCTGTATTTTTCTTTTCTGAAGAGGAAGCCCTAGACAGTAGGAAAAGGAAGTGGAATCTCCTTGCATCTGTGTGGAGAAGCACCCTGGTTAGCCAGCCACTCTGAGACTAAATTGAACAACAGGAAATGACACAACGAGAACAGTCACTAGACAAAGGGTCATTCAGGAGTCACTTCGGTGATACGAAGTGAATTAACTAGTTTTATCGAGAAAATTTAAGAAACAGCAGCATCCTGGCTGTAGCCAAGTCATCCTGGATTAGTTTCTCCCTAAGAGCTACGGAAAGGCACCACAAAAACTTGATGATCTCTTCCTGGTTCTCCTGGGCAACCAACTCTGGCTGCAAATGATGTTAAATTTTAAATCGGGGAGGGAACAAAATTCTTGAACGATTTATGCAGCACATAAGCTTACAGCTTATTTAATTGTCTCTTTTGGGGTTTAAATAAAGCAATAGTGTCTGTGTAAAAGTGTGAGGGAAGCACTGCTTTTTAAAAAGTTACCTTGTCTAAAATACTGAAATCAGGAGTTTAGGATTACATCCTGCTCTTAGTTACAGCAATGCAAATTCTGATTATGAACTTGACCTGATGCTAGGGCTGTGATAAATTACTGCATGAACTATGCGTACATACTACACAAATTATGAAAATATACATACGAGAGTACTCAACCTTTCTTTTTCTCCTTTCCACAAGAGGGCAGCTATATACTACAGCCAGCTACATAATACATGACATCCGCAGCTTCACAACAAATGCTGCTTTCAAGTATCCAGTTACAAGAACGGCTTTGTAGCCACCTTTACTGTTTACTGAGCCAAGCCCAAGGTGCTCTGCTGTAAAAAGAAGTCATTTTAACACATCACGGCATGATTTCTATGGCTGAGAAACCACCTTCTGAAGACCCCAGCACTTCTAATCCGTAGCTACCTTCAAAATGTCTTTAAGAGTCGCCATCTCTTCAGTAGAGGTGTTTCATGAGTATGAAACTTACTATAGAACCTTTCAGTGATAAATCATGTACATATCAATGCTCAGCATCAGTTGTCATCTCCCCATTCTTGTCATATTTTCCTCTCTAAATCCTAAAGCTGTTTGATTCCTAATGTGACCTGTAACAGCAATGTAATGATGCGAAGTTCTGCTCTTAAACTAAGCAGAAAGGTTGGCCCTTTGGAGACAGCATACTTTAAAGCAAGGACCTGAGTATAAACCAAGCCCCCATACCTCTAGCACTTCAGGCTTAAAAGCTCAAAATAAATCACATAAGCAAAACTGGCACTGTGGAAAGGCAAGTGTCACTAAAAATGATATGGGCTCTGCTTCTTAACTTACGCAAGGCGTTTTGTAAATCTCAAGTTTTCATGCATCTGGAATAAAAAATCTTGCACTAAGAACCCACCAAAATTTCCATGAGTTTTTGGGGGAGCAAAACAAATTGGTGCCTAAAAGCAAAGAACATGCCTTGAAGAAATGGCGGAGATGAAGGGCCAAGGTCTCAAAATGTTTTAAGTCTTCCATGAAATGATGGTGCCAACTCATTTTCTGTAGAGGTTTGATTAGGCTACTTTTGAGAAAAGGGTGAAGGAAAGTCAGCCATACAAGGATAATGTAATTTTCATTTTTCTGTCTATGTGTAATGAATATCAGGGTAGCAAGTTAACTAGAACAAAAGATAACCAGCCAAAGATATGAAGTGAAAAGGGAACAAAAAATGTGCATTATTAGTGGGTAGCAACAGGTCTGAAACTGAGGTCATTTACCCGCTCAATGACTGAACATGTGAATTACCTCAGTTTCACCACCTGTAACTACTCTTCCCACATGTAAAATACCACCTCTGACATCTCATCTACAATTAGGGAAACTAGGGCGCAAGTTTGCAATAAAATATTGGCTTGTTTGATCTTTCATTTTGATGAGCTCAGTATTTCTAATTAGGAAGAGATTGCTGGAAACAATTCACCAAGAAACACAGGGAATTCCAGATTTCATATTTTCCAGTCCCACTCCCTTCATGACGCAGTGCTTCTGCTGGTCTTGATTTGACCATCATCTTAGATCTCTGTGTGCAAGAAGTCTCCAAGTGATATGATTGATGTGTTTGGGTTTTTTTGTTCCTCAGCTGTTGGCTACTCCTTTTTAACAGCAGAAATCTAGACATCAACCATCAAATCCATCCAAATTTGTAGGGACTGCAAAATACTTAATGCATATTTGTCTTGCTGTTCCTAGACAGAATGACAACTGAGTGCTGGAGTTACAAAATATTTTAATGCTGATTAACCAATAATGTTAAAAAGCGAAAAATATTTCAGTGGCTTGGCCAAAAAAAAGCACTATATTTCCACAGAATTATGGAAGCAACATATGTGCATAACTTCTCAGAAATTAAGGTTGTTGAACCAACATGCCTATTTTCAATAGCAACTTATCATTTCTATATAGTCATAAGCCTACTACAAACTGCAGCTGGAATGCAAACCGGATTTCTAATCCTCACCCGGTAAATATCAAAATGACTTGGGTGAACTCCTGTTGTCTGAGTAGTCCAGTACTGAGCTTGGACCACCAGGCTCAATTCTGTATAAACCCACAGCAACATGACAGTTGAGGCCACCATAAGGCTGAGGGCAGGAAAAGGCCCTGTAGCTTAATGTTCAATGTTGGTGGTTCTGTTCCTGGCTCTAGCATTGCTCAGCCTTAGATGTGTTACTTTAAAGTCCTTGCTGTACTGGGTCCAATGTCTATCTACAATTACGGGTATTTTTGTGGTGGTAGCACCAGGGAACCCCAGATAGGCTCTGTAAGGACATACAGGACATACCGTCCCTCCAGTCCCACTGGGTCCTCAACTTTAGATTTGCTTGCTTTTACCAAATCTCGTCCAAACCGTCTCCAATGGTGCTGTAAACACATCTTACCCTGCCAACACTCGCAGTTCAATTGCTAAGGGGAGGACAACTGCTACCAGGATAGGTCAGTCTGCTACAGCAGAACTTACAGTTGTGTTCTCTCTAGCTTCTCCAGTGAAACATAAAAGCATCTTTGCACTCAAAAACTTGGGTAAGCAGTTTGCTCAGGAGGACATCACATGCTGTTTGTAATCAAAATAAGCAGGGGAAAAGCTGGTTGTCTTCTAACACTGTGGCTACAAAGGGATCTGGTGACAGCACAGAATGATCCTGTTTAGATGAGGGAAATTCTGAGAAAAATTCCCACCAACAGTAGCAGCACTGATCTCCCCAGCACAGATACATACTGTTTTGAGCTGCGTAGACCTGTTTTGAGCTGCATTAGCAACGGCTGCAACTGTGGGAGCCTGCTATGTACTGGGTTTCTGGTATTGTGACTGAGATGATGGTAGCCAACAGTGGAAGCTTTTAAAGGAAACGTCCCTCTTGTCAACCCTTAATCAGAACAGGGATCACCTAAAAGAAGGGAGGGGATCGCAAGGGCAGTGAGGAGAAAAGGGAAAAAGTCATGTAAAAAGTGGTACTTTATCATATGAGGACTGAAGAAGAACAGAGCAGGAAGGAAAAGAGTATGTGCTCTTACTGCTCTCATTGCCAACAAAAATCTCAGCATTAAGACATTTCTAATATATTTCTGGCTGTGAGTGCTTGGACAAAACCAAGCATTATAAAATATTGAACAAGACACATAAGGTTTAACTACAAAATAGTGAAAGTTGTCTGTCTTGGACCATTATCCCATTTTTAATACGTTTTTTAATACGTTCTAGGATGACAGCGCAAATTTAACCCCATCTCAGAAAAAAATATGAACTTAATTACTTTGACTCAGGATTGTGTGACTATCACTAATAAAACTCATTTTTCCAGAGCAAAACCAGCTTATTTAAATTAAGACTCTTTGTTAGGCAGAAGCTGAAGGTTAAGGTTTGACTTAGCAGGTCCTAGTTGCTCATAAATAGCTCTTGAAATGAAAGGAAGGGATAAAGCAAAGGAGACAGAAAAAGGTTTTAGCCTCACATTACAAAACCTCAACACTATCACCTTCTTAAAAAAAGCATCAGCTGTGAGTGTTGGGGTGGGGTGGGAGGTTCACCTTCTTTATTCCATGGTGCCTGTGTGTAGAGGCCCACAAAAAAGAAAGAGCTAAGAAATTCTCCACTTACAGCATTGGCCATTTCTCCTGGCTCCAGTATGCTTACAGAAATTGTCAATCAGCCAGTGAGAGAAGATTCACTTCATCATTTTTGCCCCTTACTACTTATTTTGTAGGGAAGGATTTGTATATAAGAACTTTCACTTCTGCCCCATTCCCTCCTCTTCTTCCTGGAATGCCCAAAAACGCTAAAGAGTGTGGTGTAATCCACACCGTCAGCAGCAACTAGCATGCGGCTTTGCTTCATCAAGGAAATCTCCAGTAAGTTTTACAGAACAAACTCTCCTCATCTCTGCAAGAAACAGAATGGAATGCAGTAACCTCAAAATCCTGTTTAATTAACATTCAAAGTATTTTTCTCTTTCATCTTTTGACTGTCCCTCCTCCTTATCCACTCGTCAATCTCAAGACAGACAGAAACAGAACTCATGTTCTGCCAGGGAAATTCAAAATTCTAGCACAACTTCACTTTTTAAGGCGTCATTTCCTAGTGTTTCCTGAAGAAAAGAGGAGACGTTATACATTTCCCTGTCCCCTCTCTCCAAAAGATAATCCAGTCTCAATGAAGAAATACCAATTTTATCCCAATGACATAGAGTATTGTTCATTAATACTTACAGTTTTGTTTGTTAATATGTATTATAAAAAAACCTTTAAAATTCAAGGAAGATCACAGAAGTATTGGTGGGTAGGGGCGAGGAATTCAGCTGTGGTGGACAGTAGATCTTTGTCCTTCCCTCTGATTCTGAGGAAACTCTGAATAGATGGGTCTTATACTAAGAATGGATTAGCAAAGTGGGAATATGTGTTTATTACAGCTATGATAATCCTGTGGCTCTTTGCCATCCAAGGGTGCAATCCCACTTCCCCTCTCTTGCCTGTACCCACATTTTCCTTCTCCTCTAACTCCCTGATTGTTTAAGACAGAGCAATTTTGTTTCCAAAGGACTAATCAGTTCTAGGAGTTCATTTGACTGAAAACTCTGCTTTCTGAATTTGTGAAGTTGGTTTTCAGGGGGTTACTGCACTGAAACAACTCACCCTGTGGCTGCACAGTCACTCGCACTAAATTCAATGCAAGAAAGTCGGTGGCACTGTGTAGCCAGGAGCAGGGCCTCCCCTTTGTGTGACAGGTCTCTGCTGCCTGGCACAGCTGTAACGGGAAACCTCACAGGCATTATTTCTGCATCTGTATACTGTATCAGAATTGATTTGATCTGGATTGGACATGAGGACACAATGTAGAGTTAATGCTGCTTTATGCCAGCTGTAGAGGAACAGATAAATATTTAAACTAACAAGAAGGTAAACTGGTGTAGTAAACAATCGCCAGTGTAGCAGAAAGCCTGCCACTACAAAGTTAATCTGTCCATATTTTTTGAACAAATTCGAACAAGCCATGAGTCTGTATCAGACTAGTAATCTGCATCTGTTTTTGCTCTAGTACAAGGAGTTCTTAAATTGGATTCAGTGTACTGTTCAACTGGAGGGAGACAGAGACTGAATTTCACTAATCTTTTCCTGCATGCACTTCAAATAAAGGTTTTTGATTCAGCAGGAGCCAGAATACATCTTGTGAAAGAAAAGACCACAATTCATATCCTGTTTGGACTGCTCTGTAACAGGATGGCTTAGTGCTTTCATTGACATATCAAGCCAACTATTTTTTTCTTTTTTTAAAGTGTTGCAGATCAAGGCCCAATTAATAAAGCAAACATATTTGATACAAAGCATTTGGGGTTTACAGTGCTTGCTTTTGAGAATCTGTTTTAGAAAATAGGCTTTTGGTAGCTCTTCTCACTTTCCTTGTATCTACAAACATGTTTGCTATTCCAATTTAAATAATGGCAATTGTAAAGATGGTGCTGAATTCAGTGGGCTACTCTGCAATTCAGTCAGGACAAGGTTTGACTCATTTATTTATGGTCTTTTGAGCTCATAGAGAAAAAGTGATGGTGAGGCAGAGTAAGAAATCAGCTTGCTACAAATGAGCTGTAAGTCAGGAAGAAAGCATATTACGGTAAAAAAAGAAATCTTCTACCAGCGTTGGCTATTCTAGAACTGACTAATACTGTAGCAAAACTGTTGCCTCCCTTTCAAGCTTCTATCCAAATTCTGACAGTACAAAAGAAGCTGATAATCTAAGACTTCAAGTAGTCGAGCTTCATCTGCTTGATAGTGAAGACATTATTAACAAGTGAGAGTTAACTGAATATTAAAACAAAAAAAACCCAAACTGTGGACTCAAGTGAGGTGGAATATGGTTTAAAATACGACCAATAAACTGTGACTTGCTCACATTAAACAGCACCACTTGTACTCCAGTAGCAGTAAAAAGCAAGTGTTGCTGTGATAGAGTCAATACACAAAGACAGTGAAAAGCTAGTTGCTTATCCCAGCAAGATCTATGTATTTATTCCAGGTAACATGATCTTGCAGTGAGTCTGAATGTTGGCAATGAGTATCAGAAACCCAAATTTTCTCTCTGCCCCTTTCATTTTGTGAACGAAACACCATAAGTGATATCAAATAGCAAAAATACCATCTTTTTTTCTATTGCCTTTCTCCTAAAGCAGTTTACATTCAGCAGACCAGACAAGCTTATCTGAATGCCCTCCTAAGTATTCCTCAGGTGAGTAAGGACTACAGACTCCAATCCTATAGAAGAACAGTGATTCTTCTATATTTCAGGAAGGAGACAGTGGCAGGACAGATAACCAGAGCAAAGTAGAACAAACTTGCAATGTGGGAGGGGAATTTACAACTAAAGACACAAGGGCAAACTCCTACTCTTACCAAAAGAGCCAGGAGGATCTTTTTCAAATGTTTATGAAGAGGATGCAGGACTTGGTTATTTTCAAAGATCTAATCAGAGTCAGTTTCTTGTAAAAAATCTCCTGGCAGCCCAAGTGACATGCTATATCATTAATTTACAATGTACAGTCAGGTGTCTTACGTTAATATATGCTCATATTTCCACTACAATGGAAAACGGCCAATTTCAGAATCCAACACAGTGTGCGATTACTCACCTACTTGACTTTACCTGTGCAAAGAGCCTCTGCCACTGACCTTTTTTTTTTAATGTGTGTGCATAAGTGTCAGCCAGGGAAATTACCTGGATTTATGCCAGGTGCTGAGGGCTCGTTGCCACGTGATCCACTAGGGAGGAGGGGGTAAGTGTTGGAGGGGGGAAGCAAACCCACAAGACATGATACGATCTGAGCAGGGAGCTAGCTTGCATCTACAGCATCAGCTGAGCACAACTAGTGGGCTATATCTATTTTAAGTCAATTTGACGCAAAAATAATAGCCCATTCATGAGGAAGTCAGTGTCAGAGGGGTGGGCGGTTGTAAAGAGGAAGGTATTTTATTGTTTTGCTTGCCTTTACACCTTTCAATTTGCCAGCCCTGAGTCACATCAGCAGAGTGAGCAGAAGCCCTCTGAACCAAGCTCTGCAAGGAATGTGCCTGTCACAGAGTACCTGGCCATCCAGGCAAAAATAAAAGCCACTCACCCAAACAAACGAGAACAGTCCCCCACCCCTATCAAATCTTTCCTCATTCCCTAGTTGTGATGTGCCTGGAGGTAAGTAACACTAGCAATGCCAACAAAAAGATGCAGATCATAGCTCGTATCCCCTGCTCCTGCCTGCAAAGTTCCCAGAGAGGGCAAACTCTCCTGGCTGCTCTGCTTTATACCTTTATCATCCTGTGTTGCACAAAGCCTGTTTCTGTGGATGCCCGCTACCCGGCACCCAGGCTATGGGCAGGATAGTCCTGCAGCCGAGGGTGCCCCCAGACCTCTCCAGGCTCCTGCGTCCTGAGGGGCTGCAGGATCCTGGTGCCACCCTGCCTTACCTGCGGGGCTGTCTGGATATCCTGGAGAAGCAGCAGGAGCCACAGTCCTAGTGCCAGGCTGCAGGCAGCCATCTGCAGTGGTGTTAAATCTCCCTAGCTCCCAGCATCGCAGGTTAGACAGCCGGATTGCTCCTTCTGGAGGTTGAGATCCTCCCAGGGTCCAGCCCAGTCTTGCTCCGTGTCTGTTCATTCAGTCTAGAGCCATTCCAACTGTTCAAGACAAGCAGGAGACAGGCTTTGAGACTCAAGCAAGCTGAGAAAACAATTTAGAAGGAAGGGGGAGGGGGGGGCTGCCCAAAAAAGAAAAGTAAAAAAAGAACAAAACAAAACCGCGTCAATCACTAGTCCCGGAGCTGTCAGGTTTCTGTGAGTCGGTTGCATGCATCAAGGTTGTCACCCGAGGTACACGGCTGGCTGTGAAGAAACACAGCCTCCTGAGTCATCTAGGCTGCCCTCAGAGAGCACTTCACCACCCCAAAGCCTTGGCCAGGCATGAGTCCAAGCCCTGCCCCGTCCATCTGCCACACTCTTAAGAGCTGCAACCAAGCCTCAAGAGAGTTCCCAGTAAGAAACACTCATTTTTTCAGTACAGTCATTTTACTCCTGTTAGGATGAGTGTGTGAAAACTCACAACCAACAAGGGTGACTGCATAAAGGTTTAGGCTTTACACATTGCCATTTAAACACCAACATACCGCAGACCATCCTCTTGAGAATCTTTCTCTTTCCTCCAATCCCACTTGAAATCAATTCCTGTTGCTGACAATCATCCCTTGGACTGCCACGCATCATTTCACTCACTTTCATTTGTTACTCTGGATAACATTTTTTGGCTCTGGTGCCTGGAAAGATTTCAGTTGGTTTAAGGTGTCATAAAGCTTTCTTATCTGCCCTAAAAGTTTTGTCAAAAGTAAAAGTTAGCCACTTCAAAAAAGGGCAGACTGCCTTGAAAACCTCTCTGAGGTGCTCAGGATAATAATGAGAATTTGAATTCTCACACCCATGGTTTTTTGCTTCTCACCCTTATCAGCAAAAAGAAAAACAAAAGAAATGAGAAAAGACTGAAAGTCGGGTAATTGATTATTTTATTAAAGACCCACAGCTACCTCACTGCCGTCACAACAGAGTACCAAAGATGAGAGCATTCCACAGGGACCCTGGGATGATGTAAATATCTTTAACTCACAGCTTTGCTTTTCTTTTTAACTAACTGCCTCTATTTCTTTCTCCAGAATACCATCTTATAAAAAACAAGCATTTTCAGAACATTGCACTCTCTGTATTTGACACATAAATCTAACCTCCTTTCTTCACTCTGTCAGGTTACTTCTCAGTTTCGAAGCTCTCTGCTATAAAAGCTGATTGTGGTAGTTATGCCTTTAAGGTCTAGAGACAACTAAGTATTTGAACGTCCAAATATTACATTCTTGTTTTTCCTAATTAAATAATGGGCTAGAAAACATCTTAATCTTGTATAATATGGCAATTACCATACTAATTGCCATTAGGCAATTCTCCCAATTTGTGGAGTGTGGTTTCAAATGACATAGTAGTCAGGGCAATTGGTGAGGTCTGTCTGTCTCCCCCCCCCCGCCGATCAGCTCCTTTCTAAGCTTTTCTAGCAAAAGGACAGGAACCAACATAAGACACAGCCTGGAAAGTTTTAGCCTCTGTAAGTTATACTGCTGAGGTCAACTTATCTGATACAAAAACTAAGTATCTGAGTACAAAAAAATCGTGTGTGAAAGACTTTCCCAGGACTGGCAACAGAGAGAGTTTTCTGGCCTGTTTTCCAGAAAAAATAAGACTGAAATGAGGATACTGAGCATTCTGTATGTATACGTACGTCAGTTCCTTTTTAATCAATGGTGTCAATAATTTTTTAACCCATTGGATAACTTCAATCAAATTTGGCTGAGGATGCAATGTCATTAAGTTTTACAAAGTTTCATGGAAGGAGATGACTTGAATAAAGAGGAAAGATTCTAGTAACACTCTGAGGGAAGGGCTTTGGTGGGAGACCAGAAGAAGAAAGAATGTGTCCCTCAGAAGAAAGAATCTATCTCACACGTCCAAAGTGAAACCAGGCTTCCCAGCTGCCCTCCTTCTTAGAACTTCTTATTCTTAAATTCATTCTTGATTGAACTAGATATTTAAAAGGATGGGAAGTGGAAAGTGCTTATTGTTGCTGCTGGCTTTTTGGAAAGGCTATTACATCACACAATGTTTTTATAAGTCTGTAATAAAAGCAACAGCAATGAAAAGGGCGAAGAGGTTGTGTTTAACAGGAATGTTCCAATCTGCATGCATTTTTAACTGAATGCATTAATTTCAGACTTCGTGTGTTTTGATTTCAAATACAATGAAAGGGGTTTTCCAAAAGAAGCCTTATCAGTAACTGGAAGAAGCACCTCCATTTTATAACAAACCCACGCTACCGTTCTCTAAATGTTGCCTATATTTCCTAGAAAATAAGTCTCTATGTTAATATGAAGAAAAAAAAAAAAGCAGAACAAACAGAAGCAACCAACCAACCCCTATTTCTCTGTTCTTCCATCAGGGGACAATGTCTATCAGAAAAAAAGGGGAAAGCCCCTATGAGCACGCTATCATTGTTTATAATGTTTATTTGATTACACGCATCTGTCTCTAACATCTGAATCTCCTTTTGGTTTAGGTGTTAAAGGTAGCAATGCCCAAAGACAAGGTTGCTGGGCATTTTCTATTTTGACTAATGTAGTTAATGCCGAGCTTCGCTAATGCTTAGGTAATTTTTACACCAGGTATCTGATCTGTGATGATCATCTGTGTGTGTTGCATTGAGGTGGAGGGGATCAGAAAAGGTCCTGGAAGTCAGCAGTTATTCAAATGTCACTTGATACCTGGAGCAAAAGAATGCAGAGACCCAGCTAAGCCATGAGGGAAAGTCTCTTTAACACGTGCCCAAGACGTTCCTTCAGCATTGTCTATTCATTATGCTGCTAACAGTGACAGCCTAGTAAAAAAAGTAGTAATAGGATACTGTAGAAGTAGCATTGTTATACACATGCTCAAGCAAAAGTACTCATGACATTTTCTAATTTTGAAGTGGCTGATTTTAGTCTCATATTGTACTTTTAGCATGGTTCCTTGTGGTTTTTTAATATGTATGGTCAGTTAATATATATCTAGCTGTATCAGTGAAAAAAAACCACTGAGAGAAGCGTAATCTCTAAACATCTGTCAAACAGATAAACGAGACCACTGAATTTAAAAGGACACATATTAAAATAAACTTGTCTAAAATCTGTATTTCAGCGTCTGTCAGTGTTGCTATTTAGAGCATTGCAATATGCTGATGAAAAATCACTAAACTCTTGCTACTTAGCTAGATGAAACAACATGAGACCCTAAAAATTCAGTAGGAGTCTCAGTAGTACCAAAGGCAGTGCTCGTTGGGATACATGCTACACACTATAGGGGGTACAAATAAAAGATAGCATTCTTAACAAGTTAAAAAAGAAAAATGAAAGCATTTACTATAATAAAAAATAAAGAATCTCATGGTTAAAGGAAGGAAAGCAAGCAGTCACCAAGAATGACTTTCTTGACACCTCTCTTGATCTATTTATGCATTTTAGCCATTGGAGAGCTCTAGAGCTCTCTTCCTGGGCATCTTGGAAAGCGACACTGTGGTAACAACACGCAGGGAAAGCATTCAGAATCCCAATGATTTTAGGCATTGTAAGTGGAGCCAACATACTAAACTCCTCTAGAAATCTTTCAGTAGCCCAAAGAGGACAGATGGGAGGGAGAGTAACACTGGTGCAATGTGATCTCATTGAGAAACATCACTTAGCGAGCAAGCAATCGGAGTTTGAACTAACTGTATCTGACAACTTATTTGAACTTGTCTGAAAAAGGAATAAAATCTCGTTTATGCCAAGTATGCCACAGATGGGCAAAATTCTGTCCCTCTGTGCCACTCTGGTACTGATACTTATTTTCTGGCACATACACTTCTCTTATTCTTAGTATTAAATATTTGTCAATCCATTTAATTATGTCCCATCAATCAAACTACTCTGTAATATGTTAAATACATTGCAGGTGCTCTTGATAACATGATCTGCAGAGCTATATTGATTTAGCAATTTACCTTGGTATATTTGTCCACTGTGATCAACAAGGAAGCTCTTGTTGCGTACTTGTTGAAAGGTAGCAATGGCTTAAAACAAGAGCTCTCAGCAGGAAAAAAAATGGTTATAATGAGCTGGGGTCATAATAAAATCCCAATACGTAGGGGAAATCCCAAGTCATTTCAGTAACTGTAGTTTCAGTAGATGGACATTCTCACAGGGTGTTTCTGTTCTCTAGCAAAAATAATCGAAAAATAAATCAGCTTCCTTGCTTTATATGAAGTTTCATACATACGCAAACCAGCAATCTAAAATAAAAGAACAGACTAGTTCTTGTTTGTTTGCAACTCGGGACTTTTGTCTCAATCAGCTGTGCTCTTGCTGAGCACAGAAAATTTCTTGGCAATTAATGAACAACCAACGGAACGAGATGCATCCTGGTCTGTTCCCAAGCAATGATAAGGTTACTTTTTTTTTAAATTACAGAATATAATGTCAAAAAGTACTTATGTGAAACAGCCAATTCCTGACTGTGGGAAGCTCAAATGCTGTCAACAGTAATTGTTCTTGCCAACTCTGAGTCACAACATAGCTGTTGGAAGAGTTCTCCAGACAGCAGAGAACCTAGATGTACTGGGAAAAAGGAATCTCCTCAGCTGATATTAGCCTTACTGCAAGAAGTCTTGCTTCAGCTGAGATCTATAAATCCCCACACACAAAGCCCATTGACTCCATTCACGTTCCCTAGTTTTCATTCCAATTACTTCCACCTGAACATATCTGCAGTTTAAGTAGTATAATATATGGCAGTGCTACACTCTGGCCTTCCAGAAGCAGCAAAGTCACTCTTAGTATTGTTATGCTTAAAAAGTCAAATTTTCTGGAAGTGCAACCGTGCATTTCTGCTACCAGAGATTTGGATTCAGGGTTTATATGCAAAACAAGATATGATGATATGTCTGTCATTTTATTCACTTTTTGATTGGGTTAAGTAATTCAGGACTTTGATTGAAACAAAAATTTAAGCAACTAAATATATATCAGACTGATCGTGTTAATAATAATGATATGGCTTAATTTCTAATTTATTTCTTTTACAGATGTCATTTATATAAAGTTGATGTGGATAACAAAATCTTATAACTGTTTTTGTTATCTCAACTACTACTACTACCTTAGAGTGATAAAATAACTAATATAACAAAAAAAAGAATCTGTGTAAAGCGTCTTTTTTGGTGCATAGTAGCTTCAAAACTAAAGTGCATTTTGAGTCAGACTGAAAAATGAGAAGAGCTGACAGAGAACTCAGTGCTCTCAGGAAAGACTTGGCTTCCATGAAAGAAACCAAAACCGTATCACAGAATTACTATGCCCACAGGCTGGCTGAGAGAGAGAGACGACCTTAGAAGAAAGATCACATCATGTCTGTACTTTCAGTAATTCTGACTACAGCTTCTGGAAGAGTGGTAGATTTACACGTCGTCATTCTCCATAGAGGAAGCTCTTGACAAAGATGTTATCATTTGAATGTCATTTGTATTATGCCCTTTCTCCCATACCTTGCTAGAAACTGAGAGGCCCAAGGGGTCCAGACAGGATAGCCACTTGATCATTACAGCTGTAAAGAAAGTGGTGGGTAATAAAGGTTGGACAGGTAATATCATGTGAAGGCTGAGGCCTTTTAAAGATCCTTCGTGCCCTTTCTTCACGCCTCCCTAGCACTGGTTTAATTTAAAGCAAAAGTCTTCTCTGCTGCTCGTTTGCTGGAGTAATCATGCTGTAAATCTAAATGACCCACAACAGCATTATTTCTTTTGGGCCCCGCTCTCCACCCCCAGCCTTTGCACTGATACAAGTTAATCCATGAGCACCAGCTTTGACTTTAGCTTGGTCTTACCTCATGTCAAAGCCTTTGTCTGGAGTTCTATAAAGCTCATGGTTTTCCCTACCTAACCAGAAAGTGCAGGAAGGCTTCTATAAAGCCATCAGTTACATGAAAGGACTGGTAAAATGCAAGGAAGTAAGTACATACTTGCCTTTAGCTAGCAAGTTTCTAAACGTACAATATGTCCACGCAGAGAGCTAATAAGCAGCAGCCAGTTTGCAGTAAATTCACACTTTTTTTATTTCATAGCAATTGCCCCCATGTAGAAAGTCTACTTGCAATAGTTAAGTTATAGTCAAAGAAGCACGTTCAAGGCCTACCTTATTTGATTTTGACTGCATAGTTATTCTTCATGAGTTTGGTGTTGAGCTTTCTCTGGCACTTAAAAGATCTTGGTTTTCAGCTACTTACAAGCCAGTCAAAATCTGAAGTGTTAGAGCAGAACATTGTCAAGGCAGACATTTGCCTCAGTTTGAATTCTTGAATTCCCCTACTACGAGGTAATTCTTGTATCAGGAATGTGTGTTTTGAGAAGCCATGAAAGTCTGCCAAAAACTGTCCAACTTAAAGCCTCATAAAAATCCAAACCTTGCACAAACTTGATGTTGAATGCATTTGATTTTCAGTGGGGGGATCTCTAATGAATTCATTCTCTCTAAGCATTCTCAAACCACTCACAGCTCCCAAAGTCGCCTGTTGTGCAGTATCTTCACATCACTGAATTCCCACATGGAGTTTCAGAAGCAAAACTAGACTTTCTCTATAGCAATTTCTCCTCATCAGCATATGACCAGGAACTGAGAAGAGGAAGACTATCTCTTTTGCTTTCAAGGAGAGCTTCAAAATGAAGTTTTGGAAAGAAAGTGCAATGTAATTCATATAGAAGACAAAGACAGAATCAACTGAAGGGATGAAAAAGCTTAGACTAGAAGAAACTCACGACTAGGACTGGAGAGGAAGGAGACCAGCTCACTAGGGAGGAAGACAACTGGTGAGGGAAGCTTGGACTGATCGGATACTGTAAATAAAAACTGTGTTAGAGGGAGTGGGCATGTGCAAAGAAATTTTAATGCTAGCATTTCTTAAATTTTGATTATCAGACTTAGTATTTTTAATGGTGCTCTTGTACTCCAGTCTAGGCGTTAATTATTTGAGATTCGTTAAAACTAAAATCTAACCCATCAGATCCAGTTTTCACCTACAGTTTTTGGAAGATGCTACTCAACTGTGAACAGAATCAAATCAGAAAGTATACTCAGGCACTCAAGAATTCCAGTCTGTAAACCCTTGGCAGAAGATGCTAAAGAAAACTTCAGTGAAAGGTACTATGAAGTGAGAGATTCAAGCATAGGACAGAACCGAAGCAAGACGTAAAAGAAGCTTTTGCAGAGCCTTGTCATTACACAAAATATCTACTTTCAGATATTTTGTATGTGGGAACTGACAGACAGGTCTTTTGTAGCCAAGTTCAGTTATTTCAGCAAAGCACTTAACCTGTGAAGTTCATCTGTAAGTCAATAAACAGTTCCCAAATAAACCAGCTGTTTCAGGATGAAACACTACTCTGTCATTTACTGGAAATTATTTATGATCTTGCTGCACTCCCTATATTAACTTTTTTCTCATAACAAGAAATTCTGCTCACATTTACACAAATATAAATCCAAACAAACTCTAGTGAATTCAACAGAATAACTCTGGATCTCTATTACTGAAAAGGCGAAGAATCTTACTAAGTTAAAAATAATAGGGAGATATGCCTGAGGTTTCCTTGTTGAACACCCTTTGTGCAAATATTTCACATTTGTTCACTGATATGCAATTGTTAATTCTACTGTTGCAATTGAAATGTGCTCTGTGTATATGCCTGGGAAGTAAAACAAGGAAATTGAAAAAGCACCAGAAGTTCCAATTCTATACATTTTAATCCAAAATCAAAAATAAAAATGTTTGGGGAAGACTGGCCATGTGGTTAAAACACAGGAGTGGGAGTCATTAGTTCCCAGTACTGTCACAGACTTTTTGCATAACTCATATCCTTTCTTGGTACTCTGGTTCTCCTCATCTAAAAGCTGAAAGCTATAAAGCTTATCTATTAACAGAAGCAAGATGAGCTTTCCTTTGCTGACACAAACAAAAGAAAGTCGGGAAATATTAAATAATTTTTCTGAAAGAAACGAATAGGAAGATTTTTCAGGACATACAGTTTTTTTCAGAGCGTAAAACTTTTTTCTATGACTGTAACTGAGCATCTCAACTCTGACAGTTTAGGGTCTTATTTTCCTCTTCCTAGCAGCATGTTTTTGCTCTGCAGAAACCAATGGAATACACCAACTGAAGCAGAAAACGAAGTCCTTACATTTGGTCTGCCATTACCCAGGAAACTGGTGAAATTGAGGTTTTTAACTTTGAAGAGAAGGGGCAGAATTTCTCTTGTGTTTTCAGATTTGACACACTCTGAAAACAAATTCTTCTGGGCTTTGAAAACACAAGTTCCAAAGAGATGAAAGCCCCAGACATCAAAGTGTGTAAATCATTCAAAAAGCAAGCTCATGCCACATGCAGTTGTTTCATCTGAGGATTCTGGAGACAGTCATTCCTTGACATGCTGATAACTAAACAGAATGAATAATCAGCACTACATTCATTCAACACTCTTGATATTAATTCTTACAATGTACTGACAGCAAGAAACACCTGATCCTGAGACATCACCAAAACTGTCTTACAATAATCCTAGAGGAAACAAACAGACAAAACACTGATGGCAATCTAACACTGTTACTCAGAAGCACACGGAGCTATGTTTTAAAAGCCGAACTACACTTCTCTCTTAAAACCAATCACAAATGCATTATTTACTGTGTCTAATTTGTTTAATTAAGCAAAGCTGGATTTCCCAGCTTATGAATCAGTGTTACATACATGCAATACAGTCAGAAAGGGGAACTAAACCACCAGCTTTACCATCAAAGCATCAGGCAGATGCTTTGATGGTAAAGCTCATGCCAAGAGAACTAACACAAATGGGCACACACACTGGAGCCAGCCATTAACAGAAGACACAGCTGCACAGACTAAGACAACATGTTCCAAGTGCTATGAACGGAAAAAAAAAAAACCAGGTCAAGTCAAGAATGCTGGGCTTCACTTTGGCTACTCCCACTTCTAGTGGCATCAAAGTGTGAGCAACACAGTAGCTTCCAATTTGGCCAAATATTCTCCCAGTAAATTCTTCCACTGTAATCACACACACCAGAGTGAAGGATCCCTGCCTTCTCCCCGAGGGATTTTATGTTCCATGGTGGAAGACAGTTGGGAGTAGATTGCCACCTCTCTGTGGGCACATTTGAGTTCTCTCTTCCCACCCCTAGCTGATCAAGATAAAAAAAATTCATCTTAAAAACATTACAACAAACATCTAGTCTCTAATGCAATGGCAACGCAAATGAAGCCAGGCTTATGCAGATCCTTCCTCACCAATTGTCGTAGAGAATTCTTTCTCCCTGGGGATTACTGTGCATCTCAGGCATTAGGGGGACATAGCTCCCTAAATCTTGGCCACAGGCCATGCAGCAGCTTAACTGCCTCCAGGAACAGGAGACAAGCTATCCCAGAGCTCTGTGCCTGCACAACAAAGTTCAGTATTTAGATTATTTTGTGGCTAAGGACATAGCCCTGGAAATACTGGTACACTATTGGGAACCCTTCCTTACCACACCATTTTGAACCCCAGACCTGCAAAGGTCTCCCTCCATCCCACATCTTACATTCCTACTTTTCCAATCCAGCCCTCCTCTCCACAGTCCCAGTATTTCATGCCCTCGGCCTCCTCCCAACACATCTCTCACCACGCTGGCTTCCCACTATATATTCCCACAGTCTCGCCTCCGTTTAGCCTCCTCTCCAGAAAGCCCTGGCTTCAGAACGTTCCCGTTTTCCTAATCCACAATCTCGACATCCCACGCACACTACCCCCACCCCCTGTTCTCCCCTGGAAGTGCAGATTCCAGCACTGGCTCCATCACAGCTCGGGTTGCTGCAGAGTCCACAGTCCAAGTGCAGAAGCTGCTTTAACACTGGATGAAATGCAATTTTTCAACCAGTAAATAGATGTATTCCTTTACAAGGTACCCCCAGGTGACATCTCAGTCACCCTCCTTCAGGAAAGGGTGTATCATCTTGGATTGCATAACACTTACTGTAGGACAAGGCCACTGTGCAAAACCTTGTTATTACACTATAACTCATTAATGTATCCACACCCAAACTACTCCTCACAACACATGGTTCAAAGGCATCTTGTGCAGGCCTGTTACTTATCATTACTCTAGGCTGGATAAAACTTCCCTTGCCCATCTTTTGGACTGAGATTTCGTCTCATATTCAGTACCAAAAATAAAAAAATCTGATTCTCATAAAGCATGACCTCGCTTCCTAGAAATAACTTTTCTGTTGTTATTCCTTGCATTACTGCCGTTCCAATTAAACTAACTAGGATTTGTAACTTTGACATCTTGAACACAATCAGCAGCCACATTGCTCGGCACATAGCCTTACAGACCTCAGCAGAGTGATTGTGAGAAAACAGATGAAAGGGGTACACACATTTACCTCAGCTGCAGGTCACATGAAATTAGAGCAAGCATCTTTTTGGTAACTCTGCCTTGAAGTGAGATTATGATCAGAAGCTTGACTATACGTGAATCACCTTCTTACTAGTAGATGAGGCCTCCATGCACATCCATGGCCAGGTGTCCTAATTTAAAAAATATGGATTTACTCACTTTCAGACCTCCTGTCTCTCTTCCAGAGAAACGGTGCAGCTAGAAACAAAGGGTTCTAGATTAAATTCCGGATCACGTATCAACAATATTAACCAAGCTCCAATTGCAAAATCTTTGATAATTTCAATTATGAATGGAAAGAGAAGACCAAGTTGGCCAGCAGAAAAATCTGTTTCTGTATACTATCAACTACAAACTGACCTGGGCACTACTCAGAGTAGAAATTTCAAAACATAGTTTGCTTAAGCTCTGCTGGAAAACCTGAGTACACTGGTTAGATTCCCTATGCAAAAAGGATCATGATATAAGCTTATTCTGCACTGATATGGAGACATAACTATAAAAACAACATAGAACCATCAGGTCATTCTCTAAGTTAATAGGCAAATCAGCTTTTCTACTCTGAAAGAGTAATAAACAACAAAAAAAAAGAGGTTCCATAAACAGGTAGCATCTTCAGCCTGTTTCAGCTTACAAATGAGGGCAGGATCAAACAGGCCAGAACCAACATACAAAGACACAAATTGAGGTTAACTTGGGTAAGCAGGTGCAGTGTCACTGACTTCTTTCACCTGTTTCTAGTGGAGGAGAGAGTCATAATCACACTTTCAATACTTTCACAAGTGTAAAAGATTGAATGCATTCCTACCTATTGACATTTTGAGTTCAACATTGGTTCCATCCTGCATTCACCAGACAGATCTCACATAAGTTACTTAATCTTACAGCGCTTCATTTTCTCTGTTTGTAAAGCGGAGCAGGCTTGCTGTAATTTGTTTCAGGATAAATTAAGAAGAGGTTTACGACTTCTAATGTTTTGGGGTGAAGGCAAGGTAGTAAAAATCTTGAATTTGCCCTATTTAGTATAACATTTGGCACCTACTGTTTTATATTCACTGGCTTAATTTCTTTTAAAATTAGTATTTTCAATAATGGAAGTAATGTGACCAATTCCATTCACTTTACCCATGCACAACCCAAAGCTAAACTGATGAGTCATGCTTTTCATTTTTCCATTCTAAGTCTCACATTAAGATTTCATAACCTTGCAATATTCCTTTCCTTGCTTAAAAAAAGTCTATTCATACATTTGATTTATAAATAATGTATTTGATATATAAATAACAGTGAATGCCAAGAAGCTGAAAATATCATTGGTGTAAACCCAATTCCTTCTGTCAAGTTAGCTCCCAGAAATAAATTTGATCCAAAGTTTCTGAATGCAATTGCTAGTAAAGATTTCACAGTAACTTACAGAATTCTTAAGGCAGGATTTTCTGTTTCAGACTTATTCAAGGCAAAATAAAACATCAGTTTTATTGTTTTTAGACAAGGAAAATAAGATCAGTCTATAAAGTTCAAACAAATCACACTATATATTTTGTTTTGGTATAATTTAAAAACTCCAAAATGTTTTTTGGTTTATCTCCAAAAAACTTGGAAAAGCAGAGGCAAGCATAATTTGCATTTTAAGGCATTATCTAGCTTTTTGATGAATAAAACCTCATTTTACTTTAACATGCTTTTTCAACATTCATAATTACTCTGATGTAATGCACCCTGTAGCTACAGACATTGCACTGAAAATAAACTGGATTTTTTTTTTAACTAAATTATTCAGTAACTCAAGTTTAAGGCACTACCAAATTATGTGTCATGTTTCAAACGTTTGGAAAGGAACATATCTGTATGCATTCCACTGAACCAGGCTATTCATAGGCCAATTCCTCACCCTGGCATTCAGAGTTAACATTACACTTCTGGTTTACTTAGGTGAGGTGGCAGATGAACTCTGTTGCTACAGTTGTCCTAGTGGTAACAGTACTAGTTAGTCATCCTGTACACATCACTTTATCCAGCCCTAGGTGGGAAAGCTCATGCATCTGCTTAGAAGTAACTGCAAAAGGCAAAAAAGAAAAGTGAAAACACAGATATGAGAGTTTGTACATTCAGCTATGTGTATTGGTTGCTCACGACTATGAAAACTAGGCAAAGTCTGTTCAAAGATTTATTTTTATCCAAATAGAGTTGTTTCCACACCCTACACCCATCCCTTCCCCAGGGCAATCAAGTCAGTGGTTCACAGAGTTGAGGCAGTCGGATTTAAATTTGGAGCTGCTCTGTAGTGTCCAGGTTTGTTTTGCTCCCTCTGCTGAGAAGCACTGCTAAATCTGAAGTGTGTCAAGTGGGTCAGGTTCATAAGCTGGTCAGTTCTGGTTCCTCCTGACACTCTGGACACCGAGTTCTGGAATCCAAATGAAGAGGATATTAATCAAAGAATGCCAAGGTGACTTTTCCCTTTTTGATGAAGATTGGTGAGCTGAACAAGGCTTTTGCCTGTTATCCAGCCCCATTTGCTTTTTTGTGTCTGTGCATACCAGTTTACACAGCAGCAGAAGGAAAATGTTTCCCTGTGGAGATAAGGAGATAATCTTCCAGGCATTTTCATTTGCTGAGCCATCAATGATTATCATACCCTTTAGAGAGACAGGATTGCAGTTCCCATCTGTGCAATTCACAGCATCTCCAGGGACTCTTAACAGGTTATTCTTACCAGGCGAGGACAGTGAGAAGGCTTCTCTTCCAGTGAAGCTCGCAGATCCAAACTGCTGAGCGTGGGGTTGCTGGAAGGGATGGTATTTTCCCAGCCAGCCAGGCAATGCTGTGAAAAGAGATGGGAATGCTGCATTGGAGTGCTTTACCCTTTTTAATCTATTGTGGCCTGTTAGTTCTAAATAACAACTTCTGTACAGGGAGGTTTTAGCAGGCAATTAATTAATTTTTGAGGAGTTTTATATGACTAACAGGAAAGAGAAGAAATCTCTAATGAAGCAGAACTGCACAGCTGTCTCATCTTCCACCTTTCACTGGCTAATTATTTCTAAGATGATCTCCTGCTTTGTGAACTCAAGCACCTGACCTCTCTGAATCTGTCTCAGCTGACTCATCCAGTTCCCTAAACATCAAAACCAGGCTTTTTCTTACTCTTCCTTGGAAATCTCTAGGCCAGGGCTAGGTTTGATTAGTAATACTGCCTGGTAATACAGCCACTAGTAATAGTGGCTAGACTACAGGACCGACTCTGCAAAACCAGTTTTGAATCCAACCTTGCCACTATTGATTTTGCCTGGCCCCTATACACTGTGAATACTTCACAGAAGCTTGTCTTCTAGACTCTCTAACATCTGTGGAAAGAATCACAGGCACTCTTAGGTATGGTTCATCGTGTTGAAAGGTCAATGCCTGAAATTAAGTCAGCTGAATCACACCCCAGAAGTATACAGCTCCATACAGCGCTTTCTTTTTCTCAGTGTAAAGCATTTGGAGGTATGTCATATATTTTATGCCAGTTACACAAAGATATGAACTCAGAAGCACACACCAATGGCTTTTCTTGCTATCTCAGTGATACAGATCAGAAATTTTAGTGGAAACCCTGCCAGGGGGATGAGTCACAGATTCTCTTTCCTTCTTGTGCTGTAACAATGCCCAGCCTGGGCTGTGCCATCAGTATCAGCATGAAGACAGCAACTTACCGAAGGTAATGCTAGATTGTCTGCCGGTTCAAAGCTCTTCCTGCGATGGGCTTTGTATTTGTAGGCAGGCATAAGGGTAGACCTGGGAACGCTGACCCTGCAGCCACACAAGGAAAGTAATTGCCCACACCCTCCACAAGGCTGAAGAAATCCGCATGCCTTCCCCACTCAGAATCCAAGGGTCTAATCCCAAAGTGAACCAAGCAAAACAGTTTTGGATTAGGGCATCAGACACTTAACATGTACATTCAGATTCTGGACCAAATTCAGATAAAACATGCGTTTCTCACTGCCTTCAAAACTATTTCTGCTTATGGAAAAGAGCAGTAGGGAGTTTTTATGCAAGAGACATCTCTGCCTTGAGAACAGGAACCTTCTACACAGCTATTTTGATGCTGTTTTCCCCCTCATAGGATCAGCTTTTTCTTCCCTGTTGTTTCCTTGAGTTCTGCGTATTACAAAGCAATAATTCTTATCTACCTGACATAGGCTGGCTCTTCCAGTAGCTCTGGGGGCTGGTGAGTACGTGGGATCTTACACACAGGGCAGGCAGATTCTGAATCCACAGGGACAGTGAAGAGGCGCTGGTTTAATCGATAACAGTAAACACCTGCCACAGAGTAATGAAACATCATGGTATTTCTAGTTTGTCAGAAGGTTCCTCAACTCAGTCAACAAAGCTGTGTTCTACCACAGTGCCACACATTCGTTCTATAGAAAGAGCTGCTTTTCCTGAAATATCTTTTACATTTCCTGTCCCCAAATAAGTTCCTAAAAATCAAAACCAAAACTTCAACCTCCTCAACTTAAAAAGAGAACATTAGCCAATTACAAGAAGCCCTGACAAAATAAGATGACACTGATTGAGAGAGGATCCCTAGAAGGCTCAAGTATCTTTGGAGTAGGAAGTTGAATCTGGTTTAGAAGCTGCAGCTAAAAAAAACACACTCTTCCTTGTCTTGCATGATGTGGGGCACGTCCTCTCACAGAACGACAGGCAAAGACTGCTCAGTTGTTTGTTCACAGAAATTGGATTAGGAAGAAATCTGATCTTACACTTATGGGAACTGGTTATCAAATCTGGTTCTTGTTCAGGAACTATGTAATCCAGAGCCTTGGGCCTAAAGAAACACGCAAACAAATCAGTTAGTGACAGGGGGTCAGGCCCTCCTTTTCCAAGCATACATGTCTGATTGGGAGGCAAAGGCCTACAAAGCCACCCTTACAATTTCCCACTCCAGTCAGACTATACTTCTCATTACCCTAAAGGGATACATTGCTGCTTCAGCCCTTCCCTCATACCCACTTACTCCAGGTGCTGCTCATGAATACACGCTTCTTTGTTGGCCTGTCGGAACTCGTGCAGCTCAGCAAAGTACTGATCAGATTTTTCTGTTACTGAAGAGTTTGTATCTAGGAGCCCTGAGAATGCCAAGGGAAGAGTAAAGTTCAAGGATTTACCAAATTTGGGAAAGCACCAAAGCAAGCCTCACGCAAAACAGTCAAAACAACCAAAGGTCTGAAGACCAAAATGGATAATGAGAAGAGCATGCCATCACATCAAGCCAGAGATTTACTGTGTGGTTTGGGTCCCTTATTGCATTCATTCATTCCGGTTACTTGGTGTCCCCTCTGACCCCACTCAGCTTTGCCATTTGCTGCCTGGATTCCCATACCACTGCCACTTCACCGTTCCAGGGAAGCGGAGGTCACCTCTGGCCTGGACAGGGAATGGCTTCTGACAAAACTGCAGCTGCTCTGCTGAGACCTGCTACGTGGGCTCTAGGTCTGCAGTTCTGTCACACCTCAACTTAAAGGGGTCGTAAACTGCGTTTTAACTCTTCATATTACCACATCACGCTGAGAGCTTTGCTTCAGGTTTAGGATTCACCTGCAATCCAGTCATAGCCCAGGAAAGGACGCACAGACCAGCTGCTCTCAGGTACGGGATATTCTTCAGGGTCAGGCTGAAAAGTCACATGACCAGCTTCCTTCTGGGAAGAAAACAATTCATAAAGACTTCCTATACATCTAGCGGGACATTCAAAGGTACAGCTTAGGAGATAACTGGCAGTTGTTCAAATGGGACAGCTGTGGCTTAATTTGAGGCTGGATTCTATCTATGCCTCTACCAGTAATTTGCTCCCCAGCCCTTTTGTCTTCTCAATTCATAGAACAGAAGGAGGAGGCAGGGGACTTGCCCAGGCTAAGGCAGTATTTTTCAGGGCTTTAAACAAAATGCTGACTTCCCTGTATCACACATCCGCAAACATCAGGCCACCTGTGCTGCCTTGGAGGACGATCACAGCAATAGCCTGCCCTTCACGCTTAAGGAAACAAGCTATGTAGCAGCAGCACTGCACCAGGCTGTTCTCCCTGAGCACACGAATCACATATGCAAGTGACAAGGAGTCTTACAGTGAAGTGCTACAGTTTTCTGGTCTTTGGTTCAAGGGCTACGGAAAGCAGGGGCTAAACAAACTGCCAACAGCCCCTGGCTGCTAAGGCTGGGAACAGTTCTGACCCCAACTTCCAATTTACGCAGTAGGAACAGGGCAAGTAATGTTTTCCTGGCCCCTTCTCCCCATCCTTCTATTGACTTATGAAAATAAGCAAAGCATTGGTTTCACCATTTACCTTCAACTTTTTGGACTGCGATGTCAGCAAGATTGATTTACGGATTACGGGCTCTCTAAGGACCACATGCTGCTTGCTGGTCTCTTCATTTTGTACACTGCTCAGTGATAGGTCCAGATGACCCTTAAGCTGTTTTTTCTCATGGAAACCATGTAGCAGGGTGGACTGTTTTCTGTTCTCTCCATGTCCCAGAAGGAAGGATTCTTTCTCCGGACTTCCTCGAGCATGGCCATCCCTATCCACTCTGGAGGTTTCTCTGCCACACATAATGATTGCAGACACTGGCATAATATTCTTCTCTTTCCCAGAAAAGCTGGAATCCAAACCTACTGCTTCCTGCATCTTCGCTTGTTGTCGCTGTACCCCTCTGCCACTGCTGCTGTGTTTAAGAGACGAACAGAGGGCTGCTCTGGCTGCGTAAGCTCCGGGTTCCACAGACACCAACACTGCAGGGTCAGCTGTAGACTTCGCAGCATCGACCTGATTTTCCTTCTGTAAGGACATGAATGGCATGCCTCATACCACATGGCATCATTCAGATTACAGATAGCTTTCATTAGGACATTTCACTCAGTAAGAGAAAAATCAACCTCTCATTCTAGTCTGCTCACCCCTTTAAATTCCTGCGGGGAAAAAAGCAAAATCCTTATATTATTCATGAGACATTATTAAGTGTTTGGAGAAGGTAAGAAAGGGGTCCACTTCCAGCTAAATGCAGCTTTTCCCAATTTGAGAAACCGCTAAACTTTCAGCCTTTGTGCTTAGAATAAATAAAAGGATTATGTTCCACAATGTTCATTCCTATCTTAGATTAAGAAACCTACATTTCTTAGGCAGGAACTGATCTCTGAACCCTTTGCAAGGAGAACATATTTGAGACCACAGGATAAACAATAAACAAAAGTCTAGCTACTTTTCTAACAGACTCCATATTCTACTTTCTACCAGCTCCTCCATGTCCATATGTCTCCTTTACCACACCACTCCACAGGCAGAGCTGCTGCCTACCATACAAGGCCCGTTTGCTTCCTGGCACTTCTAGCACAGACACAACACATACCCCTCTCTTGGGCAAGGGGACAGATCTTTCAGAAGCTGTTCTATTATGAAGACATGCTGGAAAGAGTGGCTTGCTGGGAAGTCTTTTTCTGATCTCTTCCTGCTTCACTCTGAGCCTTTGCAGAAGGTCCTGGTTGGCCTGACGCAGCCTCTTCAGGTGCTCTAACTCCATCCTATGAAAACATTTTCCTGTAAAGCCAGAGGAAGGGTGAACTACATAAATGGAAGCATTAAGTGAAGAAGCAGACTCAGGAGAAGCCACTTTCAGGGGATTTTTCATAAAAACCACTTACAGCTGTTGGAACGTTGGGAATGCTGATCATTGCTCCTGAGAAATCAGCCAGTCTCAAGACTCTTTACGCTAAGAACTAGCACCACCGCATACTTCTCTCCCCTCAGATGTACTGTCAAATATTTTGCACCCAGAAACTGGTAGCTGACTGAATAGAGACAAGACACTCTTACAGAGGAAACAGTAAACGTGAAAAAAGTCACATCAAAAAGCCAAATAAGAGACATTTGATTCAGAGGCTGATATTTAAGACAACCTTATGTAATTCTGCTTTAATGTTCTTTTTAAGCATCAAAATTTATATTGTGATAATACCAGGATGCTCATAAGTTCAGAATACAAATAATGAATATGAATGTATTTACTACATCCAAAAGAAATATTGGGTCAAAACTGTCCTGTTCCCCAGGCAGGAAGACTCCAAGAGGCTCAATTATGACTCAGGACTAGGGCTCAGACAATTCCAATCCCACACATTAATCACTAAAGGTTACTGCCCTTTTATTAGAAGAGGAGGAAAAAAAGGAGCTAATAAATAAATAAATAAATAGATAGATAAATAAAGATTGTCACACCTTTCAACATGTTTACAACATCACAAGCTCCTCTAAATTTGCAGAAAGTGTTTTGTTGTTTGTTTTTTTTTAATAAAACGAAACTCTAAACCCCGAACCCCACATTGCTTTTGGCTAGAGTGATCAATTATGTTCTTGAGTAAAACTATGTGCTTCTCTAGGACCTTTTGTTCTGAAGGATCCCTAAACCCTTCTCCAAAGCTCATCTGACTTGTTTGTGCGTCTGCTACCTTGGCAACTGGACACGAGGAATCAAATGCATATGCTGTACAACAGCACTGGGAGGAACGAAGAGCAGTGCTGACCATCAAAAAACTACAACATATCTTTTTGTTACAAGACATAAGTGAGAGGTGCACTACTGGACATAAACCAGAAATACATCTCGAGGCACTAAATTTGAGATCATTTGAACAAAACAGAAGTTCTCACACTATTCACTGGACAAAGCTAACAGCATCCTCTCATCATTGCTCATCGGAAAGCAAATACTCTGAAAATAACATTAGTCAAGGGACTTTCTGGAAGGGTTTTACCAGATGAGATCCACTCTTAGCATAAACTACAAGAAACTGTTAGTCCTTCATGCTCAACCCCAGGGGCTCAAGCTTATGAAACTGCTTTAGTCTGAATCCTTTGCGAAAAGGAGCTTAGCTTCTCGCAGTTAAAAGAATAAATAATGATTGTCTCGGGAACTAAGTACTCTCCTCTCCATAAGAAAGTTGGCTAACACCTATGCAGAGCTTCCCTGAGCTGTTTCTGCGCAGACACGCTGGTTCGGCTCTCCCATGCCCATGAGGAAGGGGAGACGGCCCTGGGCATTGTAAAATTCCCCTTCCCTCTTCAAGAGGCGAGCCTAGCAGCCGACAGAGAACCGGTAAATCCTCCCTCCGGCGTACAGTGTGGGGAGCCTGCGAGTCTCGCCAGGCCAAGCGGTTCCAGGGCTGCGGACGTTCGAACTCCC
>NW_008794443.1:2398852-2413133 GCF_000699145.1 Aptenodytes forsteri
GGGGAGGGGCAGGCGCGGCCCCACGCTTCCTCCTTCGGGGTTCGTTAAATCGCCACGGCTCATTGTCTGAACGGACCACGTACCCCCGGCTCCCCCAGAAGCTAAAAGGGGTCCGTTCTGGAAATCTACCACTGGAAATCCGCCTCTCCTCTTCTAACGCACAGTGTAATCTATCAACTGATTCACCGCAATTTCAGTCTATTAACTGAAGCGGTATTTGCTGACCATTACTTCCCATGATATTCTCGAGAAATCAGATTCAAGACCGACATTTTTAGTATTAACTTAAGAAGGAATCTCTCAAAGCTTCTATCAGATAGTTCAATACCAGTGTTCTCCTTGTTAATTTTCATAGTAAGAACGCAGATAAAAGGTCACTATTGTCAAACGTGCAATTTACTACAACACAGTAGCATATCATCATCTGAATATATACTTACAATTGAAGACTTTGTATCATGACACGCAGAACACATCAGGAGAAATATTTTTCCAATTCATTTTTATTTTGGTTTCCATTGTTTACAGCATTGATACAGGAATAATTCATGCAAATTTATCACCTTAAATACAGCAGAGAGAAAACTCACTGGTAAGAGTATTTCAAAGAGCTCCATCAACATAACACAATGAGGAAAAATAAGTAGCAGCAATAAGGTAAAGTGCATTTAGCTGACCTTCTTTAATGAGAGTTTGGGGAAGTGTTTTTGGAATCACCTGTCCTAAGGATTAGTTTGTCATTCTTTATGAAAAGCAGAAGGGAACAGCCTCCTTGCTGACGATAGTGTTCATTCCTCCACCACTCTGAACTAAAGAAGTACAGCTGTATTTTAAGAGGAATCCAGCTCATAGACCTTTCTGTTAAAAGCTTGATTCTCGATCACTTGGGCTTCTAGGGACAAGGGTTACACGCATACTTAAAAATTCTCCTCTCCCACGTTAGCAGTTTTGCTTCTCAAAAAAATTCAGGTGGTTCTTTCCCCCATTCTATAGGTTAGGTTTCAGCACTACAGTGAGAATGCCTACATCACCAAAATCTGAACAGTGCCAGAAACACAGATTGGCAAGACACCAGATTCTAAGAACCCATCAATCTCTTTTCCCTTTACAGATCAGACACTGGCTTAAAGATCAGATCATTTATCAGATTTTCCCTAAAGGCCTGCTGAAGAGATGCTAACAGCACGTCTTCAAAAACAAGGTCAGCATTTCAGGTAGCCTAGGGCTGCTGAGCAGTAGTACATCATCATCTCCCTCTACCTGGAATCAACAATTTCCTGGTGTATTAGGGATGTATTTATATTTTATTTTAACTCAGTAACATAGGCTATGTGCTATTATAAAGGTGTATGTGATAGCTTGAGAGACTAGATATCCGAATTTATTCACATAATACCTGCAGCAGAGCAACAGCAGATGATTCCACTTACTCCGGTATCCTTCACCACAAGCCTAGAGGACACATTTCCAGAGGCAAGGACTCAAATTTCTTTCTTACTCGTTCTCAGGTCTGATCCAAGCTCTATGTACGCCCTGGTGGTTGCCTGAGGAAACCGACCAAGGCCAATGAAGCCCTCTGATGAAAATGGCTTTTCAGTTTGGGTTGGATTCAAAGCTGTCTACTGGAAGCGAAAGGTTTGTTTCCTTCCTGCATTCCAGGGACATAACAAGAGTCTCACTGCCAGCTCCTACATGATCAAGATACTTCAAGTCTTACTGCAAATCTTAGAACAGCCTAAAACACTCACTGACATTTCACTATTTTTACTCCCTCAAGTATCAGGCAGCTTCCTTCTCGAACTTCTGTGACACACGAAACAGGGGACTTGTCACGGGCACGTATATTCACACCTGAGCATCAACAAGAAATCCTAAGGCCAGCTGATACAATTTTCAAGTGAAAAGTCTCTTTCCCAATAAGAAAAAAAGAAACACTCTTAGTAGTTCTGAATTCAGCTGGGACCTGCTCAAAGATAGCCCAATTTCTCAAAAGTTTGATGCTGAACAGGTTCAGGTTGTCACTAACCTCAGAACTACAGGATCTGATTCTGGATTCCTCAGACATCTTGTGGGGAACAGCAAGGTTATACCCAACACATGGCAAAATACTGACCCACCAAGTGAAAAGAAACTCTGCAACATAGGAACCTAATCCTGGTACTACTGAAATCGGTGGGAATTTCTCCTCTATCAATTCCAACAGGAAGAGACTCAAGTCCTTACAATTCCCAAATCTTATACTCCAAATTCAAAATTGCTTCAGGGCAAAACTCAAAGATTAATTTGATCTATTTGCAAATAAAGAACATCTTTAAAAAAATAAGTTGCCTTAACCCATTCTTGCCCTGGCTTGAAATACAAGGGACGGGTCTCCCCCCAGCCCCAGAGGAGCTGCACTTGCCAGCTCGTTCTCATGCTTCTAACAGAAGAGAAACATCAAATCATATTACTGCATGGGAACTCTACATGAAGCAAAATCTCTTACAGCTTGTAATCCACATGCTGTTCTTGTGGCCAAGTAGTGGTAATGGAATTCCGAAGGCCTGTTTCCAGAAACACAGCTGTGCATTTCCAAAAAAATCCCCCACGTTCATCAACTTATCTTATAATGCAGTTCATTACATTCTGTCAACTGGCTTTTCTTTCCTATTTTTCTTCCTCAGCAAGCTGCCAAATTATCAGCGCTACCTCCTTCACAGGAGCTAGTTATGTCTTTGCAAACTATTTGTCCGTGACGGGAAATGGGCCAGACCACATTATTAAAGAGCTCTTAAGAGGAAGAAACTAACTCCAAAGACAATAAGCTTACCAAAGCAAAATCTAAGTCCCTCTTGCTCTGCAAGAGAACTGGGTTTTGTTCATAGGTTTAAACATACTGACAGTAATAAACCTTTCTATGAAGGGACACGGTGATTCTCTGTCATGTTCTATAACGGAATATTAACCTAGGAGATGGGCCTGCATGGGCTATAAACGCATTGTGAAACCACCATTACGTCTGTGTGCATGGGATCTGCGTTTAGACAAACAGCTGCTTGTCACACATACATAAACTTGGGGCTTAGATGACAAAAGTTCTATCTTCATGTAGTAAAATGAATGACTCCATAAAGATGTGTCAGAGTAACTTTTAACCTGATAAACATTTATTTGTTTAAAATTTGTTACGGTACTTGATTTTGCTTTAAAAAGCCCCCTGTAAATGTATGAAGCACACATTCCTTCTGAAGTAGCCTGGTCTCACAAGAAGGAAAAAGAAGAGTTCTAAACAGCTAGTGTTTAGAGGTGGGACACAAAACAGGGAACCAGAATCCTATTGTTAACGCAGCAACTGGAAACATAGCAATAGGCTTTTGCTCATTCCCTTTAGGGAATTCCATCACCCACCACGTTCTCTGCAGTAATTAAGAGAGCACTGAAGGGAAACAGTGTTGTTTTTCTCTTCTTCCCACACTATCTGCTTTGCTGCAGGTACTGATGTGTGAACATGTTGAGTTCACTGTCAAGCCAACCCGCTTTATTCCTGCAAGGACAGAAAGTCTCCATTAGGTGAATAAAACAGCTCTTCTCAAGCCAATCTGAAAGAAGCATGACTAAAACGAGTAAACAGCAAGGCATGGAGAGGAGTGCCAGAGATACATTCCAAAATGCTGCTACCATTCCTTGCCCTTCCTCAGGTCAGGAACACTTGCCCGCTAACAGTCTCTAGGCTTTGAGGTTCAAACCAAGACCTCGGTCACAACTTCACATTGATCTTACTGTGTAGATAAGGAGTGTTTGAAAAATTCTTCCCGACAGCCTTTGCAGGGTGAAGGTAAACATCAGACAACTGTGTACAAAGGTGAGGGTGAGAGTTTTTGCATAATTTTATAATAGCCTGAAGGAGTTTGTAGGAGTAGAGGACTGTATGTTTTGATAAATGGAAAGGAACTGTAATTCCAAACAAACCAAAACCAAGAAGGAAAACGTGTTTTGTGAGACACAAGATTTAAACGACTGTCGACAGTACATGGGAAAGTACATAGTGAAAGGGAACACGACTTGGTAGGGAAAGATGCTGATGTCTGCACATCAAACACTATGACAGAAGATACACCCTAATCTGAACATCTTGAGGCAATCACATAAAAAGCAATTGTATGCAAATGTCTGTGTATATGGGATAATGAAATCTCACCTGAGCAGTTTTGCTTTGCTCTGTAGTGAATCCAGAACTTCGATTTTTTTATTCATGGCAGAAATTTCCTGCTCAAGATTCTCCCGTGTGACATCCACTTGCTGACACAAATGAGCAAACGTTCCAGCAAGCTCTCTGTGAAACGAGGAGAATAGTTGGATACGACGAAAAGTAAGATCAAGCAGCAAATTCAAGGACTAAATGCCTTTGATGTATAGTGATGATGACACTGACTCAGATGTTTATCTTTCCACTTCAGCACAAGAATATGCTAGAGCATCAGAGCAACTTGATTTGAAAGATGGAAGTACATTAAGACTAATGCTTAACAGCACCCAAATACTACATCGGTGATTCAAAAAAACTGTAATACTCTTAACACACATGTATCATTACACATTTTTAAATCTGGAATTCAATATGCAGACTTACCTTGTTTTAACATGGAATATCATTAAAAAAAAAAAAAAACCAAACCCAAACAACAGAATTTAGATAGGGTTTTAGCTGAATATAGGCAACTCACTGTTGGACTTGGTGGCTGCAATTAGAACCCGTACAAACCCAAACAGAATTTAGATAGGGTTTTAGCTGAATATAGGCAACTCACTGTTGGACTTGGTGGCTGCAATTAGAACCCGTATAACTCACGATGAGCTGCAATTTCTCACCAGCATACTCTACAAACTGCCGTTTGAAAGCTCTCTCTTTCGCTTTTGTGGTCCAGGTGAGGCGCTCATATACATAAAGGAGCCCATAAAGGCCAAAAGAGAGAGCAATCAGTCTCCAACCCACAGCCTTCCAGACCTAAAAAAAAGCACAAGGAAAAACAAACGACACAATCATCACCTAGGAATGATGCTAACTCCTAACAATGGTGCACAGAGCATTGCACTTATATTTTAGGCACATGAAAATGAGCCAGATAGATGACCCTGACGTGCAAGTGGTTTCATTGGTCAGACAGCTTACTATGGAAGTCCAGTCTACAAAATAAAAATACCTAACCGAAATTATTTGTGTTCTGTATGGGTTAACTTTTCCAGCGCATTTAAATTACACCTGCGATTGCAAACAAACTTTGTCTGGTTCACAGAATCCCTGTTTCTGAAGTAAAAGACGTTTTTAAGCAACCATCTCCCCTTTGAGGAGTCATCCACCCCTAGACACTGTGATGCAAGAATAGCATGTAGGTATGGAAATGGCACTACAGAAACTTAGCTTCTTCCTGCAACAGGAACTAGGGTTACCATGCAACTTGAGTTAGATCTCTTACGCTTCCGCAGTTTGGGGAGATCTGAGATTCAAAACATTCATTATTTTCAAAAGACAGAAAAGCAGGAAGTGCTGATTTTCTCTGAAATTAGTATCTAAAATTAAGCGCACTCTTCCCTTTCCAGGAAGGAAGACACACACGATCAGAAGCTCTTGGTAGATATTTCTGTCCTGATTCCTCTGTAAACGGGATAAGAAAAATACCGAATTTTCTTTTATTCTAACAAAAGAATCAGAGACTATTTAATGCTTTTATAACATACTTCAAAGGGTTATCTTCACAACAACCCTGGCTCCAAGTCTAACTATTATGCAAAATAAGCTCAATATTTATACTCAAATAGAAGATCAAAGGAGAAAGCATTTCACTATCTGTGAACAGCAAATATCTACAGGACTCAGCAGTGCAAGCAAGCACTTTTCAAGTCAGTGCTTCAACATTATTTATATAAATGCCGCTCAGATTGCCAACGCACCACGCCACCAACCACGATGATCCCCATGGAAGTTCGGGAAGTTAATGAGGCCAGTCCAGTCACCATCGACACCATGAGCTCTTCCTGGGTCATAGAGCCCTGAGGCAAAGGGGGCAGACTGGGATTTGCCGGTGTTAAAGGGCGTTGAACCTAATTAGAAGAGCAGCGACACAACAAAACAAAGTACAGAGTAAGAGAAGGCAAGCCACTGCCCTTCCCACCAAAAAGATTTCAGCAGCCACTGAAATGATATCACTGACCACTCAACGAGGTATCTTACCTGGTCATTATAGCCCATCAAGGCCCGACGACCATTCTTTGGTCCCAAAAACCTGTTCACCAGCATCGTCCATCCAAGAGAGAAATGGAATTCTATGTCCTCTTGGAAGTCGGCACAAAGCTTGTCACAGTTCAGATCATAGCTGAGCATGAAGCACTGTCGGGGAATTAACATGTCTATCTGGCCCCGCAAAGAGACTGGGAGAAGGGGTTTTAAACCATCTGCACAGACAGAAAATAAAAACATTCAAAAAACGGCTATTAAGTTCACAAGAATTAGCCAGACTTGTATCTGTAATCAGGATGGTTATCGGTTGTTCCACCCTCCACAGTTATTTTCCTTAGTACCTCAGATTTCCTAAAGCCAAGCGTGTTGCAAAGCGAGAGATACATCACGAATTACTGTTTGACTCTTAGTTCTTCAGATCAACTCATAAGGAAATCTTTCCATGGACCCTCTCAAATCCTTACCGGTAGCTACTGAAGTTTACAGTTTAGCAATAGCTTGGAAAACAGAATCTGAAGGCCAGTTCTAAAAGTGTTTAGGCACCATACTCCCTATTAACGCTTATATTCAGACAGGCACCTAGTTACAAGTCATTCACATTTCATTAGGATCTTGGTCTGAAAACCTCTCAAGTTTCCAAAGTTGCAGTTCCACTCCATCATGAAGGATTAAGCTGATTGTATGTATTCATTAGCAAATCACTGCATGAGTTCAGACGCAGAGTGGAAAAGGCAAGAGTAACTAGTCCTCTACACAACAGCATTGCTAATCAAGATGGAAACTAAGATGATGCCAGCTGCACATCAGCCATCAGATAAAAGAGAAACCCAGAACATCTTCCTAGTTATTTTGCATTACAGTTAAAGGAAAAAGAAAGAGAAATATTGCCTGCTGAACTGACCTATCATTTCTTGTTGCATTGTCTGCAGGGAAGCTGTGATGGCATTGGAGCAACGATCTGACATGTTACGGCCCAGGCCTTCCTCAATGTGTTTATGCAGCTCCTGACAAAGAAAGAAAGGGTAATTAAGCTTAAAATAAACATAGGTGAGATGCAGGCTGCAGGTGCTAGAGCTTGCCAGTTAAAAAAAACCCTCCCAGAACAGGAGCACGCATTCTGCTTGCCCGCTGTTCTAACATTAGTTTCATTTTTTACCCCGTTCCTCAGTGAAGGAGAGGAAAAAGCAAATCAAGAAATCTCACATGTACTCTGTAGTCTAAGAAAAGTTCTGTTTGATCTATACAATGGGATACATCATATGTATATCAATTTATCACTGAGATTATTAAAAATATCTATTTCTTCCTTTTTAAAATATATATATTTTTTGTTAAGATGTTCACTTTTTACAGAAGCTATCGAAATGCAAGAGACATTCTAACAAAAGATTTTTCACAATATGAAAAGCTTAGCTCATATCCTAGTTGGAAGAACGTTAAACATGTCAAAGAGCTGGCATAATTACTGACTGAGAGCAAAAAAGGCCTCTTTAAATTGCTTAAGCAATCTGTAAGAAGCAAACATCACTTACACTCTTGTAAACTTTAAGAACTACTTGAGATGGATGGAAGTCTGCTTGGTATTCATCTACCAACACTGAAAGCCGTCTGATTTCTTCTGCCATTGCATTTGACACCTAGAGAAACAGCACAGGACACTGTTTCTATATATTCTGTCCTAGGGAGGGACGGAAAACCACCACTGAAGACATGCATTTCTTAGTAAGCACTACTGAAGACTAAGCACTATGATTGTGCAGCGCCATGCGGCCATTGTGTGCCAACTGCAAAATGCAATATTGGTGACTTGCAAACAAAGATGCTGGTTGAGAAGTATGTAGAACTATGCTCTGTATAACAATGCAGACAGAAAAAGACTGAGGCAATATAAGACTTCTGAAAAATGAACAGGCCTTTTCTATATATTCATAATAGTAAAAATGGCATGCTATTATTGACAGTAAGATGACTGACATTTTCCTTATTGTTTCAATCTAGAATACTTATCTGAAACATTTTAGCATTTTAGGAAGCATTTAAGACTGAAATATAGTAGCAAGAATAATTCAAACATTAATCAAAGTCTCATTGTTTATTTAAAGCATCTTATATGAGTGTCTCTGAAAGCTTCCCCCAAGTATTCTACTTTTCATTTTATTACCTCAAGGGAAAAAAAAAAGAAAAAAAAAAAAAAAAACTAATTCTGAAAGAATGGAAGTCTGCTTGGTATTCATCTACCAACACTGAAAGCCGTCTGATTTCTTCTGCCATTGCATTTGACACCTGGAGAAACAGCACAGGACAGAGTTTCTATATATTCTGTCCTAGGGAGGGACGGAAAACCACCACTGAAGACATGCATTTCTTAGTAAGCACTACTGAAGACTAAGCACTATGATTGTGCAGCGCCATGCGGCCATTGTGTGCCAACTGCAAAATGCAATATTGGTGACTTGCAAACAAAGATGCTGGTTGAGAAGTATGTAGAACTATGCTCTGTATAACAATGCAGACAGAAAAAGACTGAGGCAATATAAGACTTCTGAAAAATGAACAGGCCTTTTCTATATATTCATAATAGTAAAAATGGCATGCTATTATTGACAGTAAGATGACTGACATTTTCCTTATTGTTTCAATCTAGAATACTTATCTGAAACATTTTAGCATTTTAGGAAGCATTTAAGACTGAAATATAGTAGCAAGAATAATTCAAACATTAATCAAAGTCTCATTGTTTATTTAAAGCATCTTATATGAGTGTCTCTGAAAGCTTCCCCCAAGTATTCTACTTTTCATTTTATTACCTCAAGGGAAAAAAAAAAGAAAAAAAAAAAAAAAGACTACTTCTGAAAGCATTTCATCTCTTCCCATCTGTAACTCCCACATTTCTAGCACTTCAAACTTTTGTCAACACTTTGCATTTTTCCCACCACGCTGGTAGCTGTTTCAGATAACCTCTTTTTCTGCAGCCACTCCTCCTTACCTGCCTCTCAACTTCTTCTGTGATCTGTTTTATTTTCCGCTTGTAGTCTTGAGTAAGGAGCTCCAGCTGTTTGTCAATAAAACCTAAACGTTCCTGTCGTTCCTCTCGCATTTCCAGACAGTAAACTCTGGTGGAAAAGTAGTGTCCATCAAAAAGCCAGATACATGCATTTTTGATCTACAAATATCATTTGAATTCCAGAAACAAGAAAGATTCTCCTGCCCAAGAACAAAATGTGTCAGTATCTACAATATATTACATACACATGGCACAGGACAAAAAAGAGGTTCTTCTCCCAATACTTTCACAATTCACTAGAAGCAAAAATACCAGCACGTCCTTCCCACTCCCAAACATGCTGTATTCTGCTTTGCATTTTAAATGCTCATATTCCCTTAAATTTCTCCCAGAATACAAGCTTCAGTTATGCAAGCACCAAGCATCAGCTCTCCTCACCGCTGTTCCTGGGCAGCAATATGCACAGAATCCATGATGAGACGAACATCTTCCGCAATCTGCTTTGCTCTCACCGTATGCTGCTCAAATTTTGTTTTTACTGCTGACTGCGAGATACATTCCTGTATACAAAAGGCAGCCAAGATTAGCAGCAGGCAGAAGCATACTAACGCAACTTCTCCTTCCTGCCTAATCTATTTCCAAAATGTGGTCCCACTCCACGTTTATAAACTCTAGTCCCCAGCCTTTCAGGAGTAAAATCTAAACAGAAGGTTAGCACACATAATGCTCACCTCAAATCTTCTCTCGAAGTTCTGAAACTCAAACATTCTTACTTGAAATCCATCTGCCAATGCTCCACCTGAGAGAAGGAAAGTACAAAACAACCACTTCAGTTTTGAGAAAGCAATCAGATGTTGGACATCAGGAAATGCTCCTGCTTTACCTTGAAGCCAATGCGAAAGTGCTGCTAAGTCACCTCTTTGTTTTTGACTGCTCTATTAATAACCTGACCCACCCCAATTTTATCCATTTTTTGGAACAAGATATTCTCTATTTTCTTCCCTATAAGAAAATGGAAAGTTTCTGTTAGCTTTCCTCACCTCCTTCTGGCATCCCTTGAGCCCTCTGAATCCTGGCATTCAGCACTTCTTTTGCCGACACAAAGAAAATTCGATCCCCTGCCTGGGCTCGATCCACCACACCCAGCTCATCTACCAGGAAACTGGTACACCGCTCCATGTGCTGTCGACGCACCTGAGGAATAAACAGGATAAACCCCACATGCAGTTAAATCCACTTTACGCTCCATCTCTTAAAGGTTAGACCAGACACCCAGATGCCCTCTGCTGGTCTATGCTACCAATGCAAAAGAATAAGAAAAAAAAAACTTTGCTGTTTTACAGAATCTTCCAGAGGTTATCTAAGTGATCTAACTTCAAAAGGCCCCTGTGAAACTCTTGATTTGCAGCTCAGAAATTTCAAGAGGCATGTCCTGATCACTAGTCTATACTCCGTCTAGCCTCCACTCTATGGTAATAAAAGTCCAAACTGTAAAACAATCACATACACCACTTTATGACTCTACCCGCAAGGACCAGAGTCAAAATGGACTCTAGAACATCCATGCAAAGAGAAGGAATTTAAACACATCACAAACCTCTTCCATGTATTCTGGTTCAGAGGCAGATGCATCCCAGCGGTTATTTAAAATAAATATATTGGGTCGAGACAGACGTTCATTCACCTTGTGAAAGAACTGTTTCTCCTAAGCAAAAGGAACAAAACCTCTTAAGATGAATACGTCAAATTTTTTAACTTTTAGCCAAATTCACTGAACGAGTGGACTTGAACATACAGTTTGCATCAATGTTGATTCAGAATTTGCCACCAGGACAAATACGTCAGCATCTAGGCAGAATTTGTCAATCCAACTGTCCAACTCTGTGGTTACATCAATGCCAGGGCTAGCAATAAAAAGAGAAGAGACATTACTATGCTGTGGAAACAGCAAAAATAGAATTAAAAAAGTTAGTAAGAAAAGTGTTTCAGCTTTTCAGGGCATTAATTTCCCATGTCTGAGCTACACTGTCCTGAGGTGACACAGAGTACAGACTAAAAGGAAGTACCAATCAAGAGAAACTGACTGCTAACTACAGCAAAGGACTTTAGTCACTGTCATAGATTAAAACAGGGTCAATTTCCTTGATGTTTGTCAAATTTGTATTTGAAGACATTTCTGTAATTAATCTGTGATAAGAAGGAAACGAAAGAAAGATATTTCTCACCTGTCCATCAGCACCAGGTCATCCTTTAAGAGAGGACATTTGGAATTGGGCCACATTACACTGACTAGGCTGCCAGCGTTCAGAAGTTCATCCTGATGAAGGGCATGAGCCAGCTGGTTTACTGTCTGTTAAAAAGATGGATGATTTATAACATATGCTGTATGCTAAGACCCATTAACACAATTATCTCCCCTTCAGGGCTGTTCACAGACAATTTAAGATAAAACCCAACTCCAAATCACTTTCTCCCTGGGAGGTTTTCCACATAAAACTTGCTTGAGTCTCCTAGTCAAAATGTAACCGCCTAGTGAGAGTTTATGAGAAATTTTCCTGTCAAGGAAGGCTACTGAGGAACTATCAGGCAGTCTGCGCCTTCTGTCAGTCATACAGAGCTCAGAACTTCCTGAGTCATCGTTTTGGTTCCCTGCTATCACTAACAAATAAAACGTACCATCTTTTTCATAAAATGAACAAGTTCCATCCTGTAACTTGCTCCTTTCCTACATCTAACAAAAACTTGTTGTCTCGACTCCCTTAATGATTAAATTCCTTAACTATGAAATTTATTCATAGTGCTTCAATCTTCTTGTTCCTTCCCTTTTCTGGCACTGCTGAAGAGCTCTTCTCCTTTATCTTATGCTTAAGGAAACTGTACCTTAACACTCTTCTTCTCCTCTGAGCCTTCAGTAAGCAGGAAAGCTTCGTGTCCATCTGTCCCTTCTACACGCAGGAAACAATTAGTGGTGTGTCCAATTCCTGAAGGAAGGACTTTGTCCCATAGCATGGCATTTATCACAGTGCTTTTCCCATTGCTTGTCCTGAAGTCAGATTAAAGAATGGTATAGCTAGGCTTCTGAGATTCAGGTATACTCGTTTTGGTATTACAGAAAGCAAGTTCTCTAAACCCAAGCAGTATCAGAAGCATTAACAATTTCGGTGCCATAGGCAACTTACAAAAAGACTTTTCTATTTCCTTATTTTAAGAATTCTTCCAAATCGAAGAATTTGCTACAATATGTTTCCAATTTACAAGAGGACTAGTACCAGGGACATGCACGTTACAAGCAAAAGCTGGAGCACTAGTGTTTCTATAAATATTTTTTACTGGCTACAATCCTAAAGGTGCCAGTTGCTTTACTGAGTGGGGAGTGTAGCCAACACAAGCACGTGACTCACCTTCCAAAAAAAGCAACTTTCATGTGTCGTCTTGCCAACACTTCACTAATGCCACTGACTTTTGACAGGTAGCCTTTGACTTCCAGTACCTGCTCTTCTGTGGTGACAGGATCAAGCTCTATATTCTTGTGTGTTTCTAAAATCAAAATACATCATGCCTCTGAATTCCAGAAGTCATCTGTCTCAGTACTGGGTGAAACACCTCTTCCTGATGTAACACACATAACTAAATGTTTATTTGCGTCCCAAAGACCATGTGGGTAATCTTGACACATGCAATTACACCCTGAGGCAATTTTGCATAAGCATTTATCAGGTGGTCTCTTTTGTGTATCTAATAACCATTCTCATCCTTAGGACTGCCTTAAACAAAACACAGCCAACACTTCAAACACTCCAACACCCTTAAAAAAAAAAAATCTTCTGTGTCTTAAGCTGTTAAAGCCAATTATTGGCATACACTACATGCCACTAGCAATGACATGTCTAGGCAAGAACATTGAAAGAATTATAGGCAAAAAACCTAGAGTCTTGTATAGTTTATTAAAAAACTCCCAAACAACACAAAAACCAAGCATAACTCACTAACTAGCTCAGTTTCCTAACGTGTGAACTTGTCAGCTTTAAAATATAAACCCTGAACTCCACCTAAATTCAATAAAACAATTTTCTGTTCTTCTTATAAACATTGATATATAAACAGACATGTATGTATAAATAAGCACAGGTCTAGCAGCGCCATTTAACTGAATGAGGGTTTTTTGGTGTGTGTTTGGGGGAATTGTATGTGGGCGAAGCACTGTTACATGCTTGTAGTTCAAGAATTCAGCTTACCTTCCAGGAACGAGGAGCTCTCATTGATGTATGCAGCCAACTGTTCAAAGATACCATTGATTTTCTTCTTTGCAGTGACAAAATGTTTAAGCGGAGAAGCATTTACCTCAGCCATGTGTCTTTTATCCTTCTTCACTGCAACTATTGACTTGGAACGAGTAAACAACAGGGACATTGCGCTACAGGGAAAAATCCTGTAAATAAAGGTGGCTCACCAAGTGCCAACAGCTATCCAACTAAGTATCCTACCAAGAACTAGATAAATACACATTTTAAAAACAAATTTCTTTGTTTCACAAAGAAATTGTTCCACTTTCTACAACTGGAAATTACTCATACATCAGAAATTAAAAAATTCATCCTTCCTCCTCCCTTCCAATAAACAGGCCCCCAGCGATCACTTTTCCCCTTCCTCCGCTTACTTTCAGGATAAGTTACGTTTTCACAAGTCAGGCATGATCAGCTCGAGTCCCTCTTGAACATGAACGACTGCAATTTTCCTGTCTTCTCCCTCGCCCTGGCCAGACTCCGTCCCGCAGCTCTTTCAGCGACGCCGAGTCCAGCCTGTCCCCGTCCCTGCGGCAGAGGGACCAGGGGATGAGGGACACAGACTGCCGAGCTCCCTGATCGGCCAGACTCTGCTCCCCCGCCATCCCAGTGCCCGGGGGATGCGCTGGGCAGATGCTCCGGGCGGCCACCGTCGCCTTCTCCTCAGACCTCAGGGGGCAGGCGAAGCAAAAGGCGGGAAGCGCCCCTCTCCCGCCCCCACAGGGTGGCGCGCACCTCGGAGGGGCGGTAGGGTCTGCGGCAGGGTCTCCGGCAGGGTCT
>NW_008794443.1:2413197-2424813 GCF_000699145.1 Aptenodytes forsteri
GGTCCGCCATGTGACCCCCGCGGCACCGTCACCCGGGAGGCGCAAAGCGGCGCGTGTCATCGCCGCGCGACGGGCGGGCCCTTTCCCGGGGCACCACGGGAGCGGTAGGCTGAGGGCACCGCCCCGCAAGGCCTCACAGGAGGCGGCGGCGGCCTCCGGCACCCACCGCAGGAATGAAACCCACTGACGGCGACACCGTGGGGTAAGGGTTTAATGCGAGTTCCCCTGGCTGAAACGGTACATCCCGTGTGACAGGCTCCTAATTAATTCCAATCACTGTACTGAGCAGAGGAAAGACACAACAAAGTGAAAAAAAACCTGCTGAATAAATACATACACCTTTTCGACATCTCAACGATTGGCCTACGAAGTCCCTTCATTTGGTAACAGATGGTTCTGGATTTCACCTAACAAGATTTATTATTGTTTTACTTGTCAAACTGATTGTCCCTGCCTGGATTTTTCTCCCTTGGGCACGTGTGAGTGTGTGGCCTTGAAATAGACCTAAAAAGCGCACGGAAAGCACTGGAAAAAGGTCTACGTCACCTTCCTCAGGTCCATTCAAATTGTATAAAGTTCCCTGCCAGAATTCACACGTCTAAAGCTATTCCGCCTGCATTAATGCAACCCGTCCTAGATGAAGGGGCTCTACACCTGACAATTAGACAGTAGAAGCTGGAGACACAGGGAACTCAGAAGAGGATTTTTTTTCCTAAGGACAATCATGATGTGAATTTACTGCTTGTGAAACATGATAGTCTTGCAGACCCAGAGCGTAACGGTGTCTGATAAGCAGAGCAGGTGTCTCACAGGCAACGGCAGAAAAGGTTTCTCCCCCTTCCCTCTCTAACCATGGGTCTAGCTAGACAGATTTTTATACCCACCAGTTCACCACAATCTCTCAGCACTTTCCAACCACTCATTTCTATCAGCCTCGACCCCACTGGAGAAGTGTCTGCAGTGGAGTGTTTTGGTTTGGAATCGCAAATAATAGAAACGCTGACTAATGATTTCCTCTAAGTACCAGAGAACAGCTCTTTGATGGCCCATTCAAATTAGATGCAAAGAAAATTATCAAAACAATCTCTGAGAACTGGAATGAGGCCATCAAAGACCACTGGGACCTCTGGGTTGTTACCCAGAGATTGATTAGAGCTTTTGACAATCTTAACGTGGGATAGAACAGAGACAATTCAGCAGTGAAGCCCTCCTGACTGATCTAGGCATTCTCAGCCTTCCCTTTCTTAGATTTTATCTGTGCATACCAACATGGTCTGAATTTGTCTGGGTAGGCATGCTCCTTTTAGCTGCAGTAATAGAAGACAGGGAGGTTATCTTTTATCTCTTCAGTCTAATCCCAGAGGTAAAGTATCATTAGCAGACCTTCCTTTAGCTAATCAGAAGCACCTATATTGCCACTGCTGCTGCTTTGAACTTTGTGATATGCTTCCAAGGACTGCAAAGAGGTAAGGAATCAGATGATCTTCAGGCTCTTATTACTGAGTTTCATCTGGTATGACATTTAACAGTTATGACTCCTGGAGTCAGCTCCCCGACTGGTTTATATTTGGAATAGTATCCAGGAATTATTGTCTAATGTCCAGTCCCGTATACGTTGTGGATGAAAATGGGCTTCCAGCTACTTGGAGAGAGAGCTTGTGACTTGCCTCCAAAAAGCTGGATTTCCAGTCCAAGAAAGCATTTTTGTAAAGCCAACCAATCAGTGAAGGTTCAAGTAAATCGCATTTCCAAGAAACAGTGGATGAGGAGCAGAATCAAAAATGAAGGCACAAAATCTCCTTCCAAATTCTACAGCAATATTCCTAGATATTACCTGCAGTATCAGACAGGGAGATCTTCCAGTAGTGGAGTCTTAAAATATCATTAAAAATCAATATCCAAATAGCTTTGATCAATGCCTTAGAAACTCTCAGCAGCATTCCCTGTTTCCACTCAAAGTCAGCAGTGAGCAGGGCCAGGCTTCCTGTGAAGCATGGCTCTAGGGGTCAAGAAAGGACACTGCGATATAACGGGTTCCTTTGGTGGTTGGAAGACCTTCATGATAGTGGGTCAGGCGGCCTGGATGCATAAGGGTCCACCCTTTCCGTGGAGCTCGAATGGAGCAATTGTAGCGCAGGAACCGGCAGCCTCCTCCCTGATGGAAACAAAACAAGAGACACATCAGCTTCACATCAGAGACACAAAAGCACCTCAGGGAAAGGGTCTCTGCCTTCTCCTGGCAGCCCTTCTGAAAATGTGAGAAGGTGCTTGGGGAATCTCCTGTGTTCCGATGCATTCAAAAATCTTCTTTCTACCCTAGCCCAGTCATTAATTGCAATCCTTAGTGTGAAGAAGCCAGATATGGATAAGGAAAGGGTTTTCAGCTGCCTGGACTGCTCAAGAGGCTGTACTGCATTCTTGACACACTGGCAAACGCTTACCTCGTAGTCTATTCCAACTCGGTTCAAAGCAATGTTAATGGTAAAGGTGGAAGCGTCATGATGGGGCATTAAAGAGGGCTGCTCGTCGGGTTTGTAGCGAACTACAAAGGCTAGCTCAAACTGAGTCTGCAGGAGAGAAGAACAAAGTGCACATCTGTTACAGGGCTATAGCGTCCATCGCTCCTGAGCTTGCAGAGCAGGGTGTAATATTTAAATTGCATCCCACTGCTAAGAGAGAAAGGCAACAATAAGGCAGGAGAACGTCATTGGGAAATTGCGTATTTCCTGATGCATATACTTATGTCATACTCCAGGGTCAGTTCCTCCATACTGGGAAATAGTATGCATATTGCTAGAGGATTCTAGCAGTCTTTTCACAAAGTTGCAGCTGGAGAAGGTGCTGAGCTGACCACGAGTTTTGATGCTAAGGTATACATACCTTGGTATAGTATCCTGGGTACAGTTTCTCTGTGATGGGTGCAATATAGTCCAGAAGAAACTTATACCACTCTCTTTCAAAGCCAATTTGGTTCATGTGTATGTCAATAGTTGGGACGTTCTCATATCCTCCTTGTATTCTGCTGTCCTGAAACAGAATCATGAAAATACCCGTAAGGATGGGAACCTTGGACTTCAGGAATGAAAAGCGCTTGTTTCTGGTAACTACAAATAAATACAACGTTTATTTATCAGAATTTCCAGGATCGAAAAGCCTTTTCAAAGAATAATTAAAACCTAAGGTAAACAATATTACCATCAGAAGGGCTGAACACTGTACCTTCAGAGGACACTAAAGAGGACTCAGAAAAATTAATTCACATTTAAGAACAGGGGCAAAATCACAGAGTTCATCAGGAACAAAATTAGAGTACTGCCTCCAGTTTCCTGGTTTAACTGTGGGTTCTAATGCCTTCCTACAGGAGGCACTGCTGCCACCAAATATGCATGGACAACGGTGTGACCCAGAAATCAAAAAGCTCCTGCTTTTTCTTACCGTGTTGTCACCTGTGGACCACTGGCCATAATGTTCCATTTCTTCCACCAGCTCATCACAGGCAGTGTCAGTGAATATGGGGAACCAGTAAACATCTGGGCAGGGCTGCAGAAAGTAGACAGGTGAGAATAGCAGAAACAAGGACAGGTGCTCGAGACAAAAGGAATAAGACTAAACTGACTGTAGATTGAGTCAGTTTAAGTGGAAAGTAACTAAAATATTGAAGATAGAAATGTGTCTTCTGATTTATGTGCCCCACTTCCACTTAAGAGAGCTGGAGATGTACTTCTAGAATGATTTGGCTCTAAAAATACTTTCAAGGTCATGTTTCCTCTGGATTTGAAAGACTATGAGGTCGTGCTAAACTGCTTATTCCCAAGAATGACAATAGTGATGATACAAGCATTGTCCTGATGCTAATCTCCCATTCTGATGGATAAGAGCGATGTTTTCTTACCATTTCTACCAATTTCCCTTTCAGAGCTGCTGTGTAGTTTTCATGGATGTACTTTTCTCTCCAGTCCTGCAGTTTAAAGATAAGCAAACCAGTCATTTCTGTGCAGCCTGGTTAAAGAGGCAGTGAAAGGTCAGGCACTCATGCAGCAGTATCTCACAGGCTTTGAAGATCCAGATGTTATGAATCATATAAACACCCTCTCTTTAAATTCTGTGACTACGCTCCTCATCCTACCCGAGAGACATCGTTATTACGAAGCCTGGACCTTCCTCATTGGTGAAGCTAGTCATCAAATTTTCACGTGCCACATTGCTAAGCCTGCTGAGCATGCAGGTTATCTCACCTCAGGGTTGCTGAATATTTGCCAGAGGTCATTGTGGAGGTGAGTTGTCTGATAATTCTCCAGGGACAGTATGTGTCCAAATTGATGCCGATTTGTCAGGTACATAAAGACTCCCTGCAGGACAGAGGGAAACAATCAAGCTTTGTTTCCAGGCCTCACATTTCCGTATTACTGTGAAATACAAGCACTGGACAGTTCCCCAGTGATGATGGCTTTGCCCAAGCTGCTCATTTACTCATTCTTTCTCCTGTGGGCCTTCATTTTTATTTCCACCCAGGATACGAGGAACTTTGAAAGGTTATAGCCAGAGCCAGTAATTCTGTGCCTCTTGTCAGCCAGGGTTGGAAGCAGAGCAGCTGCTGTGAGATTAGGTTCTTCTTTCTTACCCTGTCAACCCCATTTAGAACAGCCCTGAATAGGCCCAAGAACAAAAATGTTACCCACATTTAGTGGTCCCTGGCTCTGTGTGGTTTCACAGCAAGATAGAAATCCCGTACTGTTCCAAGCCTGCACAGCACTGAGTAATGCCAAAGCTGAATGCCTTGAAACTACTTAATCTTGTCACCTCCACTCTGGCATGCAGTTCTCCCCTGCCAGCCTCTCTCTCCTTGACTGACCTGATTCCGAACGTTGTGGCAGAAAGCCATGTCAGCATCCAGCTTGCCACTGTGGAAGAGATCTCCCTGGTCAAGCTCCGATCGCAGAGCCTTGGCTTTAACCATGTAAACGCTGCTGATGTAGGGAACGTTCCAAAGCCCGCTGAAACACAGGGGTAGGAGAGTAAGACTTGAAATAGCACTAAGACAGAAACTGCTGGACTTGACAGGATGGCAGCAGCACTGCAGTATCAGCCAGGCTTGCCTAAATGAGCCAACTCAGAACAGTAGGGAGAAACGATACCAATAGGAATTGTCATTCCAGGAAAAATCACTTACATTGCCCAGAGCTTTTAAGCTGCACAAATGCTCGTCCACTGTGAAAGCAATTAATTGCTACTGTGTGTTTTTGCTAGGGACGTAATTAATGGCTTGAACCTCTTCCCAGAGAGATCAACATTTTTTTTTCCAGTGATTTAAAGAAACTGAACCAGCCAAAAGTGCATAAGCTGGTTTCCAGCATTTATTGCACATATAATGGCCTAAAAAAAAAAAAAGAAAAAAAAGAGGGCCCCTCAAGAATATGAATGAACCAACAATTATATTTTGTGAATCTTCCATTCAAGGATCACCTGGTATTTTATGAAGACTATCTGATAAAGATTAAACAGCACTTTACAGGATTTTAAGGATCACGCTAAGTATAATCCACAGGTGGGAAAACATGACATGAGTAAGATGATGTGATTTCAGCAGAGTCAGGACTCTTAAACCCTTACTCTGATCATAAGAAAATCTGCCCAAAGTATGTTATGGTCTCTGCTCAGGGGAGAACATAGAGCAGCTTCCAAATGGGAGTACAGACTTCTTTTCCTTTTCTATACACACAGACAGTTGTGCTCTCTGGTTCTTTGTCATCAGCTGGTTTGATGATAATGTGCTGCAGCAAGCTTTACATTTGAGGGATTATATCAGTAAGAAACACTCTTTGCATACTCACACCCTCCGCCTTTGAACAATATCCACATAATCTTCTGAGCGGGCATAGTATCCATCAGGGCTCAGCGCTCCCCAGAAATTTGACCACAACTTCTCATGACGGCTTACCAGTGGGGCAATCACCAGCCTGTGAGCACAAAAGAAAAAGGAATTGCAGGACAGGATGTTACAACAGGAAAAAAAGGAAAAGATTAACAAACCACAGGACCGGAAGAGTTAGATTCTCCCTCACCTACAGAGTTGCTGCTTCTGTTAACTCTGTTGGAATAAAATTCCACATAAGAAAGGGCAAATATGGTCACAATCTCCTGTCTAACTGCACCCTGCAGCAGGTCTCTTAGAACCCAATTTGTTCTTGCGACTATATAAAGACAAAACTAGGGATAATTTACATCCACTGCCTAAAATCCAGGGATTACAACTACAGTAAAAAAAGACCAAATAAGAGGTGTTTGTCTAACATTCCATCTCTGACACAGTTCTCTTAGTGCCTTACACATCTCGGTGATAAAAGAGCTCACTGTATTCCTCATGTGAAAGATGATCAGTAAGGATTGCTCAGACCAAAGAACTCACTTGTTCTGTTCAATCAGGATCCTTAGAGTCTCTGTGTTCTTCAGAACTATCTCAGCATCCAGGCTAAAGTAATAGTCACAGTCAGGATCCTTTCTGCACAAATCCCTATAGCCAGAGAACAAGAAAAGTCACATCAAAATCCTCCTAGAACAGACCAAGACAAGGGACAGAACACCAGGAATTCCCTCACCTTGTAGACTAAAGGTCTTCTTCTGGGTGCTCAGAAAAGTTCAGTTTAATGTAACAACTCAGAAGGCTAGCATAGTACGAGCACATCAGAGTCAGTATCCAATAGCACGCACTGAGACACAGCCAAAATCAACATTTAGCAAACTGTTTCCCCAGCACAAACTGAAGAGATTCCCATTTATGATTGGCCCAAATCCAGACCTGAGCTCCAACTCGCACCTCCTGATCACAGACAGGAAGATACTCTGCCACTAGCTCTTAGTTTTACTACTACACTCCTCCCCTTCAGAGATATAGGTGCATATTCTTTGTGATCTATGACTGGGCAATTAGACTGCTTGATGAGGGTGGAAGGTACAGGGCTATCCTTCTAACAGAGCAAAGGACCAGTGAGAACTTGGCTTCTGAAATTGGAGAAAGGGAGCTGGTATTGGGACTGATTTTTTTCCAATATATAATGGGCATGGAGAGTTAATGCCAGGAAAACTGAAAGAAGAGGGTGACTGAAAGAAGAGAAGCATCCACTTGATAGTGATGATACTCAGAAAAACTGGACTGCCTTAGTTTGGACACAGGCTGACTCTGCTAGTCATCATGTATGGCCTCTTCACTTACATGCCCAAGTTACGCGCCTCAGCATTCTCCACCTTGTCATCTGGTCCAATCACTTTGACGGCAAGGTATTCTTTGCCATGCTCTTTAACAAAAGAGTCCACCTGCATCAAGTGATGTTCCTCCTATGCCAAAGGAAAAACAAGGAAAAACAGATGAGATGTGCTCATCCCAGGCTGCTCAGCCTCGTATTCTTGAAAATGCCAAACCAGATGAGCAACAGTTCTTCCCACTTCCACATCTTTACAGCTGGGTGGAGCCACTGCAGGTAAGTACTGGGATTACAGAGCCTGGAAGTCTAGTCAAAGGTTGCAAAGGTGCCTACAATACGGGAGGAGGTATACATTTTCCCTGCATTTGCTAAGACCATCACAGGCCAACTTTACTTACATGGTTGTGAATGAAGAGCTGGATTCGTTGCTTTGGGTAATGAAGGTTACGAAGCCGCAAGAAAAACTGGGAGAGGAATGGGGTGGGCTGCTCGATGAAAATGCCAATCAGAATCACTGGCAATGCCTCATCCTACATTCAGTGAGAAAAGGAGAGAAGTGGTGGCTCAGGTACCACATCAGAAACATAAGATCCCATTGTAATTGTAAGGCTTGTCTTGAGAGCTTTGAATAGACATCAGCCTTACCTTAAACCCTGTGAGGCTTCGCAGACCTTCATCACACACAGTGCAGCCAGTCTCAAATGTCCATATTTGAGGAATGTAGTTTCCCAGGTAGTTCAACTGCAGCTACAAAAGGCAATTTGCCATGTTACGCATTACAGGGCAGGGGAGTTTCTTTGCATCTGCCCCCAGTGTAAGATCACGTTTCATCAGAACTTCATTTACCTTCTTCTTAGATGAAAGAATCTAAAAAGCATGACAGCCTGAGGATCTAATTACAAGCTGATCTTTGAAGCAGACCCATCTTGCTGCTATGGACCTGGGCCACTTATTGTTTCTCAAATGTAAATGTACACAGGGAAAGTTAGTATATGGCAAGGCAGTAACCTGACACACTTGAGCCTAAAGTGTCACTTTGCAACAAATACATATCCAATCTTTCCCTCAGGATGCCCACTTACCTTGGTGGGTCCATTTCCATGAATCACCACAGGCAGTGTGTCATATAACAAGTTTCTTGCTCTCACTCGTGAGTTTTCAAACTTCAGAACTACCTCATCTGGAAATGACATTGCCATCATGTTATCAGAGGAACGCTTTTATTAATAATTAGCAGCACAGTGCCTCATTTCTACTGAACAACTGCTGAAAGATGAAAGCATGGACGTGGATAACCATGCACAAGTACTTTAAGGGCTACAGACCATATCCAGAAAGGAGAAAAAGCATTCAGAATGATCCTGTGAGGCAACAGGAGGATGGCTGGGAAGTTGGACAGAGTGTAGCTTGCTGGGCTGACAAATACACCTTCTACTGGGAATTGGCAGAAGCCGCACTGAAACAGTCTTTCAACACTGGCATTGACAAATTGTGCTGTGAGGAACAGCTATTGATGGCCAGGGAGGACTCAGGCACTTCTCACCTAAGCATTCTATGCACCGGCTGTCTCTCTTTTTCACCCCAAACAAAAGTCCACCCTCCTGGCAGAGATCAGTCTCCTCAATACAACCACATAAAATCCTTTGGAAAACAGACTAGTACAGATCCAAGCTCCAGTCTATCATTGTTATAATGAGCACAGGAGCCAAAAACTACACTGCCGTTATCATTTTTCACCTGACTGGAATAGAGATGGAGTGGTGCAAGACTATAAACTGAAAACATTAGGCAGCAGTGTCAGGAGAGTAAGTGAATCACTTTTGCCAGGACCAGCAAAATCAATCAATCAGCAGGTCAGGTCAGAAGCCTGGTATGGTCAGTGAGTGCTCACAGGCAGTGACTGGCTGCATCTCACCTTCTGTGGCATTCCACACACAGTTCTGAAGCGGAAAGACAGGCAAACCCTAGGCAGGGTTATGTGTTATTACTTGCACTGAAGTCCCTCCCAATTTCAATCCCCAAGGCTAAAGCAATCCGACATGCTTGGAGATCAAAGTGGCAAGGAGGTGTAAGATGGAAAACCTGACCTGCATTCCCCAAAGTGAAGAGGGAATTGCAATGAGAACTTAGTTGGTCACAGTGGAATTGCAAATAAATCCCAGAACTCTGGCAGAGACTTTTTACTGAGGCTTATTCTGCAGGGACAGGAATTTCTGAAATTTAATCCCTTCAGCCACAACACAACTTTATTTCTGGTGTCAGCATGCAGTTGCATTCCAAGGAGAAATGAGCTTCCTTCTTCCATCTCACCTAATGCTCCATTTAGGTTTTGGAAGATCCGGCTTCTTTGGTCTAGACTGATGTTGATACTTTCCTTTAAAAGAATGAGATAAATAACCTTAATTAGAACACAAGTGGGCATCCATTCTTTACATGCGAGAGACCCTATGCTGAGTGAAGATCTATCACATTCCTATAATCATTTCCATACTCTCCAAGCTCTGAAGCCTTAAACAATCCCAGCTAATCCTCATTTTCACTTGAATCTGGGACAATTCGCCATTTTCTAAAACAATTTAAACAGATTAGGCAAAACCATGCAAATAAACATTTTAAAGCTGCTGTGGGTGTGCCAATAATAATACGCAGCATATTAATGAAGTACACTTGCAGCACAGTCATATAAAACCCATGTGCAATATGCAGGAATGCCAAGATAACAAAAACATCTGCTGTGAAGACAGTTTCTTGCCATCTATCCACAGGGCGAGCATTACCTCAAGTGTTGCCCCAGGTACCGGTGTCAAACCAGAACACAGTAAGGGTGCAAGGCCAGCTCATGCAGTCTTTGTTTTTATGCCCTGCTGCAAGTCACACTCTGGCTGGATTTTTGTCAGACTAAAATCCAGCTCCGACTTAACAAAGTTCAGTGTCCCTCCAGGCATCTATTAAGATTGATTACTGGAAAGGACAGCAGGGTGCTAACATCCGCTGTCTGAATGCCAAGTCAGTGGAATTACTCAGCCTTTGCATGGCATAGGGCCAGAACTGCAGATGAGAACATTAAAGGAACTGTTCATGTTAAAATATCATGGGCCATATTCAGATTTGGGGAAGGAAAAAAGTGCAGCTGTTCTGCATTTTTTACCAGCTCTGCTGGTAAAAAAGTGCAACTCCTCTAATCAGTCTGAAAGCAGTTTCCTATTTCTAATGCTTCCTCTTGACTTTACTGTTACAGTTTGACTTCTTAGTTCCCCTGTGTTTGTGGTGTCCCTCAGGGACAGACTGCACTGCGTAATGCAGAACTGGGCAGGGACAACGGAAGCAGAATCACCCTGTGGGCTGGATGATTCGGCCAGTGCACCACATGGTGCTGGAATGGCAATGATGCTTCCAGGGTCCATTCCAGGCTTCTGTATGATATTACGTGGCATGCTACATAGGCTGACACAGATTTTGTCAGCCAGGATCTGGGGGTGTTTGCTGAAGGCACTGGCAGCCTCTTTGTTCCAGCAGGGCTACCCACTGTGATGCCTACGGTCCCTGTCCTGTGGCACAACAGTGGCTACAAGGCTGTGAACCTTTGTCCCTTTTATCATCTCAAATCTGCTCAGGCCTCATCCACCCCTTTACCTACAATGTACTTTAGTGCTAGGTTGGATACTCTAAGTCAGCACTGCACTCTGCAGGGAGGATACACACTTAAAGTCTGGGTTTCACATGCCCTGGGAGGAGGCTGGTTAGTTCTGCCACACTCAATGGCTTTAAACATCAGCACGTACAGATACTGGTATGAGTTTCCAGTAAGACTTGTTTTAAGACATCTATCTTCCCATTGACATTTTAAGCTTAAAGATAAAAACTGCTAATAACAGAACAAGAGGGTAGTGGTTAAAATGCAAATTTTCAGAAGGAAAATGGGTAACTAGACATACTACTGGACTTTTTCATGTAAGGATGCCAGAGCAGTAATTAAAGGTCAATATGTATGTGATTAACTTCTTTTACTCTCAACAGGGATACTGCACAGAGGATTAACAGCAATGCTTCTCAGACAACTCCTCCTAATCCCAAAATCTAGCTACACTTACTCTTTTTTCTGGATCCAAGAAGACATTCGTGTAGAAGAGCTGGTCACTGTCATCGTCCTGTCCTTTCCACTCCTCCACAAGCTTCTTCAGGTTTGGAGCATAACCTATGAAGCCTGTGGGAATAAGTATGAAGAGGTGTTTCAACCCATACAACCAAAAAGGGAAGTACTCCTTGTCCTGGTTTCGGCAGGGATAGAGTTAATTTCCTTCCTAGTAGCTGGTACAGTGCTGTGTTTTGGATTTAGGATGAGAACAATGTTGATAACACACCGATGTTTTAGTTGCTGCTGAGCAGTGCTTACACTAGTCAAGGCCTTTTCAGCTTC
>NW_008794443.1:2424985-2435678 GCF_000699145.1 Aptenodytes forsteri
GGGTGGTGAGCAATTGTACTGTGCATCACTTGCTTTGTGTATTATTATTATTATATTTTATTTCAATTATTAAACTGTTTTTATCTCAACCCACGAGTATTTCTCACTTGTGCTCTTCCAATTCTCTCCCCCATCCCACCAGGGGTGGGGGGGGAGTGAGCGAGCGGCTGCGTGGTGCTCAGTTGCCGACTGAGGTTAAACCACGACAGTCCTGTATACACATACTCTCACTTCTTGCACACAAAGTCTCACTCCATCCTGTGTTGCTGCAGAGATACATCAGCTTTCAGCAAAGGCATGTATAGACCGCACTTCCCAACGTGGAATGACACCAGGATCAAACCTGTAATCTTCATCATCAGAAAAGCTCAGATACCCACACCCTGAATGACAAGTCTCACTGAAAAGGGAGAAGGGATAGGGAGCAGGTTCCTATCCTCTACAGGCAATTCATAGCTATGTCCCCTCCTGCAGGTAACAGGCAGGACCATTGTTAGTCTTTCCGTTACGGCCAGTTTTGCACAGGGCTTCAGTTTGCCCCATCTTCTTTAAAGATGCTTTCCACACCTGGTCCCTTGCTACTTCTCCCAAAGGCCTTCTAATAGGAGGAAAAAGCTGAGAGAGGTTCTCAGCTGAAAGAAGGTTCTGCGTCTTACCTCCAGAACCCAGGAAGCGCTTTCCATCTCGCACCTGAGGGTACTTGGCTTCCAACTTTCTGTCAGGATAGATGTAGTTCTCTGCTGAGAAGACCACCTTGCTCTTGGCTTGTTTGAACTTCTTCAGCAGTTCTGTGGGGCCCGAAGCAAGGAGCACATCATAGCTAGAGTAAAAGACAGACAAGAAAGGGACAGAAAGGAATGGAGTCAGAAAAAAACACGTCAGCGTGAAAAGTTTCTAAAAACAGCTAATTCTTTAGGAATCCCTTTCTTTTAGTTCTGCTTCACAGTATTACATTTTTTGACATAATTATAGCTAATTAAAGTGCAATCTTATTCACAGAGTGGAAGATGTTACTTTCCACTGCAGAAGATTCCACACTGGCTTGGGGCAACTTACGCCCATTCTTATTTTTACAAAGTTTTCACTGATGATAAAAACAAATCTTCCAAGCTGCAAAACATGCTGATCTCTTCTTGCTTTTCCCCCGTTTGCAACTGTGAAGCCCTGGTGCCCGAAGATGTTATTCCACTGCAGAAGATTCCACACTGGCTTGGGGCAACTTACGCCCATTCTTATTTTTACAAAGTTTTCACTGATGATAAAAACAAATCTTCCAAGCTGCAAAACATGCTGATCTCTTCTTGCTTTTCCCCCGTTTGCAACTGTGAAGCCCTGGTGCCCTCACTGTTTGCAACAACTTTTTACTTATTGGAGGAAGAATTACTCTGCCATTCCTTTCTAGATTAAAGAAACCCATAGGTCATGCTTTTTGCATCTTTTGGCATCCTGCCACTCTCCACTGAGCTCCCTGCAAATATTCAGGAGGAACCTATACTGGACACTAGTCACTGGATGCTGCACTCCAACCGCTATCTCTTCAGTACTGGGTAGAAATGACTAATTCCCAGGCGACACTCCCAGAATGAGACTTGCATTTTCTGCAAGAGGATTTGCATACTTCAAACACATGCATACATTCAAACACATTTTGGTGAGTGAAAAAGTTGCTCATTCGAGAGATTAATCATTCCCAACTTCTCTAAACACACGTGGACACTCAGAGCTGCAAAAGATGATCTCCCTGCCATGAGAGCTAGAGGCAGATACAGGGATCCCAGCCCTGCCTGTTGCTGGGCATATGAAAAGACACAGAGACTCCAAACCATCTGTCTCCCTCTTCACATTTCTCTGGCAGACTAATTCTTGGCTCTCGGGATTGTGTTGCAGCCTGCCTCACCTTATAAAACAAATAATTCTGGTAAGAAAGGCTTGCCTAGATCCACAGAAATTGTCTACTCATTCTCTGCAGATAGGAGCAGCCAAATTCCACCCTGGCAGAAACAGGTATAACATTATCAGTTTTATGCAAGAGTTGGAATCGGCCTATTCTGATCAGACCTTCCCAGCTGCCACGGATGCAGCTCTGAGCAACTCTCAGGCAACTGCAGAGAATTCAGGGGGAAAAAAAACGGAGGAGGTCTGGACACACCTTCCACATGCAATCTACTTCACAGTTAATTTCTTCTTAGTAAGAACCTGTCCAAACAGCCTTATGATTCAGTTCATGGCAAATACTTTCCAACCCATTACCTTTCTACAAAAAGGATGATCAGGTCTTCCTTATCCGCATACTGCTTCAAAGCTGATTTCAAGAGACGGACCTTCTGCCCACCCCCTGCTGGCTTCTTGTCATCTCCACCCTGCCATTCCTCATCCAGTCCCAGCACCTAAAGAACGACAGGCACAGGGTGTACTGAACAGGTCACTTTCCCAGCAAGACTCACAGGAAAGGACCAGAACCCCCATCCTCACTAGTCCTGATAACTCCCAGTGCAAATCACAACAAAAAAACCAGCATCAGGACAGATGGACTAGGTATATACGCCAGCCTTTGAACCATTCTCTGGGACAGACAGTCAGAGTAACATGTAGCACAGTAACAAAGCACTCTCAGCAACAGAGACAGGAGCACACTCTGTACTGTGTGTTTTGGCATTGCAATGGAAAAGTGCCATGGGGCTCCCGTGAACAGGAGTTATGGATCTCATCTCAAGCCAACGCTCAGGATGGAATAAGAGACTGCTGCAGAAATGCCCCAGTCACAGTATTTTTCAGTCAGCTGAGTAGGTGTGTCCTCTCTTGAGCTTTTATTTAATCACTTTGTGGTCAAGTCTTATCCATTCCACGCTTCAAAATTCCCTTTGACCAACCACCACTGAGGCTGCTAGCCATCACCTGGACTTTGTAGTTGAAGAATTGGGCTGATCTTCTAAAACGTTGGAATCCCTCAGTCTGCTTGGTGGCAACAGTAAGAACCAGCAGGTTTTCTGCATACAGGAGAAAGCACAAGAGACACATTCAACTCGTGTTGTTTTCACAACCAGCTGTTCCATATCTAACGAAGAGGCTTTACTATCAGATACTGAGCCAAGGTAGGGATCAATAGTCTTAAAGGTACTTGACAGATTTGACAAAGGGAAGTCAAAATCCAACCACTGAGAAGCAAAGTGACTTTCCCAGTACATGCTTTAAGTTGATCATGAATCCAGCAACAGAATCCAGGAGTCCCAACTTTTGCACAAACAGTCACTGCTGTTCATGGACACAGGCTACATCTGTTCTATATGACACTGACAGATGTCCAGGTTCATTTTAAATCAGGCAAGGGAGGTAGTATAGCTGTGGAGCTACCATATCCTGCTGAGAAGAAAACAGCTTGCTTACACCTCACCCAATTATCTCTACACTGTACAATCTTAAGCACTATAGGTGTTCTCGCTGCCCACAAAGCTTCAACCTCAGGAAGAAAACCAGCTTCAAATCCTACTTATTTGCTGCCTGGATTTTCTTGGCACCAACTCATCAAAGATTCATAGAAGGGAAAAAAAGAAAGCGTGGACATAGCCAATGTTTTACTGGAGGAACTAACTACCACAGGGGACAGAACATGGCAAAGGTGCCCTCAAATTTCAGTGTTTGATTGAAGAACCCAAAACTAATTGCAGCATGTGCAAGACTGTTCCTTTGCAGCAGAGATTAGAACTTGGTCCTGGGTATAAAATGAGAGATTATGTAACGATACAATTTCATTGCCTGAGTTATGAGCTAGAAAAAGAAAATATAATGTATTAAGTGGTTTTTTTGCTCTGCTATTGAAAGCTACATTTCTCTCATATAGAGTATGAAGGAAATTAAACTTGAAGATAAAATATAGAACTACTACAAAATGCCCATTTGGAAGTCATCCATTTAGTGCAATTGGCTTCCTGTTCCCCACAGAGTCTTTTTTGTCACTCAGCATTCATTGGGTGTAGGGAAGACCAAAATTAGGCTGAATGTTATTACTCCCTCTCCATGGCTCCCCCAGTTTTCTACTGCATTCCTGAGGTGCTTTCCAGATTTTTTTTTATACATACACAATGTGAATTTAATTCTGCCATAGCTTTCGTTTACATTCTCCTCCCAAACTTGCTTTTCATTTCCGGTCCCTTAAAAATGACAAAGCTAAAGCCTGAAGTTCTCTTTCAGAAGTTTCTCTATAGTACCACTGGAATATGATTTTTACGTGGAAGCTCTGGTTTCTTCATTGTAATGATTAAATGCTATACTTCATCTTAACACTATTGCTTAAGTAGGAATTTGTATAGGCTTTGGCAACAGTGCTTAAATGCGAATCCTGGGCCATCAGATTTTAACATCAGAAAATACCAGGAAACACTGAAAGCACATTTTCTTGGCTTTTGCAGGCTTCTCTTGGAATAATGATTTTTTTCAATGGATGTACCAGATGCATCTTCCTAGTGTACCCAAACTGATGTTCTGTCTGATCTTAGAGAGGAAGGATCTAGGAGCTGGAGTCCTAGATAGACCTGACGAAGACAGCAAAAGCAAAAAAGTAAGTGTAAGACTCCAAGTTAGGAAGAAAGAGGATGTTCCCAAGGAAATTCCTAAAATCCTTTACCTGCATCAGAATAAAATAGAGAGACTGAGAACAGTCAATAGAAGGTCAGCTCTAATTGTATTTTGTTAGACATTTACACAGACAGACAAAGGGAGTGATAAATAAAAGAATATGAATCCTGCATTTGTGCAGTTTTTAAAGGCAGATTTTTAGATGTATGAAGTGCATTCCTAATCCAGCTCCTTCAGCACACTCCAGTTCCTTCTGTCCTGTCCAGTCAGAGGGTGCAAACAAATGAGTAAAATATGTATCTCCTCAGGGAGTATGTTAAAGCCATTAAAGTTTCTAGCCATACAATGGCATGCAGAAAACCACGGCAGCTTTATTAGATATCTCTGAGCTCATGGTTTCTGAGAAGGTGAAGATCATACTGCCAAAGAAGAGGGGGGCAAATGTGGGCTTGCCAGAGAGGAATGTAAAGACAAACATCAAATTCTAGTACCTGAAAGGAGAGGAGAAAGCATATGATAATGATAAAAGAAGGAAAGAAAGAAAGAAAAGAGCCTGACTGCTATGCAATTATTTCAGCCTGAATTCTCAGGTATCTCACATTAAATAAATCACTAATTCATTTTCATGTCGCCACCCCAAGAAAGCAACAAACTGTTTATGATATGACTGCCAGAAGTTTGCTGGACAAGATGCGAGGGCTAAAGACTCACACGGATGAACAGGAAGCGGTGTCCTATTTCTAAGACAGAAAAGGTTTCACCGTGCAGCGTGTGAACTCACTGGAGCATGGAAAAGCCAGCAGAGACAATTATCCTCCCCACCAGAACTCCAAGTTACAGATTCCCTCTCATTACTAGTTTGTGGGGGTAGGACTCTGAGAGACATTAAGCTCAGTTTCTGTTCTGAGAAATCTCTGCAGTAGCGAGAGCTTTCCATCCCAAGAGACATTCCTTCAGTCCAGTACTAGAAGCTTGTGCTGAGCTATGCTGCCTCCGCTCCTTCTCCTTTAACCCTTTTTTCTCTTTCTTGAAGATTTTGCTGAACACTGGTGCGGCTGATGATAGGTATTTCCAGAGACAGAGCAGTAGACCCTTTTAATTTCAGTATCACATGCAGGCATTTTAAAACCTCCAAAAGCAGATTTATGCTTCCCTATTTTCCATGTCACAGTTACTTTTCACGTGTAGAAATGGTAGCCTATTATGTTAAGCCGGGCCTGCTGGGCCCAGAGACTCCTTGCGCCATGCTGACAATTAGAAATCGTATAAATACATTTAATAATGGTATGGCTGCAAAATATGAACACAGTGTGGTTAACGAAGCAAGCACTGGACTAGGAACCAGGGGAGCTGGACTGTACTCCTAGCTCTGCTATGCAACAAGGAGCCAATCTTGCTATCCCTCTGTTTTTCCGTCTGTAGAATGATAAATAGAGGACATTTACAACTTTTGTGAGGGTTTTTGAGCACTATAGATGAAAAGGATCCTGTAGGGACAAAGCACTGGAACAGGGACTCTGATATCACCATCACAGTGAAATGACTGGGTAGACTTCTGAGTTTTTACAAAGAGTAAAAATCAGTGACAAGATGAGTTCAGTAACAAAAAATGTTAGAGTTATTTACTTCTGCCCTGACTCTACAGGGAAAGCACAGCTGCAGCTGCATTTTAGGACAAGGAATGAATTTACCCCTAGGCTGTACTTTGGGAAATCTTACTGTGCCTCTTCCTGTTAAGATAGTGTCCAAGAAAATACCATTAATACTGGGATCAAATAGAAAAAATCAGTGCACAACTTCATAGCGGATAATATAATCTCTATAGTAAATTTACATTTACGAAAGTTTAGTTTTAAAGATTCAATTAACTACAAATACCTACGCTTAGAGCTTTTGCAGAGATCTAAAAGAACATACAAGAGAGAAGATAGGTATCATTATTCTCATATTACTCTGGGGAAGCTGAGGCACAGAAAAGGTAAGGCATTTTTTCTTCGACCCATGCCAGAAGTGATGGGTTCAGAAAGCAGTTAATTCCAAATCCCTCTTCCTAACCAACATACCTCATTCTCTTTTCCCAGCACCCAATTTGATATCTCTAGTTCGCTCTAAAACCTTACTAAAACCAGGGAAGTTTTGGGGTGTGTAAGGAAGGCAGGATAGCACAGAGAGATTAATTTCTTACTTACATTTGTCTAATAGTTACCCTAAATGCTGAAATGATTTTGCTTAAGTTATGCCACTACAGCTAAAGAACTCCCAACACTCCCATGGATACACATTAACTGTATTAAGTAATATATATAGTAAAGGTAATTATACCAGAATCATGTATTGTGAAGGGAAATGTTCTAGGTAACAAGATGAAATCTCCTCTTAATTGCCACTTCTCTAATGAAGACAGAGATAATTATCCAAACTTCTTGGCAGAGTGACAGTGTGTGAACCTCTTTGTCAGCCTGGCCGACATTCTGTAGCTGCCCTAATCCTCTACTGTTCTACCAACTACTCTTCAGAGCATCCACCAACAGTTTATGTGGGGAGAGACTGATGTTATTTTAGGAGCATACCAGATCTCAGGTCACAGTGTGGCCAGTCTGGGATCAAATGCTCTCTGCTACCTAATTCTTGAACTGTGTAAGTTCAAAAGCAGGAAGGGCTGACCCAGGTGGGGTGCAACCCCAGGGACTGTGAGTACTTTAGTGGGATGAAATGGTATCCCAAAGCTCGTCTCGCACAACTCTTGAGCTGTGAGCGCCTGTCTGGTAACTGAGGCGCTCAAGAAGCATGTGCGGAGGACACCCACGCCAGCCTGTGCACTGCCTCAGGACTCGGGAGCAGGCTCTGGATGCCGCCCAGGGGCTCAGACTCCGTAGCGGGCACTAGTCTCAGATCGGGCAATGCCCCTGAGCTGGACCGGGGCGCTAAGGACAGTGGTGGCACCAACAGCGGACGTGCCCGTCCATCAGCCTGGCCACCAGCTCCCCGTGCTGCCGGTCCCCACCCTCTGCCCCGGAGCAGACCCCCTTACCTTCCCGCTCGGAGGCACAGCCGCCCTCCGCCCCGAGCAGCGCCAGCACCACCCAGGGCAGCAGCACCGCCGGAGGCACCATGGAGGCGACTTCCCCGCCTGGATCCCGGTCCGGGAGCCGATACCGACCGGGAGCGCTGCCTGCGGGACGGACCCGGGCGTCGCTCCGCTCCGCAGGGACCCGACGGACGGCGGCTCTAGAAAGCTCCGGGGCTGCCGGAGCCTGTGCCACGCACCAGACCCACCCGGCGGGGACGGGCGGAGGAAGCGGGGAGGCGGCGGCTCCTCCTCCCGGGCCGCCCCGGCCCCCGCAAGAGGCGGGGAGGCGGCTGGGGCCGGTCTGGGAGAGGGAGCAGGAGCAGGAAGCTCTGGGGCCGTGGCTTGTGCAAAGCTGGGGAACGACTGCCTCTTGCAGGGACGCAAAGCTCGTGGGGTTTTGTTCCCCACGAGCTGTTCCCCCCGCACAGCCCCCGCAGTAACTTTACCAGGGGTGCGGGGTCCAGCAAGCCTTGCTGCCGGGGGGCTGTGCAGCACGCGGGTTACAGCCACGGCCGTGGGACGCTGGGCGATGGGTCCGCAGGGGAAGAAACATGCATTAAGCAAACGTGAGGCTGCGTAGGAGGAGGGGGCTCGCTTTCTGGCCAGCTTCAGTTACTGCTGGGCTGCATCTGGTTGACACAGTCATTAAGCGTGAAAGAAGCAAACCAGAAATGGATTATGCACAGCTCTGGAAGCCCTTATTAAATACCTTCTTTCCACCTGTCACCTCTCATATTTCCTTGGTGAACACAAAATCTGCTGCAGTCTTGTTTCCTACACTAACTGTTGTTCTCTGGCCATATATACATCTTCTAGCCTTACATTTATCTCTTTGCCCATGTGCTGGGCCTTCTTGCTCTAGCCCTGATGACTTATCCGTGCATCTTCTTCTACTTTATGCTGCCTAACTTTGAGAACAGGCAAAATAAACCTGTCTTATAAAATTACACTTTTTTTTTTAAGTTGGGTTTAGGGTCATTTTTATACTGCAGTGAATGTAAGGCTTAGATGCAGGGAAACCCTTTTGAGCCTGCAGAACACCAGATGAGGAGCTACCACTGACACATACCTTACGTGAGGCCTTGAGCAACACATTATTTCTACTGAAGCAAATACCTAGAAGCGACAGTGCCATTTTCTTAGGCGCTCTGTATAATTAAACCCAACTTTGCTTCCATTACTGAAAGCAACGTTAAGAGATTACTTATTTTCTCTTGTAAGGTGTGAACAATAGTATTTACTTGTCTGCAAAGAACTCGCAGAATGACAGAGGCTGTATAAACGTTACGTACTGTTCTGTAAGACATTAAGTAGAAAGCAACGTTGCGGTATACTACTGAAGCCATCACTGAAAGAGGCACTGAGTCCTCGGCCACACCTGAGCTTGGCCCACGGAGCACATGTTACCATAGGAAGGTAAGGTGTCAGAGAAAGGAGCGGTACTGGGCAGTTTAGCAGGGGCATAAAAAGCGAAGGATGGGTGCTGAGCGATGGTGTGGCATGTGCACTGAGGTAACAAAGAAACGCAATGCCTCAGTGCCATAGGTATCGCTTAGCTGGACTGGGGCTACGGAGTACACAGCTGGAAACATACAGGGCATCATAAAAGCACTGGGATAATACAGAAGCCTCCCTCATTGCAGAGTTCAGTTTTAATAAAAAAATGGGCTGTCTAAAATACTGAGGCCCGCATCTGCTGTTTTCTGTCAGTAAACCACCTCTTTAAATTAACAGAAATCACAGATATAGAATTCAGATTTTCAAAATAAAAACGAGAAGGTACGATCTTGGAGGAGAAAAAACTAAGCACGTTAGAAGGGCCACACTGTAGCTAATTAATATCCTCCATGCTTCATAATAGCATCCTCCCACAGAACTACCATTACTACTTGTTTGTTCCCTGAGAATATTCTTGAGTGTGTTCAATGCACTTTTGTTTCCATTCCCTCTCCCCAAAGCAGGAATTCCCTCATAATTACCAGGCAAGCAGAACAGTCCTCATGCTCAAACGATGTACTACAGGCAACAATCCAAGGAAATACTAGTTCTCCCTAAGATGGTGATTTCAGGAAACTTCCTTTTGCAAAGCTGCCAGTTTCACTAAACTAAAAAAAAAAAAAGGGGGGGGGGGAGAAAAACAGACTTTAACTTTAGATTTCTTCAGTGCTTTGCAGGCCCAGACAAAGCCCCCGATAAATCTTTAGCAGCCTCAACACTTCAAGCCAGGAGCCACAGCAAAGGTGTTCAGCCCCTCACCTTCAAACCTCAGACTGAGATCTGTGACTCAATCTAGAATTTGAAAAATTGCAAGTTTCTCATTTTGATGAAGTTAAATCTCTGCATTCTAAAATGATAAGGGGTTTTGCACACTAGAAATCATGAATGCATCATTGTTTATACTGCTGTACTCTGTGCCTGTTGGACAGCTCTGTTTGCATTCTGCAGCTATGCCAACCCAGCAAGCATATTTTTTTTCCTGTTTCTATGTTTGTACCGCTTTGTGCACTCTGGCTGGAGTCGGCTGCCTGTCTTTATAAACAGAGGCAGCTGCCAATGCAGATGTTCCAATGAGTACGTGCAACACGTGCTCCAAAGCACAGCAGCAGCTTCCTAAAAACCGACAGGATCAGAGCTGTGTTTTTAAAGCAGCCCCAGAACACACCAGATCTTCTGAGAAAACACCAGCCCCACTGAAGCGTGCAAGGGACAGGGTCTCACCCACCGTTTTTACAGATTCCGCTGCCCCCCCCCCCAAACAACTCATTTGCAGGAAGAAGTTAAGAAAGTGTCTCGGCGGCTCCCCGTCACTAAGCTGGTTCACTGGCTCTATCTGGTCAGGAATGCCACACTTCATTTTAACTCACGGTGTTTCTGTATGGCTCGCTACTGTCTCTCGAGAGCTGCACTGGAGTACAAAGCTTCCCGTGGCGCGACGTGCACATCTAAGTCACATCATAAAGTTTGTTCCTCTATTTACTACACAGTGGACTAAAGTTTGACGGACTATAACCTGCTTTCCCACACTCGGCTCTGCTGTCATAAACGGGGGAA
>NW_008794443.1:2436642-2481970 GCF_000699145.1 Aptenodytes forsteri
CCGGAGCCGGCCGCATCTCTACCTGCAGCGGATCCGCATTGCCAACCCCACCGAGCGGGTGGCCGCGTTCGAGGCCTCGGCCCCAGCTTCTGCGCCCTCGCTGGGCAGCCGCTTTGCCAGCAGCCTGGAGAAGGTGGAGGAGCGGCAGTTCCTGCTCTCCTCCGGTCGCCTGCTACTGGCCGGGAGCCCCAAGGTGGTGCTTATGGTGGTGGCTGCCAAGAAGCTCGTGAGCCGGGTGCAGGTCGCGCCCAAATCCCACTTTGACGAAACCGTGCTCTCCGTGGTGTACACCTCAGAGCCCATCGAGGTCTCCAGGCTGGAGGAGACCTTCAGCAAGCTGAGGGAGTCGGCCAAGAAAGAGATGCTGGAGGTGATGCAGATGGGGGTGGAAGATCTTTTCCAGGAGCACCAACAGACCTGGTCAGACCTGTTCATTTCAGGTAAGGAAAGCGATGCTCAACTTCCAAAGGGTTGCTTTAGGGGGCAGCTGGAAGCTCGGTGACCTGGTTGCTGTAAGGTCTCCAGAGGCTCCACCCTTCCTGACAGGTTTCTCTCGGGGGCCAGAAGGCATGTTGTGGGATAGTAAAACAGCGTTCCTGGTTCGGAACCCAGCAAACTTTACAAAAGCGGAATATTCCTTACTGCATAAAGGACATGATAGAAGAACATTTCTAATCAAACTCTGCATGTGCCGGCTTTCACGTCTTCAGGAACTTTACTGATTTGTCCAGCATATCAGCTCTAAGTTGGAAATAGAGTTGACCTCTAGTGACAGTATAAAGGACAGATTTCTTCGTGGAAGTTAAGGACTGTCCTACAAGGATGCTTTTTCTTAAAATAAGATTTTCATGGCCTTGCATGAAAGAGTAGCTGCCCAAGTAATGTAGAACTTGCTATTTTATAGCCAGTAGATAGATGTTCCTTTGACAGATCATTCTGGTAGAGTCATGATGACAGCTCCATAAGGCATCTCTATATCAAACTAGCTTTGCCTTTAGTGGGAGCTTGGCGTTCAAACTCCAAGTAGCAGAGAGAGCGTCTAAGAAAATAGAAGGAAACATTTCACTTCAGTGTTTCATAGGCAAAGGTTTCTTAGATGTTATAAAGAATGCCTGTGTATTGAACGACGACATGCACATTTGATCTTTTTTTTCTCCTAGTTACTGTCATATTCGTGTGTGAGCCTCTTGACTCTTGGTTGTTTTCTTCTATTACAGGGGTTGAAATGAGAAAGATCACAGATTCGCATACACCATCCAGTGAGACTGTTAACATGACCCTCTACTATGTGCTGTCAAGCATGCCAGCTCCTCTGCTAGATCCACTCATTAGTGGTGAGGACAGAGAAAAAATGGAAGCCAGCTTGAACTATGCTGACCACTGCTTCAGTGGCCACGCGACCATGCATGCAGAGAACCTGTGGCCAGCAAAGCTGACCAGTGTCGCCCAGATCTTGCAACTCTCAGACCTGTGGAAGCTCACTCTCCAGAAACGGGGATGCAAGGGTCTTGTGGCAGCTGGAGTCCATGGACTTATGCAGGGAATGGTGCTTAGTTTTGGGGGTCTGCAGTTCACAGAAAACCATCTTCAGTTTCAGGCTGACCCCGATGTACTTCATAACAGCTATTCCTTACGTGGGATCCATTACAATAAGGACTTGATTAATCTAGCTGTTCTGCTGGATGCTGAAGGAAAGCCCTTCTTGCACGTGTCTGTGAAATTCCAAGACAAGCCAGTTAGACTATATGCGTGTGAGGCAGGCTGTATGAATGAGCCTGTGGAGCTGACCTCAGAGGCACGAGGTCATACGTTCCCCGTCATGGTGACTCAACCCATCACACCACTGCTTTATATATCAACAGATTTGATCCACTTGCAGGACCTGAGACACACACTCCATCTAAAAGCTATTCTGGCTCATGAGGAACATATGGCCAAGCAATACCCAGGCTTACCCTTCCTGTTCTGGTTCAGCGTGGCCTCCTTAATCACATTGTTTCACTTGTTTCTGTTCAAACTCATCTACAACGAATATTGCGGGCCAGGAGCCAAGCCGCTCTTCAGGAGTAAGGTATAAGGCTGCTGCTTTTGGCTGCTGTCCACTGAGTGTTGTCAACCTGATTTTCTGTCAGCTGTGCCTAGGGAGGTTCTGTCTTGGACTGTGAGGATTTTCAGTCTCTCTTGCAACAAGTGATCTGTGACCTCTTCTTGCAAGAAGTACATTAGGGCAGGGATTGGAGCGGTAGGGCTCACAAACATTAGAAAAGATAAATCCACTGTTGTTAAACAGTTGTAAGGCTGCAGATCAAGGCAGACACAGCTTTTCTGTCCTTTTTCACACGTTGGTGTAGGACATTGCTTGTTTTTAAGCCAACGGTTGCAGCTGTGTTACGAGATTATGTTTCTTGTTACGCAGTACCGGAATGCTTGTGAGAGAGCTGCTATACTTTACTACTGTGTGGGAGACGTGCACGCTTGTCTGCCTGGTTTGAATGTGTGATGTGTCATACAAGAACACATAAATGCAAGCTAGCGTTCTTAGGTCAAGGTGCTGACTTGTTGGGACTACTAGTAAATGTTCATAGATTTACAGACACTGTGCAGTCCTCCATCAAACCACGTTTACCACCATCATTCTGGGAAAGTGCTGAGCTAGTGTTTCTCTCATTCAGACAAAATACATAGCTGTGTTAAGAAAAGTACTGAGTGATTTTTACTGTGAGTTAGAGGTTCTGACTTCAAGCTCTACTGCATCTCACTTTGGTGTAAAGGATTTGAAATTCTTGGTTTGAGTTGCCTTAGAAAACTTAGTTGCTAGTAAAAACTTAGTACAGAATAGACAATAGACAGTGATTTCTGTTCTTAGTACTGGTACTTTCTGGTTGCGTGTTGATATGGAGTGGAAATAAAAGATGAGACTGGATTTGTTGTGTGAGCTAGCCATACAGTTCAGAGAGCTAGCCATATAGTTCAGAGGCATCTCTCCTTAGGGTTGAACAGAATTAAATGTAGCTTGTGTTTAAAAAAAAAAAAAAAAAAGGAAGTAAAAGAGGACATAGTTAAATAGTGCTGTCAGAGGAAAAGTTCTAGCTTTAGATTGCCCTGTTTTTCCAAATTAATAAAAGCAAATTCAATTTTGGATAGCTAAGGCTGGACAGATGGTACTGGACTAAACTTGACAGTACATAAAGGGTGTTTAAAGTCAGTTGGCAATTTCCCTCTCAGCTCACTGGCTCTGTAATATTGAGCACTGGAGATCAGGCCTGATCCCAGTCAGGTCTGAATAACTGTCATCTATTGAAAGAATGAGAGTAGAAGGTGCTTGTGGCTAGACAAACTAACCTAGGAAGAGGTAGGATAGATATGTATATTAAAGATAACTGCAGTTATAAGCCTATGATCACGATCAAAACCTTAGTGCAAAAGGAGGAAGCGGTCAGGAAGTAATTTCAATTATTGTGTATACAGCTGCACCCTGACATGCATCCTGAAATGTGTCCTTGAAATTATAAAATTATGTCCTTTTTTCACTGCTGTCTGTCTGGTTGCCTTTGTCATCTACAAGACTTGCCTTCTGCCTTTTACAGAATGACTTGTTAACCATTACTACAGGTAACTGTCCCCGACACTAGTCTCTGAAACGCCGAGAAGCTTCACAGCTACACACCAGGGCTGACATAACACCTCCTCCTTCTTGACACTGCAAAAAGCCTTGCAGTGGACAGCAAACAAGTCTGTTGCCTCGTCTTAATTGGACCTACTTAAAATGAAGATGATGCAGAACTTGATTCCAGAAACAGGGATGAAGTGGAAGCCAGCTGAAGCTCAAAATCTCTGTAGCAGTAAGCAAGATTAACGGTGTTGAAGTAACACCCCATTTCATTAATTGAATGGGAACATCCCAGTGTCCAAGTGAACTTAGTCCTGCTTTCAGCCTCCATTTGCACAAGACATCTGACAATTTTGCAGCTGAGAACAAGGACCTTTTGAAAGCAACAATCCTTTTGTGCCTTGTTAAGAGAGGAATCTGAGACTTGGAAGGTGTGGTTATTCAAGAGTTTATCCCAGAAGCTTCTGTAATAGATGTTTCCTTTTCCTTGTAAGCTGTTAATTCCCTAAGAGTAATCCATTTGGTGAAAATACTTGAAGATATACCAAGTCCTTTGATATTTTGATTTGTTTTTTAATTTTACGGGAAAATAAAGAATGATGGTTCCCTTCAGAGAGTTAACTTAACTAGAAAACTTCAGTGTAACCTCCTTTCTGGTATACATTTTTTTAATTTATTGCTTGGGGGGGAGGGGGAGGATGTTAATAATTTTGCCTCCACTTCAGTAACAAGTCAGTCAATTGAACTGTAGATATCTAAGTGCTGGTAACAGGTTTTTCAGCCTTTATGATTGTAGAGTGCAAAACCAATTTAATGAAATTGTTTTCTGGATTTACACTTGGAAACGCTGATCTGCAGGTTTCCTGTTCTAAGCATATTGAGACTTTGTGCATTGATTTGTTTTGGCTATGGGGGGGAGACATCCCACTTTCTAGTGATTTAAAGATTGTTTGGTTTTAAAATACCAAAGCTGTTGTTTCTAAATAAATATCTTTCAGTCTAATCTGATCACCAGAGTGTGGTTGTATTTTCTTTTTTCTTTTTTTTTTTTTTTGTCTGCATTCTCTCCTCCCCTTGCTCTCCACCCAGTTAAAACAAGCAGCGCCTTATGCTACATCTGTGGCCAATATTGACTACAAAAGTGCTTGGATGAAAAGGAAATACAGTGTGGAAAATAATACATAAATGGGTCTAAGCTGGGAACAGACAATTTGGAAGGCACAATAAGAGACTGAAACACACAGGGTGGTGCTAATCTCCATTTCCCTGGCTCTGTGTAACCTTGTTCTATCTTGAGGCATGCAGGCCAAGCTTTAGTTTTAATACACAGAAACAAACTCGGGGCACAATCAAGTAGCAGATTTAATGGCCATCGAGCAAGTAATGAATTTGGCACATTTGGTGCTCCCAGTGAAAAGCTAGGGCAGGATTTAACTTTGAATTTTTAAATAGGTTACTGCCTAGTTTCAGATGAAAAACCTCCCTCAGAAAAGTAGGTCTAGCATAGTTACTACCCTAAAAGGGACTAGACTAAGGATAGTGAAGCAATGGAGTACCTTATAAATTGTACAATAAGTACACTGTGTATTGAAAGAGATATTAGCTATCTATCTTGAGATGCAGGCCAAGCTTTAGTTTTAATACACAGAAACAAACTCGGGGCACAATCAAGTAGCAGATTTAATGGCCATCGAGCAAGTAATGAATTTGGCACATTTGGTGCTCCCAGTGAAAAGCTAGGGCAGGATTTAACTTTGAATTTTTAAATAGGTTACTGCCTAGTTTCAGATGAAAAACCTCCCTCAGAAAAGTAGGTCTAGCATAGTTACTACCCTAAAAGGGACTAGACTAAGGATAGTGAAGCAATGGAGTACCTTATAAATTGTACAATAAGTACACTGTGTATTGAAAGAGATATTAGCTATTAACGCTTTAACAGAACGTACCAGAAGTTCCTGCTGTTTCTTACTGAAGTTCCATGAGCTGCTCAGTTTCTGTGAAACATCTGGCACGAAGATGATAAGAGCTTCTAGGGAGCTGTTTCCAAGCCACGATGGTATCAGCTGGAGGCTGAGCCTTTTGATGTTCACTTGCAGAACTGCCAACAGTATGATGCCCGCTGAGTCCAAGAAAGATACTTCAGCCTATTTAGACTAGACCTGAAAAAGACGGATAAGCAATTGTTACATAAAGCAGGAGGAGTGGAACAAAACAAAACAAAGCAAAAAGCTTTGAGAGTGTTTTACATTAAAAATATGATGATTCTTAAGAGCCTTCCCCCCATATAATAAAAGAACTGTTTCAGGATTCCTTTACAAAGAAGAAAGGGAAAAAGAAAGAATAGGGTTTCTCTACAGTGTGCAAGATAGCAGAAGGCTATTTGTGAAATGATTGCAGAAATGCTTAAAAAACTAAACAAAATTCCATGTTTACAAGCACACCGATAAAACAGGAAAGTTGAAACACTAACTGATCATCCAAAATTTATACTTAATTTTTAGTTGGTATTCAGTGAAAATGATAGTGGCATGGAAGTTAAACCGAAAAGCATAGTATGTTGTTTAGCTTGTAAATTCAGACATTAAGAAGAGAGCCAACTAATTAATGAAAAAAATTTTTAGAATCTCAATTCTGCACTCAGTTAATCCTGATTTATGCTTTTGTCAGATAATAAATACAAGATGCCAGAACAGAGTTTGGTTGATTCCATTTGAAATTCAGAATGCAGCTTTCTCAAGTGCTATTGTTTGGGTAGGATAATACATTCTTGAGAAGCAGACAAAACAGCAAAGCATTATATACTTCTGCCTTCCACATGTGTGCTCCAGGCATCTTTCATCCAAATCAGTACCTACTGCTGAATGGAAGCTATGAAAATCAGGGATCTTGCTGCTTGTTAATACTGACGTTAAACAATAGATTTCAGCTTTTCTGAAACCTCTAGTTTGGTCTGTATGTACAAGGCAACTCTCATTACAAAACTGGCATTATGATATTTGTTTCCATTCTAATAAGTTTGCTCCCTTTGCATGACCTGGCTTATGGGATAGAGATGTTTGTTTTTTAAATAACCAGTAACAGTTTTTCAGGTGAAGGGTAGGTGGATGGAAACATGTCAGAGGATGGAAAATTCCCGTAGTAGAAGAAAAAAAGGAAGAAATAGACACAAGGGTAAGTGTTGATATCAAGTCACTGATCTCAAATGTCCAGTAATTAATTAGGACACTTTCTTTTGTGGCAGCAGCTTTGTAGTGGTCTAAATGCCTGCTCTTGTCTGGTTTGTCCTATTGGTGAAAAAGGTTTAACCTTTTTCATTAACAAGCTCACACTGCATAATACCACGGGTCAGCATGCTGATTTGGGGTGTAAAAATGCTCATTTGCAATGCTACAGGAACCCTATTATCTTCCAGGGATGTGCTACTGATCTAACAATTAAAGGTAAATAGGAAAGAAATTAAGTCTGGCTCACCACGCTACACCAGTGTTTCTCCGTCACCACGGACAGCTGGTTCTTTGTATTGCTTGAAACATCTTCCACTTCAAAGTGATTACAGTTTGTTTTATTGAAGAAGTATGGCATGCTAAAACACATGCAACTTGATCTAGAAAAGAAGATACAGGTTTTCATGTGTATGAAATGAGAGCATAGGCATATGAGATGCGGCATAGGCAGTTAATGAAAAAGTTCTCTCAAAACAGTAACTAGGTGCTGTGCTATTCCGTTCTTATTACAGGGGCACGATTAGCATTACTGCTCTCAGCCTTTAGCAAATCCAAAGTTATTTTACTTAGCTTGAATACACTGAAGTACAGTTAATCCACATCAAATTGTTGCATTGGCTAAGAGCTGCATCTCAGCTGACACATGAGAATTTGTTTTAAGCCAACTTGATTTGATTATCTGTCAGAAAAATGAAACCGTTCAAACAGGCTTTATATAACATTGGTCAGTTTTGACCGATGGCTGTATCTTCACTTGTATCACATTAAATCACAGCCTATATTTGTACCTTGCAATGTTCTGTACAAAAACAGTCTGTATTTTAAAAAAATCAACCTCTCTTAGAGACTTTTTTTTTAAACCTCCTACTTTTAAAACACACATCCTATTTTGTATGTCTTCTAGACTTTGGCTGCGGGATTCCTGCCCACCCACCCACTGTATCTAGAGTTGTTGGAGGGGAAGACGCAAGACTTTACAGCTGGCCCTGGCAGGTTAGTCATTTTTGAGCTTTCCCTGGAACAGTTAGGGTTGTGCTACCCTCACACAACGTGGCTGAACAAAACCAGGTCCTATATTACATTTGATGCATCTTGCCTGTCATGTCTTAGGTTTTGAATATTACATTCTGATCACTCCCAAAGTTTCCAATCTTTTTAAGAAAGCTCCGAATGTGCCACCTCTTGCTGGTTATGCAGGCTTTCATGTTCTTTCAGTAGTCTTGGGGACCATCCCGTATTTAAGCAAGATGACTGTGAAATTCAGCGGAGCATACAATGCCTACGGGAGCATAGTTGTACATGGAGTTAAAAAATACATTTCTGCAGCAAATGAAATGCTCTATTTAGGTCAGACTTAGTGAGAGCTTTGGAAGAAACAACATTAAAAAAAAAAAAAGAAGCTTTTGGATGATAGGGAAGGAGGAAAACCTTTTCTGTGGCCAGGAGTTGGAAACTTGTTGCTTAAAAGCCTCCCACCATCTTCCAGCAGTAAGTTGTGTTCTGGGTGCAGGAAGAAAGTGCAACAATGAAAAATCAGTAAGCAAAAATCTGAGCCTTACTTGCTATGTTGATCCTAGGCCTCCATCAATACAGTTCAAATGGCAAATGGTATCACACCTGTGGAGGAACCCTCATTGCAACCAACTGGGTGATGACAGCTGCACACTGCATCAGGTAAATAATGGAGTTAAAGTCTGTACGCAGGAAGTAGTGCATGACCAGAGACAGATGAAGCAAAACTGTATTAATGCCAGTTCTCCCTTTCCCAATTAAGAGCTCCGAGTTTCACATCCTATCTTTTGATTATAACTAATAGGTCAGAAGAATGATACCTTTTAATTTTCTTAAAATAAAAGTAGAGGGGAAAAAATGCCTCATACAATTACCTGAATTATATACTCTTCATTTTCTGTAAATAACTACAAACTTCATTATATTTTCAAGTTGCTATTAAAATTCAGCTGCGTTGCCTGTTTCTATAATATATGTGGCAGTGAGATCCATAGATTAACTAATGAATCCACTCTCTGAAGAAATAATCACAAATGCTTTGAATATACCAGTCATTTTCAGTAAGCTCTTCGTATTATGGGGCAGTATAACAAAGAAATGATCAGGTACAGCTATGCCCTTTCATCATCAAAACTGTTTCCACAAAGACAACCCTATTTTGGTTTGGTAGCATATGTCCTTGAATATGTAACATACAGTTCTTGGTTATTGTAACACTAAGTTGTAGAAAATGCCATAATATGAAACAAGAAGGATTGGCTGCATGTCATTGTTATAAATCCTACATATTATACCTATCACATAGCTGTTTATCAGTGAAGCTGTTTATTGCTGTCAAAAAAGCAGTCCAAATTGTTTACTTCACTGAAGAATACGAGCTGAATCCTGCAAAGGTTAGAGGCATCTTGAGTTTGTTAATGAAGCCTTAAGCAGGAGTTACAGGAAGGCTTGGAGATGGAATGATTATTAAGCCTAGCACACGATGCTTTCTCCTTAGCAAATCAGTCAGACGTTGGTTCAGCTCCAGACAAATGATGCATGTGATGTGAGATCTTAAGGATATTCGTACTGAATATCTCAGGTGGCAAAGATGCAGATGCCTAAGCAGCAAACCAGCAGCTGCATAACTGAGTGTTAGTCATTTTCTTGCCCAGTTCTTCTAGGAAATATCAAGCACTTCTTGGAAAATACAACCTAGCAGCTGTGGAAGAAGGATCAATTGCACTTCCTCCAGAAAAAAAAAATCATTGTCAATGAGAACTGGGATCCACAGAATGTTGCAAATGGGTAAGTTGGTGGCAAGTATTTTTTCAGTTATTTGATGCAGAGCAAAAATCAAACTGCCTGAATCCCACCCACCCTGAGTTGTGGCAGCTAAATGCATAAATGTTTAGAGCCTCCTGTTACAGCTCACAGTGGTACTTCTAAATGTTTGCTCATAGATGAGAGTTGAGTCTCCAGTTTGTACCTTTCCCCCTCAACATAAAGAACTTTCAATATTAATTGCTTATTGATTAATTGTGTTTTCAGATGCCATTTTGCATGTTCATGCTTGGGTGGGAAGCTGTTCTATGCAATGATTTATTTCATAGAGTGGAAGGGAATGAATTCATTTACACAACACTCTTTGAAGCCCTCCTACAAACGGCAAAAACAGAGTATTATTGATCAATGGTATTAGTATCTTTGCTGCTGAAGGACTCCTATGTCCTGCTGCAGGCTAAGGGTATTAGCAAAGAAATCCCCTCAGTTTCCAGGTCCTTGGAGTTAGTCCTAACACATGCTTGGTTTTGCTGAAAAGAACCTATAAAAGGCAATTTCCAGAAAGCTGCCAGCAGGAAAGTGGACAGTTCTGCCCCGGTGGGATGGGGGAGAGAATGAGAAGAGTAAAAGTGAGAAAACTTGTGGGTTGAGATAAGAACAGTTTAATAATTTGAAATAGAATAAAGTAAAATAGGAATAATAATAAAAGAATACACAAAGCAAGTGATGCACAATGCAATTGCTCACCACTCGCTGACCGATGCCCAGCCAGTCCCCGAGCAGCGGCCCCCCCGGCCAGCTTTCCCCAGTTTCTATACTGGGCATGATGTCACATGGTATGGAATATCCCTTTGGCCAGTTTGGGTGAGCTGTCCTGGCTGTGCCCCCTCCCAGCTTCTTGTGCACCTCCAGCCTTCTCAGTCGGTAGAGCATGGGAAGCTGCAAAGTCCTTGGCTAGTGTAAGCACTGCTCAGCAACAACTAAAACATCGGTGTGTTATCAACATTGTTCTCATCCTAAATCCAAAACACAGCACTGTACCAGCTACTAGGAAGAAAATTAACTCTATCCCAGCCAAAACCAGGGCAAGGGAATAGTCTTCCAGTCCATGGATTTCCCCATTGCTTTGAGGGTGGAGGAATCTTTACTTCTTATGTACTAGCCTCCTTGCTCCCGTGCATCTCTTTTGAATAGGCCAAGTGCTGTACAACTGCTGAGTATTCATGCTACTGTGTCTTAATCTATTTGCAAACCTCTTCACCCCTTCCCTTTCTCTTCCCCACTCTCAAATGTGTGCATATGACCACAGGTATGACATTGCTTTGATCAAACTCACTGAACACGACACCTTAAGTGACCACATTAAGCTGGCCTGCCTCCTCCCTGCACAAAGCATCCTATCACCCAGCGCTGCCTGCTATGTGACAGGATGAGGAAGACTGCAGAGTAAGTACCTGGACATTTGCAAAATTGTGGAGCAAAATCTTTCAGTATTGCCTTTTCCTTTGAGATTGATTGGAAAAAGCCTGTTGATGGTGCTCAAGATCCCCTCAACCTCAGTGTAGTGAGGTAGTTTATCAGGCCCCGCTTCACTCACACAGTATGATTTTTCCCTGCCTTTCAAGTTTATTTTGCTTGTCATGGGGCTAGTAATGCACTAGAGGGCCCTGTACTAAGCTTTTAGAAGCCATTGTAACACAAATGTTAACAGTGTGCAGACTGGTGAATTTGCTAATCCTAACATACCCCGCTGAATAACTGAAAAGACACATAAGGGAATAGATGTAAAGTGAAGAAAATCTCAGAGGCTTCAGCAGAAATGTCAGCTCGGCTCAAGAGGCAATTCCTAGAGTGATAAGTAAATTGCAAACTCCTGAACAAAAAGCAGCCCTTTATTTCTCTAACAATGAGACATTTTTAAATGGAATCCAAATTATTAGTACGTTAAGGCTTTTTTTTTTTTTTAAATATATAAAAGAATGGAGCTAAGGAATGGATTATACAGCTTCTCCTTTAACGCAGCCCCTATGGAGTTTCTTACCTGGAGGGATAACACCCAGATCCTGAGAGAAACTTAACAATGCAGTTTTGTTGTTTCTTCAGTGCCAGCTGGTACCATGACCCTTTTGTTTCTATTCCCTCCCAGCAAATGGAGCTCTTCCAGAGGACCTGCAGCAAGGCCTTTTGCTGGTGGTGGATTATGCAACTTGTTCCAAGCCTAGCTGGTGGGGACGCACAGTGAAACCCACCACGGTTTGCGCTGGTGGGGATGGAGTCACCTCCAGTTGTAATGTGAGTCTAGAGAACACCGCTCTTGGGCTTGGTTTCAGACACAAACATGTCTGATGGGAAAGAAAGCTTAAAAAAAAAAAAAAGAGGAGGAGCTATTCACACTACGACTGCCATTAACTGTGTCCCCCCTTCCTCCCAGGGGGACTCCGGTGGCCCGCTGAACTGCCAAGGTGCTGCTGGCAGGTGGGAAGTGCATGGTATCATCAGCTTTGGCTCTGCTTTTGGCTGCAACTATTATCACAAGCCTTCTGTCTTCACTTGGGTCTCTGCTTACAATAGCTGGAACCAGCAGGTAAGGTTCTAGGTATTGCTGCTAGAGAATAGACACTTAGCTATTTCTGAGGTTCTCTCTGGTTGAGATTTCTGCCACCTACTCAGGGAGCTGTATCACTTTTGATTCAAATGCTACCTTACATACAAGTAACCTCTGTAGAGAAGCCCTTACCAGTGCAAAAGCAGTCTCTGCAGCAAAAATAAAGTATCCTCTTCTTAAATAGTTATCCAAATTATTTTCACTTTTAATTAAGTCTTTATATTTAGGAATGCATTCTTCTTTTATACTGGAGCTATACTTACAGTCATTAAAGATTTTACTGGTATGACTTCAGAAGTGATTACTCAAATTTGTATTCATCAATAACACTGACAGTTGCAATTGCATCCCAGAAGGCAGTGCACGCTGCTCAAGTCTGGAACATCAATTGTTTTTTAATTTAATATAAACTTTAATCTAAAAAGTGACTGAGAAGCAAAAATCTTATTTTAGTTATTTAAATCCTGCATCTTGGATGCAACATATACTATTCACAAATTCCTGGGTCTCATGATCTGATTTTTCACTTGTTTTACATTTTTGCAGGTTATGGCAACCAACTAATCCAAAGAAAACTAGATGATAGATGCCAAGAAGGAAAACAGTTTGAATAGTCATAATCATGACACCTTTGATCACAAAGAGCTGGGAAATTACGCTTTTAACAACAGAAGTATTATACCTAACCATACTGCAATAAACTATTTTTCACAAGATGAAAGAAAAACATGTGTCCCTGTCACTTCTTCCTGTGTATTGTCAGGACCAGCGCCTGTATTTAGTGATAATGCTGGAGACCTCTTACAGCCTTTCCCCTGCCTTGGGCTGGAGCTTGCTACCCTCACCTGGGGGAAGATGCGAGCCTGCTGTGAAGAGGCTGGGCAGTAGGAAGAGTTCGAGAGCCACAGGAACAGCTCCAGGGGGTAGGGGGTGAGAAAGCGAGGCACTGGCAGGGCTGAAGGCAGCAGGCAGGCAGCTGTCAGGACCCCTGAGTCTGCGAGCGGGACTCACCAGAGCAAGCAGCGGCAATGCCCAGCGGGAAGGCAGCACGGGTGCAAGCAGGTCCATGCAGGTGAGTGTGGGAGCGCTGCAAAATGCTTTTACAGTGAGGTTTTTAACACCCTGAGATCTTGGGACTTAGCAAGGGGAAGGATAAAATCCTGCAGCAAGTGCCAGCAGCGTCTCTGCAGACCTATCTCCTTCATGTCCCCATTGCTTGTTTTTAAGTCATTCAAATGCCAGGTGAAGACCTCTGAACTATCGCTGTCGGCTGACACACAGACACAAATAAGGATTTTTTGCAGAGCACAAGCAGAATCACCACCTTTTAGCCTGGTACTACATTAAAGCCCCTATTTATATTTCTTTCATTGTACTAAAAGGTAGGTAGTATAAAATCAAGGTGGATTTTTGTTGTGTTTTTCTTCTCCCTCCTGACACATATTTTGGCGGATTTAAAAGTAAAACGATTGATGAAAAACCAAGGACAAGCGACTCAAAGGTAAGCAGTAGATAGAGTAAGGAAAAGACTGGAAGTTCGTTGCGAGAACAGAAATGCATCTGAGTTCAGAGAAAAATTTTTCTAGGTTTGCGGTTCCTTTCAGTCAGATATTTTGCAGTTGTTACCTTTGGATTGACAATAAATAAATAAACAAACATAAATTGTATTAAATAAATAAGAGAAAACATGGCTGGTTTTTATTTTTTGATGGCTGTTTATCATCTTTGGGGACTGTACTTTTATTACTTTTCTTCTACTTTACAACCATTGACCACCATTGTGCTGCGAAGAGCCCAGCAGGATACTTGTTCTGCCTACTGTCAGGCTCTGCTGAGAAATAGCAGGCTTTATTGGATTTTTATTTACCTTATTAAAAATGTAATTTCACCTATCTGAAAGAGCAGGGGATCTGAGGAGGGCTTTTTTCAATCACCTCTACTATGTTGAGGGGGGGAAAAAGAAAAAAAGACAGAGCCGAACGGACTGATCAGCAACCCAGTCCCCTGGTTTGTTCTTTATCAGTGAAGATACGGGTTGCCCAGTTATCCAAGAGTCACCAGCTTCAGCATAATGTCCCGAGTTGTTTTCATGAGTATCATTAATGTGAAATTGTAAATGATTGATTAATAGTTCTAAAATGAAAATCGTTAGAGGTTACTTTTCTGTATGGAGCATGGATGTCAATTCTGTGCAGCACGAAAGAGGACAGAAAAGGTAATCATGAAGCTCAAACAGTAAAAATTGGGTATGTATATGCTTCTGTAAAAACTGAAACAAGACTGAAATTTTATTCATTTTCCTTTTGAAATATTTAGACAATATTGTGGAAATATCTGAGCTCATTTGAACATATCAACACAAATTATTAATCATCTGGAAATTCCCATTAAGAACAAATGCTAAAAGTTTGATTAAAAAAATTCAACAGTTCTAGTTTGTGATCACTGAAATAAGTAACCCATCTTTTCATGGGCTTCTTTAAGATTTGGATAGAAGTACCACAGAGAATAAAACCTACAGCAAATGATTTTATCAGTCTTAATACTCACAGAAAAAGTGTTATGATTTCATTCATATGTTTTTGCAACTCTGCGTGTGTCATGGAAACGCTCTCTTTACTACACCTTTTCTTTTAAAATAAAATGTCAGGTGGAACAAAGTATAATAAAATATGTCTTTCAATAACATTCAGCTAATGCATGATCCCTGTACTTAGTTTCAGAATGCATGTGAATTGTTAAATATCACTACTAGCTCCAGTTACGTTTTCAGGAGCTGCAAGAAACACCCCAGGGATCAGACATCCCCACTTTTTTTTTTTTCCTTCCCCTTTTCCTTTTTTTAGATGTTGTCCCCCCTCCAATGCTGGTGGTAGAAAAACAGTTCGAAGGATTTTGACAGCATGCACGGTCTCCCTCTGCAGCCTCCTTGGAGCCATTTCTTTTGATTTGAGCAACAACTTGGAAATATGGAGAAACACAGGGAAAGCCCTTCAGGAACTTGCCTCCTGTGAAAACCTTTGGGCTGTTCGCTTCATCTATCTCCTGCAGGAAGAAAGGCACAGCTGGCTGTTCCCAGCAGCAGACAAGAGGAAGAGATCATTTCATGCTCAGCTATTGGGGAATTTAAACTCCTTTTGTAAGGCAAGTGAAGCAGAACTGTATTGTGAGAATTGCCAATGCAAGAAGGAGAAAATCTCCATTTGTAGATTTTACATCATTGCCATGAGACAAAAATTAAATAGCACAGGGGATACTGAAGCCAGCCAAGTGCTATCCAGAGTGATCTCTGAACTGCTGGAGCATTTTAGTAGTCCCCATGAAGACCTCAAAGCTATGAGATACAATCCTGACTGGGCAGACATAGTAGCTTTTAAACTCATCCTTCAAATAAGAGAAGCCATGCTTAAAGCTCATTTAATGCCAGCATCTACAAGCTTTCAAACAACATTGCATCAATTTTTTGCCATTCTGAACTATGCTATCTTCTCATCAGAGAGTGTACATAAGTGCTGGATGGATAATGTCAATCTATCACTTCATTTCACCCACTATGAAGGAATGTCTTTTTTCATCCCATTCCTGGGCTCAGATGAATTTGTGTCCATTGAAGCCTTGGTAAAGGGACTGCATTATGTACAGAGCTGTCTACTGCAGAAGGGACAGGAAAAGCTCGTCAAGAAATCTAAAGAAATCCTGTCCACAATGAGCCTTAAGATTGGTCTGTTCGTGATAGCCTGCCTCATTTACCCCATAATCCTGATGTCCTTCAAGCAAATGACAGATTGGATACACAATTATGCCAGGAACCTCAAGGAAAAGACAGAGGACTTGAAAAGGGAGAGGCGGCTAGCTGAGGACCTCTTACACCAGATGTTGCCAAAATCTGTGGCCAAGCAGCTAAGGAAATGCCAAAAAGTTGAGGCAGAAAACTATGATCAGGTTAGCAAACAGAAAGGATGCTGTCACCAAGGACAGAAAAGTATTCACCTAAAAAAGCACCTACCTTGCCACCATTTTGAGGAACCTGGTTTTGCACCCATAGTTGAGTGTGGATGGAAATCCAAATATTCATGATGGGTTTTGGAAAGAGCTGTGCAATGTGCCATGAAGCACTTAGGCTGATGGGGAAGGAAGAACAGCTGAAATTTCCAGAAGCGTAGCTTTAGATGGCAAAGATTCTATATTGGCAAGTTGTCGTCTTTGGGTTTAAGAGCCTACTCATGAGAGCCAGCCAGCATCATTAGATCATGAGTACATAAGAGCAAGAACCTAGTTTCCTCCTTGTAAAATGGGAAGAATCATGAAAAAACAACATAGGACAAATCCTGTCTGTTCTTGTCAGTATGATGCCATAAACATAACTGAAAGGAGAGCGTGGGACTTAGAGAAGGATGAGAGGGACGGATGATCTTGTAGCCTCAAGTGTGCAACTGTAACAAAGCCTGTCGATTTAAAAACAAGGGCAGAGTTTGGCCAGGCCCCCATTATTTGCAGCTCTGCCTCACAGCATGCACGCTGCTGTCAAATGCTGAATTTAGCAGCTGTACTGCATAGCCCACAGCCAAAATCCTCATGCTAAAGTAATTGCAATTCTATTCACTCTTTTTCCCCTGGATGCTCCGTTACTTTCAGCTGTGAAACACAATAATGTTTGCATTTAATTTGTAGGTGTCATTATCGAAACAGCAACCTGTAATTGCACAATTAATTATAATTCATAATAGTCATGACATCAAAAGTAGCTGAACCAAGGCAGGGAGTGAAAAGGTGGCTCTTCTTGATTAATTGGTATTACCAAGGACAAATAAAAGAACAATTTTAGTTTAAACACTGACAAAGTTCAGGCAGCACAGAGAAGAAACACTTAATTCTTTGCCAACAGCTATAACACACATTTTCCTTCCTCAATTCAGTTATTATGGTTTCTATTCTTTCTTCTATAAATTTAATTTTTTTTAAAGTGAATTTCTCAATTACTTGATCATAACAAAGATAAACATAATTTGAAGAGAAATAAAATCCAGTTAATATTTCCTAATTCAACAAGAGCAGAGACAGCAGTTGTGTTTTTATTTCACGGTTTGTTCAGATACCTAGTTTTGATCTCTACCACAGTTTAAATACCTTTAAAAGAAAAATCAGGCCCTATTTCAATAAGAAGTTTGTTGATCACTGCTTGCAAGATTCAAAGCATTTGACTTTCAGTCTCCCATCTAGCACAAGGTATTCAGAGAAGCACAGATAATAAACTTTGGAGATAAACATAATTTTATCTGTCAAAGTAATAGAGGACAATTCAGAACCAGAGCTTGTTAATTTAGGATTGTATCTAGTCAGTTCTGCAACACTGGTTCTACGCGCAGCCTGTGCCTTAGGCTGTTCTGCTCAGAATTTCACAAATCCCCAAACTCTTCAAAGGCTCTGCCACTGTTGCCTGGAGACCTTAGCTTCACACTTTCCTTCTCCCTGTGACAGGTGACTATCTTTTTCTCAGACATCGTGGGGTTCACAAGCATTGCTGCCTCCTGTACTCCCTTGCAAGTTGTTGAGATGCTCAACAATCTGTACGTCTGCTTTGACAGCAGGATTGAGTCTTACGATGTTTACAAGGTGAGTACAAACCTGCAGGCAAGGAATCTGGAAGTTGCCGAAATCTTTCTTACTTTGTTCCCTAGTGAATATCAAATACACCAGGCCAGCTGGCCAAAAGCCATGAAATCCAAGACCTGCCATTGCACAGGGACTACACCGCAGCTTGGCAAGTGGTGGATAGCTGAGATATATTTTATTCTGATCTCCTTTCAAAAGAAAAGTGCCTGCCAGTTAGTGACACATGCCCTTTCCCATCAGGTGGAAACCATTGGTGATGCCTACATGGTAGTGAGCGGTCTGCCAGAGAGGAATGGCACCAAACATGCTGACGAGATTGCCAAAATGTCTCTGGATCTGGTGGCAGCAGTTCGTCAGGTTGTGATCCCTCATATGCCAATGGGCAAACTGCAGCTGCGGGCTGGGATACACACAGGTACGTGGGCTGAGGTGCAGGCATGAGAAAAAGAGAATAGGACACACTCCAGTTGTGTGAGGAGAAAAGAACTTGGCATTTCTGTATGAGCCATTGACTCTCCACAGGATCCCGGGATGAGTATTTCTCCCGGTTCCAGCAGTAACAGTGGGGTGAAATGACTTTTGCTTGCATCAGTGTGGAAAGGGCTGTTGAACAATTTAGTATTGGCAAAGTGCATCCTCCCCTGATATCAGCACCAATTGGCTACAGCTAATCAAATTGTGACTTCTCTCCCTAAGTCAATACTGTACAGCCAGGCCCTAGATGCACTGAGTATTCCCAATTCCCATTGCTCTCTGAGGATCCAGAGTGACTAGCAAAGGTTGTGGCATCTCCCTGCACTTTTTCCACCTGTTTCTTATTGGGGTCTCTCTGCCTTGTATTTTCTCAGGACCCTGTGTAGCTGGAGTTGTGGGGTACAAAATGCCTCGGTATTGCCTTTTTGGGGACACTGTAAACACAGCCTCCCGCATGGAGTCCACCAGCTTGCGTAAGTGACTCGGGCACAATCTGTGCGTTCCTTACACACCAGTCAGGCTCACACCTGCACTCTACGTCTCTTAGGTACTGCAGTGAAAGGAAAACCCCGAACACCCCCTTCACATTGGGCATGGCCAAGTGTGAAATGAGGTTCATACAGGAGAAGGAGCATTCTCTGCAGCACATCCCAGGCTAGAGAACTAATTACTATAGCTCTAAAGACCCAGCACATGCATGACCTGCAGTCCCCACTATCCCTGTACAAACATTAGTTATCAAATAAGCAAGAGAAACTCTTGTGTATTCATGTGGGCAAGTAGAGTCGCATCCCTTATGCCGTTTCTGGAAAGCAATTGGAAATAAGAGGAGAAAAAGGGTGACAAAAGCCAAATAGCACAAGGTAAGCAGAGTTTGATTTTAAGGACTAACACAAAGGCATTAGGTAGAAACACCATGACTACATAGAAGAGGGCAGTGCATGTTTTCTTGGTCCAGCCTTTTATGCTGCCTTTGCTACCAATACCACATATTTTCACTGCTGTACAGTGCTGTTGTGCAGATACCCAGTGCAGCACTGCACAGTCATCAGGGGGTCAGTCAACCTGCTGAGCTGCTGCTATGTTTTAGCTGACATCTGTGTCCAGCGTCACAGAGTCTTCAACCAACGTTTAAGGCATCTTCCCCTTCTTTGTGCTTCTTCCTCAACCTGACATTTTCCGAAGAGGAGGTGGAAACACTGGGCTGATAAATGCAGGGGGTCTCTGGGTATAGGGAAATCATTCATTTCTAATGCTCTGTTCTGAATCCTAGCACAGAAGATCCATATCAGTTCTGCTACATATGATGCCCTTCTCACAGATGATGCATATGAAATTGAACCGAGAGGAGAAATTGAAGTCAAGGTAACAGCTTTTCTGTAATTTTGCAACAGTAAAGGAATTTAATGAGATGGGAAGGAGATATGATAGATTTGGCCATTGCTCTTCTGTGAATTGCAAGTCAATTTTTAACTGTGGCCCCAACATTCTTTGGCTAATTCAGCTGGAAGTGGCTATACATTACTCCTCCTAATCGATGCAAAATTGTTACTGTGTGCTTTGAAATACAGCTGCTATGTCTGCACCTGCACGGAACCACGTGAATATGGGTGAAAGTATTAGGACTCAGTTACAAAGACACACGGGTGTAAGGCTGATTTTAAACCCCTAGCAATACTGCCAGTGACCAGCAAGGCCTTTTTCTGAACTGAAATAATTATTAGCACCCAAACTGCATATAAATTACAATTCTTTCCCAAAACAGCAACCACTTATGAGAGAAGGAGAGATAACAAATGCAGCACAAATACAAATAACACATACAGCCCTGGCCATAGTGATTCTCTGCTCTGATTTATATCCCATGAAAATAGCTGTTTTCTGCTCTCTCCTTTTTCTTGTCCCAGGGCAAAGGGAAAATGAAAACCTACTGGCTTCTTGGTAACAAGAACTACAGTGTCCAAAATGACAGCCTGGTGTGTCACTGGAATCCAGCAATCTCCAAGAAAAAGAAGATGGAAAGTAGCCAGGGATCTGTCCAACAAGTAAGGAGGTGAACATTTAGCAGGGTGAGACTTCCTAGATAACGAGCCATTCACTAAGGGCTAAGACATGTAGAACTTGCATCTTTGGCCTGCAAGTAGAGGGCTCTGCTGTGTACAAATACAAGCTCTGATGTATGTTCCTCTCTGTCGATAGCGTAGTGCAGGCACTGCGGGAGCAGCACTGGCTGAGCAGAGCCCTGCAATGCCCTGGGATGAGCTGAGCCCCGACAGTCACACTCAAGGGAGTGCCAGACCAGCCTGGACCCCCGAGAGTGCCACCCATGGCACGAGCCAGAAGCAGAGGAACGGCTTTCATCAAAGCTCCCACCAGAGCCTCCAGAAGAACCTCACTTCACTGGGCTCGCCTGCTTTGGGGGAAGGTGACAAAGGTACCAGTTTAGAACATAGGGCACAGCTTGGAGACCTTGTTATTAAAGCAATGTGGAAAAATGAGTTTCTCCCAGGTTTTGTAGATGAGATGTGACAGGATAAGAAATGACTGGACTGCCACAGGCACACACACATTCCTTTTAAATAACATTATCTTTTTGTTCTTAGCCATAACTCACATATTTAACTAGTATGTCTACTTGGGAACTTAAAACACCAACAGAAGTTTAGAAGGGTGTCTCTAAACAAGGAGAAGCTACAAAAGTGCAGGTGGAGTTCCATCAGGAGCACGAATGGTAGATAAAAGCTGTACAGCAATGTGACTCCTTTCACGCCAGTAAAGCTATTCTAGATTTGTATTTGTAGGTGACACAAAATCTAACCATCAAAGTCCAGACATAGTGAGGACACTTTCAGAACCTGAGCCAGCTTATTTCAAGCTAGCCTGTACATCTCTCCAGTAAACTATCACTTGCAAGGCATGTATAACTGTAGACAGTAGGAGAGGGAGTAGTGAGACCCTGATGGAGAAGAGGACAGGTAAATAACTCTTTTTGATCATTGTGTCAGAGAGACAAGTGAAGTGGGAACAATATTAAATTACTTCTATTAAGTCTCTGCAGCACTTTGTCTTTCTAGCTCTTCTCCACTACAGAGGAATCTCCTCTCCATATGTGTATTTTTTCCCCTTATCCAATCACCAAGAGAGTAGATGGCGAGACAAAGATGCAGTCTAGCTGTATGGAAGACATTAGAAGGACAAGCTATTTCTCCCATCAAATTGTAATTTGGTTTTCTTTCCTTGTTGGAGGAAAAGATGCCTCTGCAGTGATGAGCAGAGCATAGTAAATTCCTATTCTATGTATGACTCAGAGAAATCAAAGCAAACTGAATTACTTCCTGACACTGACAATTAGTAACTCTACACAGAGTTCAATTCATTTGTAAGTGGGCTGCACATACCATTAACCCTCTCCTGCGAGCCGCCTTCTTTGAGCAATTCCAGAGTGAGGGAACCATTCTGATGGGAACAGAAGCACAAGTGTGGGGGAGAGGGTTTGGCCTGTCTCCTCTCCCAATCAACAGGTTCATGTAGAGCATTACTACTGCATAAGAGAAAGATCTTAGCAGATTAAAGTTCTTTTTAAGGGAGGCAAGGCAGTGCTTAATGGTTGCAAAAGGCAACAAAAATAAAGGTATGTATTTAAGAGGAAGTCAAGCTTGGAAAGCTGCAATGGTCTTTGTTTTTAATTCCCCCCCCCCAAATAAAAGTAGCTTTATGAACTTCAAAGGAAGCTGGTCAGGGTATCTGTCATTCACTTGGCTAATAAGAACAACTGAAAAACCTCATATATGTTGTCTCCTTACAGAATGAAAGCCAAGAGCTGCTCCTTTCAGTCAGCTCAGAGAAAGTCACTGTAGGAATGTCTGTGTGGCTATATGTAAAGCGAGCTTAGGCTGAGGTGATGAGGTCAACTTGCTCTCAAGGGCTGGGGATCTCTGAAGGTCAGCCAGAACTATATGGTCTTGCAGATAAGTAAGCCAAAGTTGGAGGCTGAAATATTCACGATAAATGTAATACGCATGTTTCTACATGAAAAAGAATGAACCACAGAACTAACTCTATCACTAGTGTCTTATGAATCAAGATCAGGTGTTGTTCTAAAAATATATTCACCACTTCAAGCAAGCATTTTCTCAATCAAATTCATTGGTTCAACTCATGCAGGGTTTTGCTTCAATCATCACAATGGTCACTCCAGTCTCACAACTTATAAAAACCTAACAAGATATTTTGCCCATCTCAAGGCACAACTTCCCTTCCCACCTTCCCAGATCTCAGAACTTTTCTATATGGAATATTTACATGGGTGCAAATACAATTTCATTTCTGTTAAAAGATACCTGCAAGCACGTGGTTAAGATTTTTCCCATTAAGGTAGCCGGTAAGTTACTTTGATACTTTCACACCAAAGAAAACAAATATAAATCATATTACAGCAAGCTGCATCACAGAAATCCATGAGGAATACAAATCAAACACTTCAAAAAAAAAAACCAACCCTCTTTTTAAAGTCAGCCTCTTGAATGCAAGGGGATGATGGCGTGTTGTTTTTTTTAAATGCTTGATGATGGTATTACTGGAGATGCGTGGAAGCTGCACAGGCATGCTCGCACAGCATTAAACAAACACACAATCACATGTAGTCAGAAACACATATATAAATCTAGGCTGATGCCCAGTACGGATACTGAAAGGCTGGAATCCTTTCATCTGGTTCCTGTCACTACTCAGCAAATAGGATCAAATGTGAAAAAAAACCACAACAAACCCCAACCAGGAAAGGGGGGACAGAGATAAATGGTGTTGAAGAGCCATGACTTTCAAGTCAGTGAAGGAAAATGTCTCAGGTGCACATATGCCCTCACAAGCAGGCATGAAAGGAACACCACTGGGGAGAGGGACAGCTGGGTACCGCAGGGCAGTTCAGAGCCACAGGAGCCCCACGCTGTCTCTAATTGTTATGAAAATCCTGGGTCAACATCAGAGACAAATTATTTGCATGGAAAATTGAGCCTGTTCTGATCTTCATCTCTTCAGAGGCTTCAGTGTGGATTTTTAATTTAGAAAATAGTAGAAAATGGCCCCGTGTGCTTGATGATAGATGGCAATTAGTGTTTATTAACGAAACATGCTTTGGTTCAACTCTGAACAATCCCTCTCTCCAGAGAGGAAGGGGGAAGTGATGAGCTGCTTTCTATGCATATGGCTGATGCTTTGATATGGTGGCTTGGTTTCCAAAGATTTTTGTGTTGTCTATGCCTAACATATGGCAAGCCTTGGAGTGGATGAAGGCTGAGGCTGTACCAGGTTGGCTGGCCTAACTCTGAGACTGACTTATGGTAAGATAAAACATTTTCTGGACTGAAAACCTGGGTCTGGATCAGACTAACATGAAGTCCCAAGTTTACTCTATGATGGGGTAGTGGATTTCAACCTAGCCAAAGGCACAGAGATATACCTTCAACTAGACAAATCCTGTAGGGATAAAAACAGTTTCCATTTTTGAGTTTGACATACGAAGTCAGTTTCTCCATAGCCTTCCCTGAGTATCACTCAAAGGTAACACCTCATTTTCATAAAGATCATACGAATTATTTTAGCCATCCTGCACCAGTCATACTGCTGAGTTACATGGGATGCAGAGTCTGGAAAATAAGGTGTCCCGGTCCTCTCAGCAGATCTAGAAACAAGAATCTCTGCTTTCCCCTTCAGCCAGCCTGTTCACATCTGAATTCTCACAAGGCCAGAGCAGGGCGGTACAATTATCAGCATTTTCCTAGACTGAACGCCAGGTGTCATTACAGGCCTGCCTGATAAATGGTGCATTCACAGTCCTTTAAGCATCCTTTTGGGCTGCCAAGAGAGGACTGGACTCTAGTCCCACACACACTTTGTCACAAGCAGTGAAAGGAGAAGAAGGGAATGTCATTGGGTTGCCACAGCATTTTCCTCTTGAGATGGAGAAGGACAGAGAAGCTAGAAGGGCAAAACAAGTCTTTTAAGACAAGGCATTAAATGGCAACATGCTCTTGAAACCAGAAAGCAGGTAAAAAGGGAGGCAGATTAATAAGATGACATAGAAAAGAGCACATATCCTGGAGTATTTGTCAGCTTCTAACTGGTCCTGATTCCCAAACCCACTCTGGCAATAACTGTTCCCTACTCTCACATATTTTAGGACAGTTGGGATGATCTCTATGGCCCAGATGCAGAAATGGAAGCCAAAAAAAATCAAGGCTAAGCGCTTCACTCCGCTAACAACTTGTTCAATGACCTCCAGTAAGTTACCTAACCTGTGGGCTCTGCACTGCTTTTCAGGGTGTTAAGAAGTTTGTTATTAAAGACGTGTCAAAATGAGAGGGTGGTAGGAAGCTGGAAACAAAAATAGTTCATTGAAATTAATCAGTTTGACAAAGTTTTTGCCAGTGACATTTCAAAGATCCTGGATGATACTGCTAGAGAAAGAGAGCAAAAGCTATCCCAGACTGTGCAGTAGTTGGGGTAATTCAGGTGCTCACCTGGAATGGAGAAGTCCTGTCCCCCAAGTCCCTGCTGTCCTTCCATTAATGTGCTAGTGTACTCCCAGCTCCTGCTGGGATGCTCAGCACATGAAGCCCTACTGCCACTTTTGTTCTCATCCATTAAGGCCCAGCTGGAACCAGGTGCCAGGTTTTTGGCTTTTAGAGTATTCAGTAACACCAGCCACTTTGCACTCACCTTATGGGAGCCAACAGTATTTTTAGGCCTCAGCTGCATGATGGCAAGCTGGGAAGCTCCCCTGGCTAATAGTCTCACACCCTGCAGAGGCTAGGCCATACACTAAATGACCCTGGCAAACCCCAGGGTAACAACCTCAGGGGCTATTGTTCTTTGTCTCATGTGCCTGCTTTCAGTACTGCTCAGAAAAGGCCCCATGGACAAGTCAGCCTGGGATCCAGTTGGATCCCCAAGGACTTTTTGCCTTCTCCTATTTATCCTTGAGGACATTGGAGACTGCAGGGAGTCCATTAGCTGATCAGCTGACCTGCAGATACAAGGAGCTACTTAATTAGCAGGTCTAAAGGAACATAAGGGGTATGTGTGTCACTCCCAAGAGAGCAACATAAAGACAACAGCTGCCTGAAAACATTTTTTCCTTTCCTATTTAGAGAGTTCTTTAAATATGTGGCTTTTTACTCCCTGCTAATTAAAAACAGCAGTTCAGGCTTGCATTGGTCCTTCAGTACAAGAACTCGCATATTCAAGCTCATGGAAAAAGAAAAAGGCAGGAGCGTAAAAGCCCAATGATTTCGTGGAGTTCGTGCTCCTTCTCCTCATCTCACAGTAATTCCTAATTCCTCTGTAAGTGCTTTTTACTTGTTCTCAAAGCAGGTCACTGCTGCACATGCCCTTCAAGGACAGCACAGGCAGATACGAACTGACTTTGCTATGGGATCAGAACCACAGTTTATTGACTCCTAGGCCAGTGCTCATCTAGTTAGGCCCCAAAAAGAAAGGATGGTGATTAGAGCAATTGTCCTAGGCAAACCACAGAAGACACTGAGTAAGTCCATTCACTATACTTCTAAATGTCATATCTGGCTGCAGCCAGTCCAGAAAACAAGAAGTTCTTTCTATTGCAAAGTCCTTGAAATACAGAACAACTCATCCAGATTGGACCAGATCCATACAACTTTGTGATGTGCCATCACCTGAGTTTCTGCCTCCCTGGAACATTCCTGTCCTCGCTCGGCTCAGTATGGGTCTAACAGTGACAGCAGTTTCCCCACTGCACTGCTCAGTATTTCTTACTGCCCAAATTTAGGCTGACAGAGGCCTTAGCTGTGGACCTTAAGGACTAGGGATTTTGTTTTTAAACTCTCAAGAACATGCACAAGGCAGGAGAGAGTCAGAGTCTATTTCAGGAAGGTGTTTGTGGCAGTCAGGCTAAAATTAGACCATTTGTTCCTAAAAAGACCGTGTAGAACGACAAGGATTTGGCAAGAGGCTCTTCAGTTGGGAATGTGACACAGGAAGCGCCTACACGGCTGTTGGCAGTGATGTCACCTGGCTGCCCAACGGTGCCGTGCTGCGCCGCGCTGCAGGGTCCTGGGAAGCTCCGAGAGCAAGCACTGGAACTTGTTCAAGCCACTCTGTATCTGCAGGCGGTTGAGTGCAGAGCAGGGCGCGAGGCAGAAGTGTCGACAGGCTCCACCGCTTAACGCTCCCAGATAAGGGAATCTGTAGCCATGAGAGAGAACTGTTATTCTTGCACTATTTGTGATGGGTTCTTCAGCGAAGTATCAGTCCCCTCTTCCTGTCATGCCCCTCTCCTCTTGCTGCTCCAGGAATTCCTGCCTTCTGAACTTTCTGCCTTCCACACATGGCTCACCAACACTTGTGCTTAGCAGCCTCAAGCTGGCAGGATCGTTAGGGAACAAATCAGTGGGCGCTGGGCCTAGAAGCTTAGCCTGAAGGGACGGGACAGTCTGCTGTCTCAATGAAGGTACTTGCTTTGAAGCTAAGTTAAGGGGTACCAAATCAAGCTCTCAGACCTGTATAAGTAGGGATCTGTTTTAAGGTTTAAAGTACAGTAGTATAATGATTAAGGATGTGCAAAAAATAGCTCTGGAAAGCCACACAGTGTTACAGTTAGGAGGTATAGAAGTTTTAAATGCAGCCTCTCTCCTCCTGTAGAAGCTTTCTGGTCATCAGGCAATTACTGAGTATCTGCAAGAGCTCTCATTCATTCTTGCCTCTACGATTGCAAAGCTGCACAGACAACCTAGTTTCATAACACCCACATGAAACAGGGGAGCGTCATACACGCTTCATGCAGGGGGGAAATACAGAGACAAACAGTTGCTTAGACTGCAGACAAGACCATGAAAGTGATGCACATTTCCACTTCCCAAAGCAATACTTTAATCACTGGCCAATCCTGTCCCCCATGCAATTACAAAATAAAAGACCCAGAAGCAGCTAAGTCTTAGTCTAAAATCATCCTGCTCTCAACACTTGACACAGGGAAACAAGGAGAGAGAACTACAGAGAGAGAGAAAAGTGCTCTAGCAATTTGGAGAGCAGATTATTTACAAAACCAGCAGCAAGACAGCATGAGATCTGTCTGCGAGTCAGGTCTGTTTGGACTTTAATGAAGGCCTCCTGTGCTGTGGGGAAAATGAGACTGACACGACCCAGCCCGAAGGTTTGTCTTGGCTCTGACTTCAGTGATAAGCCCCACGGCTGTTGGAACCTCGGACCAAAACAAGCCCTCAGCTTTGTAACCCACTGAGTAAGACCTCAGAGATAATTTACCTTACAAACCTCCCTTTTTTTTTTTTTTAAACTGACTAATCCCCTTCTAGTTTACATCAGTTCAAAACCAGTTGATACCATGCAGTTATGAACCAATACTTATAATTATGTCTTTTTGCAAAAAACATTACATTTTCCAGAAAATGTAGTTTGCTGGTTTTCTCCTATTACCACCTTCCTTCCCTTCCACCCCCCCCAAAACAGCCATAGCCATTTATATACATATGTGCCTTTCCTCACTGGTAGTTTTGATATGTCTGGAGGGAATTACCGTTCTAGCTGTGGTTAGAGATTGGGACCCAGAATTAATTTTAAGCCTCCTAGAGTTAAAGAAAGGTCAGATTCGGAGCAGTCTAGCTGTTCAGGCCCATATCCCCTTTACTCCTTATTGTCTAAGGGCAGCTCTGACTTATTAGCATGTCATCTAGTGGGTTTGCACCCTAGTTCACCTCTGCCTCTCACAAGCCATCTCTCTGCACTAAAATATCATCATGTGCTAAAGTGTCAAAGATCTCCTCGTCCTATTACACTTGTCAGGTGCATCTGACCTATCTAGGCTAAAGAATGCTACCGTATCATATCCCTTCTCTCCTCCATCCATTCTTCCCATGGCCAATATTTTAGGCCTTCTTGGTCATTTCCTGATCTGCTCTGGCCTGAGATATGATGTCATGGCTCACAATGATCTTCACACTTCAACACTAGGCAAAAAATGTGTTGTTATCCTCAGGGCGGTGACATGGTAAAACAAATCCTCTTGGTCAAACAATGCAGAAGTTATGTGAAGAATCTCCAGTGGGCAAGGGACACTAAAAGCATTCTCTGCCTCCAAAGTTTTGTGGCATCTATCAGCTGTGCAAAGAGGAGCGATGCTAGCGTGTTGGTTTTAACTAAACACAGTTAAGGGTTTACAGCATAGACATCTGTTCACAAGATGGGTTTTTTTTCAAAGATGGGTTTTGAGTGCTCAAATGAAAGACCCTTTGGAGGGTTCTCCCACATTTCAGAAAGCAGTATTTCCTGTAAAAAGGACTAGTAATGTGTCCAACTCAGACAGATCATGTGGCTGTATTCTTACCCCACCCGTCCATTACTGCTTACTATTGCATAGCTTTCCCATCCAGCTTTCAAAGCAGAGCAGACAGAGACACCAGTCTTGGGGGAGAGAGTGAGTGGATACACAGAAGAAATTGCTCCCAGATCAGGAAGTTCAGATAGACACGGATCAAACTTACTCTTGGACATCCTACTCGCTGCAGTGGGGCACAGCGATGTAACCAGGGCATTAAAGTTCAGCCTTAAAGGTGGCATCTAGGCCCCCCTTTTGACAGGCCATGGAGCTAAATCGCTGACAGGAAAGTGAGTCTAACATTTCCTATAGCCTATCAGGCATGCACAGACATACTGCACAACCCCTCCATGTGCAGCTGCTACTCAAGCCTGGCTGCTCCACTGAGTGCAAGCAAACTGTGTGTAAAAATGCTATTTGCTGACTTGCACACATGGAGCTGTAAGTCAATTTTTTTTTTTAATTTGCGCAAATGGCCAAAACCTTCCCTACATCAACAGAGCTGTATCATTTATGAGAGTAAAGAATTTAGCCCTATATAGGTAGAAAATCCTGCAAGGTCTGGACTGAACACCTAGAGGGAGAGAGAACTGAAGATGTATCCATCCAGCTGATCAACAGCTACCAGTCTCATGGATTCTCAATCTGGTTGACAGTTATATTAACTTAAGTAGTAACCTTAACTCTCCAATCACTTAGTGAACAGAGGACCTCTTCAGCTTGGTGAAAAATCCCGTTCATTTCCCTGTCCATGTAAGCCCGTTGGAAGTGTGGGTATGATACAGCTTGCCTTTACAAGGAGCACTCTTTTGTGAGCTGAAGCTGACACCATACCTGCAGGAGGAAACCTTTGAACTCCATATTGTCCTCATCTGAAGCTAGGTTTAAACTCTGTTTTTGCAGTGATTAAACTGTTTTGGTTAGAGGAATGATTCTTTTACCCATTGGCACAGCCCCAAGGGTTTCAGCTTTCTAGCAGCATTCAGTTGCTTAACACAACTGTCTTTTGTCCCTGTAAATTAATTAAATGAAATACCGTAATTCCAGAATAACTCAGTCCAGCCCATAGCCACTAAACATTTGACTCAAAATTAACTTTTACAGAGAGAGAGGGACTGTAAGTAACTTGGAGTGAAATCATTGCTTTCCCCAGCATCCACAGGCAGATTTAACTGCCTTCCCCTAATCTCTGTAATTTCAGACAGCGCATTTGGTGTTTGCATTCACACGAGGAAGCAGCCCTGCTACTGTACATCCCCTAACTCACACCACAAGCCCTGACATATAGCTAGTCCACCCACTTCTCTTTTGTCCAGACAGCAATGGCTAGGCAGTGCATCCCAAAGGGGAAGTGGCTGAGTCCAAAGTTCACGGTGATGATCCTCAGTGACAAATCTATTCCAACCCACAGTATTTCCTCTAGCTGCCTCAATGTCACCACAAGGGCACATGGCGCAATGCAGCCCTTGGGGACTTGGTAGATGAAGGCACAGGGCCTGATACCCCTGTGCTGAGGCTTTGTAGCAAGTGACTAGTGGGAAAGGCAAGACCATGGGGTGCCTAATGTGACAGGGGAGGTGTGAACGTCGTGTTGACAGTGGAGTTTATCTCAAGCATGAACACAGGCTCCAGCCCTGTAGCCTGAGCACCTTATCGTAGCTTTAGAAGTGTTAGTTTTTGAAACGCTACTCGCCCATCTCGCTGTGCTGACAAGCAACAGCTAAAATATCCTGCCCCTCTGGCCCACAGCCATGCCGTCCTCCACCACAAAAGGAGGTAGCTATTTCCAGAAGCTTGGCGAACACAGTGAGTATTTTCTGGGAAAACAAAGAAGGGTTGTCAAATCAAGAACAGTGGGTGATAAGAGTCACCATAGCTACGCTGAGTTACTAAGAAAGAGCAGCCTAGCTAAGCTCTGGATGAGGCTGCATTCCTCCCACTGCGGCCCACCCACCATAGGCAGGAAGGAGCTCTCTTCCTTTCACACATGGCCTAATAAGCATCCACTGTGGACTTCAAGGATGGTCCCCCTGGCACAACCAACTGCTTGCCACACTGTGACATGAAGGATTTGCCTTCTAATCCCAGTGAGCAAGTATCCAATTGTGCCTGAACTGACGAGAAGCATCGATAAAGAGAACTGTAAATGTAAGCAGGAGGAAGAATAATACACACATGAATTCTCTGCCAAACAAAAATCGAGACAGTTTACCTCCCTGTTCTCAAAAAGCAGGGACCTACCTACACAACTCTCTAGTCAAGAAAAGCCCATGGGTCTGAGATGTGTCAAAACTAATGGACAATTGGGATCCTGCTCTGGGAATGCAAAACAGGTTATGCACAGCGCCACTCTCCCACAGGCTGCAGAAAACCTACAGAGTGTTTAGTGGAGGACAGGCTTTATGTAATGGCTACATTTTTAGTCAGTCAAGTTATTCTTAGGTTCATCACCAGTCCGTTAGGGGAGGGAGAGGGGAAGTAAACAACCACAGCAACTTCTAGGACAGGTGCCATTTCATTCCTGTAGCTGTTTAGCCATTTCTAGAAATGGCTTCTCCTTCTGCACACTCTATACTGACAAATGGCATGCAGCAATAAATAGCACAATGGGATAGTGTGACCTCTTGCCCCTTTATTTGGCTTCTTGGCTAGCAAACCTTCTAGATCAATGGGCACTGTTGACACTGCTCCGAGCTATTCCAGGATGCGCTAGGTTGCAAAGAAAAACCTGGCAAATGTTACCCCAGACAAAATGCTTACGAAACGTCCTCCCCACTCCCATCTCTTCTTACAGAAACTTACATTCTGCAAAATCCACTATAAGAGTCCAGACCAACACATCTAGTGGTGGATCTAAACTTAGCCACCCACCAGAACATCTGACACTCTGCTGTACACACAAACTTTTAAATATCATGCACAGGCATTCATATATCACACACATACCCTGTGCCTTCCCAAGACATAACCACTCACACATTCTTACATGGCTACTAGAGCCTAAAGCCGGCAAAAGAGCCACTCAGCCCCTTCCTGTACTGTACTACCATGTTCTGGAATCAAAGATTGAAGTGGTCATTTTATCAAAACCTCTCAGTGTCTGATCTATTTTCTTTTTTTTAACCAGAACTTACTCTAACCGAACTTGGAGGTATATTCTCTACTCACCAGAAGAGGTCACCACACACCTCATTAATGACAAAGGCAGCCAACCCGAAGTAAAGAGGCTAGGTGGGATCTCACAGGAATGACCTTCTAGTTTCGCTGGGGAAATCTCTCTCAGCTGAAAAAAATTGGGGATATGTAATCTCCATGCTGCCCAGGAACGGTTCTCTTTCCTCCTCCCATCAGAGGTTATGAACTGCAGACTAATGTAGCGGCCTTTCTGCTTTCAGCTGCAAATTAGCTGTATGCTTCGCTATACAAACAATTTTACGAACTGAGGCCTGACCTCACTCCCCCTGAAAGTCCAATATTACTATAGTAAGGCAATAATATGTAGACCAATTAGACTTCAGTTCAAATACCAAAGGTACCTAATACAACACAGAGAATGAAAGACTCAGATTCTGAACAGTTTAGTGCAAGATCAGCCTAAGAATTTCTGAGGACCAACTTAAAGATCGGGGGGAAGCAAGACTGGCTGCCACAGGACTAAAAAGACCTACATGGTTTAAAACCATACACAGCTAATCCATGTTTTCAGTTGCAGTGTGAATACCTACAACTTGCCTGCGTAGACATTCCCACCTTTCCAAAACAACTGGGAAGCAAAATGCTGTTCATCTTGCTAGAGATGAAGCTTAGCTAATAATACAGTTTCAGGTGAGGATTTATGGAACATGAGTACTTAAGTCTCTGCCTCTCACCAGGCACCGACCAGAAGTCTTGTGTCATTGCTCTGAACACCTCAGCTTGTTTCCTATTTGTTTCAGGATCCATTTTACTAGGGTCTCCAAAAATCCTCAATTTTGCTTCAGCTGCTACAATGTTTGCCTAGCCTTCATTCCCCGCTTGCTTCTCACATTTGTCTAATACAAACCCCCTCCTTTCTTCCCATCATCCTGCCATGATTAATCTGCGAATCTTCTCCAGTACTACAACCTGTAAAAACCATCCGTGTTTTCCATACCAGCTCTCCAGCAGTTTTCACGTTTCATCTGCTTTATGCTGCCCTACAACTATTATTTACATCTGTAGCTTGATCCATTCCCTCTCCACTTTTTCCTTTGAGAGCTGAGGATACCATTTGCTGAAGAGTGCTGAACCACAGGCAGTGGGACTCTGTGCTTGAAGTACTTTAGGAAAAGCAGCTTGCCTCTAGATGTCAAATGAATTTACAGCAAAATTGTTGTAAACATCAGCAAAGCACAGAGCAAAGTCAGGGATCTTTTGGCATCAAACCACACAGCAGTACCACTGAACGTAAAAATGCCCTCACGCATGAAGAAAAAGCTCTTTTGGCAGACGAATCATTGAAAGGGGGCCATGAACACCCACCAGTGAATCAGAGGATGTTGCACTTCTCTCCCTAATGCCATCCAAGTGCCAGCACTGGGGAATAATGAGAGAAGTCAGACTGATCTTGGCTGCTACAGGCCAGATACAGAAGTCTCATGTGGCTTCTTTGTTTCTACGCCTGCTGCAGCAGAGATCAGAATTGGGCCCAACTTCTCTCCCAGTGAGCAGCAGTGAGCCACAGAGCACACCGAGACAGCCATTTGACTAGCACTGAGCACAATCTCCAGCTATTTCATCCCCTCCCTCGCTGCTGCTTCCCTGCTGGGTTTCATTAGCATCAGCAGAATGCGATAAATGTGCCTGACAAACCTAATATTAAAATTTTGCCATCAAAACCCAATGCTCCAGAACCACCTACGACCTGCTACTAAATGCCAGCCCCCTGCCCTCCTTGTCCTCAGATGGCCGAGGCACCTTCTCATCCCAAAGGGCTACAGAAGAAAATATACCCTCTTCACCCCTATCAAGGAGATCAGCGAGCATTAGTGAGAGCAGAACAGATCAGGCAAAGGCAAAATGCATTCTTGGGACCCCAGAGAAGAGTGGTGACAGCACTGAATCTATTCTCTTACTGGCCTTTACAGTCCCACAGAAGGTGCTGTTGGACAGGAAGAGGAGAGAAGAAACGTGTGCAGTGGGCCACTGTGGGATGACCAGCGCACAGGGGAAGCTCCTTCTGAGTCACCCGATGGTGAAGGTTTGGTTTATTCCCCGCAGACGGGCTATCACAGACACTAGGAGATCAGAGTTCCTCCCAGTACACAGTCCCAGCCATCCCTGAAGTAGGGACCAAATTCTCCTCTGGATTGTGCTGGTGCAGATCCAGTGGATACATGCCAGCTTTACACCAGGTAAGTGAGCTCAACAGTCTCTATGCCAAGTCCCTTTTCTGTAGAGAGAACTGCTGCTGCAGATCCCCCTGCGCTCCCTCCTGCAACAGGGCCTTGCTGTCAGCACATAACCTAAGGTGAAGGCAATAAAAGTGCCAGAAGAGCAAGCAGAGCACCTGCAGCTGGGTAATTACCAGCCAAGCCTGGGCTCATGATGATGCTGTGCACTGAACCCTGCCTCAGCTCAGCCGCTAGACCATTTGGGAGAGGGACGACGAGGCAAATGCTTGGATACCACAGCTAAATGTTAATATCTCATAATGAGGGGCCCCTGGTGCCAGCTTCCATCAAGGACTTGGCGATCCTACTTTGACGAAAGCGCTACAAACACGTCACTGCCCTTTCAGCCAGCTGCTGTGAGCCAGGAAATGCTGGCCTGAGCGATCGGGAAGGAGAGGGAGGCTGAAAGGGGTCACTGAGCTAGGAAGGAGGAGGATAATGAATTACTGCGGCAGTGCTCTAATGGTACCTATCTAAACATGCCACACGCTATCAACTTCAGAGCTCGGCTTCCTCACAGCAGCCTGTAGAGATGAGGCAGATATATCCCCAGAGGAATAGCATGCCCTAACCCTACTCTTTTAATAAGAAATAAGATCTCTGCTGGTACAGGAGAAATATCTCAGTAAGCTAGGAAACAATTTACTGTTGGAGATGAGCAACACCACACCAGCCTGCCTTCTTGAACTTACTTCCACCCTTTATGGAGGATTTGCCATACAAAGGAACACTCAAATCACTTCAGAAATGGGCACGAAGCCATTTCCTGTCTCCCAAATATTTTCTACTGTCCTCAGGGGTTCCTCCCTTCTTATAGACTGGTTTGTTGTTGAAGTCTCTATCTTAACTGCACCACCCCAATGGCAATTTTTGAAATTGCTGTGAATATTCAGACACTGAGTTTCAATGCTACTCTGAGCCCCGAGAAGATCCAGAACGTAAAGCAGAGACTTTTGCTAGATGGCTTTCTGTTTCTAACAACTTCTTTCCACTGCACTAAATCTGATTTGAACCCAGCTGTTGACTAGATGGACTGAAGCTGTCCTCGTTGTCTAGGTTATGCAGCACTCTCTGAAATGCACTCACATTGAGTGTCATTGTTTTGGGAGATGGAACATCCTTTTGTTCTGTTTATGGACAGCATCCAGCTGCAATGCATTAGGATGAGAGGCAATGACAGGAGTTGCAACAAAGAAAAATCCAACTAGATATTAGGAAAAAATTTTTTCTTGAAGGTTTCCAAAGCTCAACTTGACAAGGCACTAAGCAATTTGATCTAAATTGGCTCTGCTTATAGCACGAGATTGTACCACATACCTCCAGAAGTCCTTTCCAACCTTAATTATTCTGATTTTACCAACATAGTCATAGATGAGGACTGTGTTAGTGTATATCTTTCCAACAGTTACCAGAGAGACAATTCAGAAGTCCCCCAAAACAAGTTCAGGGATCTTGAGGTCAAGATTTATTATCTGTATATGCAGACTTCTGACAAGCCAATCAAACCAACAAAACAACCCTAGGCTTTTTCAGAGAAGAGATGAACCTGAAACTATCCTGACCTTCTCTTACTGTCTTGTCACACTGCAAAGTACACACCTCAAACCTCTGAAATAATTATTTAAATTTCTAATAAGACTCAGATCAAATGTTGTTTTAATCAACATCAACAACAAAAAAATCCCAACAATGTAGTAACATCAGACCTCCCTTTCTGTCATAGAGGGATGTTTATAAGCTGTCTCCTTAGAATAAGCATTTCTAGAGACACATAACAATTATGTCTTAAACTGATCTGCAGATGAAAAAACACTGAAAGTGTTAAACCTGCTGGCACATCACAGAATTATTTTTTCCAAGCTTTCAGTACCAACAAGACTCTTAACGTCAAAGATCAGATGAAAAGTGCCAGATGGTTCTTCATTTCCATTTCCTCCATACGGATCCAGCTTAATGGCCTTTAACTTTCTGCATCACATGTGTGCAAAAATGCAGTGAAAGATCAAGATGTATTATTGCATATTCAAGAACACTTCCATTTTTCAGTGGGGCCAAATTTCAAACCCCTACAAAACACGCAACTTTACAGATTTTATTGCTGCTCTTCCCACTGCCCCCAAAACAGAAAAAGGGTAATTTCTTAGTATGGAACCTAGTAAAAAACCCATTAGAACAGATGGGGGGTTTGCAGAATCAGTTATCTACTTACATCTTCATCAGGGCACCCACATATCTCCCAAGTGCTTTTACGGTAGAGGGAGGTCTGGCCAACAGCAGTGATTTAAATACCCTCAAGACCCTGGCTAAGAACTAATTCAGTTTCTTCTGATCCCCCTAACATTTCACAGAATTCATTTTGTTTGAAGCTGGTGCTTCAACTCATTTAAAAAAAAAACAAAAACAAAACAAACACAAAAAAAAAACCCACAACCAAAAAACCCACCAAACACACATTCTGATCCTGCAGCTTTTTAATGTCCCTGTAACTGTACATGCGGTAAGAAAGATGTTGGAGCTGTGCTTCCTTTCAGACTAATTTCAGATTTAATACAAATTGTGTATGATAAACTGAGAAAGAACACATAGAGGAAATGTTTTAAGCTGGATCCAGGAGAAAAGAGGAATTTCTTCCTCAACTTAAGCCATGTAGAAGCTTCCTGTGCATGTCAGCCTGGTTTCAGACACGCTGCCTGTCACTCAGGCCAGTAACTAATGCAACTTAGTTGTCATATTTTTAGGACTTGGATTTCCCTTCTTCTCCAAATCACACTCTTTTGTCTCATAGGTTACTAATACCACATTATTATCTTAGGTAATAACACTTAGTTCTTAAATAGCATGTTTTATGAGACCTCCGTCCCTCTGATTTGGTACTTCATGGTGACAAAGGAACCAGGTGAATGTGTAGTGGATACAGTTTGCTTCCTGTCTCACTTTATACTTCTCTCACAATTATTTTTCTCTGGATGGAAAGGAAAGGTTTAGCAGGCAACCCAAGGAACACTGAGCTAAGAAAACTGACATACGTAAGCGGCACCAAGACAGCAGGCTGCAGAGACCTTCAGATTCACAGCAACAGAATGATGCTGCATTGCTTAAGTGTAAAATACTCCTTTTATTCACTATCAGAAAAGAGAACTATTTCCTCCCTCCTCCTCCTCCTGGGAGAATGAAAACAGGTCAGAACCTCAAACCAATCCTTGCACTGCCAGGAACTCAAAAGGTAGACTTGGGAGGGGTTGGAGGAAGATATAAAGGCTGGTAGCTGGAGACACAGAGCAACACTGAACTGGAGAGACTCAAGGGGAGGAGGAATCAGAGACACGAAAACGTGAAGATGAACCTGAAACTTCTTTTTTGCCCTGGATTCCTTCTGCTGCTTATTGTCAGTCAAAACCAGGCAAGGGCCAGGCCCATTTCCAGCTTACAGGTAAGTGACTGGCTGCTCAATAGAACTGAAAGAAGCTGATGCTTCTTTAGGACTTAGACACTTCAGATTAGCTCCGTTTCTTCCAACCCCAGCTAAAGCAGTAGGAGACACTCAAAGAGATCATGACAGCAGGAACCCTGAGGTGGGCAGACACAGAGTTATTAAATGGAGGGAAACTAAAGTAATTGATTACTGGATTTAAATTTCTGATCACATGAGGCAATTGAAAGGAAAATGTTTTTTCCTGTGGGGTCAATTTGGGGATTGCAGATTTAGGGTCATCCTGTGACCGAGTGAAGCAATGAACTTGTGGAGTAAAAGGAATTTTTCTGGAAGGACTCCGATCTAGAGCCTTAGAGCAGTCACCTGCATGCTCCTGCCTGAAGCCCCTGGTTTAAGCTGAAACAGGAATTAATGGGTTGTACCTGCATGATCTCCCTCTCAGCTCAGTAGTGCAGTAATGCAGTCCCTGCTTGCGAGTCCCAGAGGTAGAACATGAGAAAAAGAGAAAGTGCGTGTGCATGTGTGTCTGTGTGTATTTGTGTGCACAGGAATTCCAAGTCATTAGGGAAACATATTTCAGCTACCTGACTAGGGATCTGATATTCCCAAATATGAAGTAGCCTCCCAATCTGTAAAGAAATATATAACCCTTCTAGCACCAATTTCAGCATGTCTCCCGTCATTGCATCACTTCTCTTATTATTCCAAGGTATCAACCATTTTTTCTTGTTCCTTATTAGCTCTTGACCAAGCCTCTTTCATCGTCTTTCACAGTTTATCCGATACCCCAAATCGCCAGCTCCAGGAAGGACTTAACTGGCAGTTTGTCAGCTCAGAACTACAGAATACGGTAACAGCATAGAGCCTTAGACCATTTTGAGAGAGCATACAGTGTTAGCTCAGAGCAGCTTGGTGAGCCAGAAGAAACTAAAGATAACCATCATCAGCTTCAGAAATCACTTCAGTACTTTCATCTTTTAATAAATGTTCAAAAGAAGTTTCTCCAAACTTAGCACTGACCATGGCTTATACGAAAATAATGACAGAGTTCCCAGAACCCCTCCTTTTTCTCCTCTCCTCCCTCTCCACCATCTACCTTTCCCTTTTTTCAGAGTCTGTCCAAACTGTTAGATGAGGACTTGGAGCATCCCTTGGTCTCAGAAGAAAGGGACCGTGAGCAAGACGACATGATCCCAACAGGTGCCTTTGATCAGCAAGATGCTGAATTCCAGTGGACCCGAAACACCAGGGACCAGCCTGAGAGCATGTCCATGGGTGACAGTGCTGTCCAGAGGTTCTTCAGCGACCTCTTAAGTTTACCCCATAGATACCGAGGCAGAAGCAAAAAGGGCCTCTCCAGGGGCTGTTTTGGTGTCAAGCTGGACAGAATTGGGTCACTGAGTGGACTGGGATGCTAACTGCTTACCATGGTAAGAGAAAGCCAGAGGCAGGTGGACTGTGTGTTCATGTATAACTTCCATAAATACACAGAAGAGCAGATTTAATTCAACTTTAAGGAAATGGTGCCTTAAAGTAACTTTTACCCTCCTATCGCAAACAATTAGTTTACTAATTTTACCATCCTCAGAATTCACTGTCATCAGATGTATACTTAAAACCTGTGAATGCCACATCTCTGCTTTACCTGCTTTCACTCCTTTCTCCAAGTCAGCTGTATGCATTTCATCTTGTCACAGAAGCCAGATCAGAGAGGTTTTCACCAGCTCCCCGGGGATGCTTGTGTCAATCCAAAGAAACTCTGAGCAGAACCGTGGAGCTGAACCTGGCCCTAGAACAGTAAGAAATCAGTTAATTTCCATGCGTGAAATCCTGTCCACTTCTCTTTCTTTTACTGTTTCCTCTGCTTTCTTGACAGGACTGACTTTGGGGTTTCAAAGGACCTGTTGCCTTTCCGTGAGATATTCAGCCCTTATTCACATTGGCTCCATCAATCCATCTACTACATGATACACTGAGCAAATTGCATCCCACCTCTCCCCTGAATTACTTGGCCAATAGAATACACCATTGCTGTACTGCCTATTTGTATCAGAGTAATAATTTGTGAACATCTATATGAAATTTAATTACAAAAATATTTGTACTGTTTGTGTACTAAACGTATAAATAAACAAGTCTCATTATGTCACAGTTAATAAACTGTTTTCCATAATTTGGTGAATTTGCTTCAAGCCTTTGCTGTGATTCTTTCATGTATCATTCCTGAAACTGAAACAATGCCCCAGTTTGCAGTTAGAGACAATCCACTAGAATTCAGAAGCATTTCAGAGGGCTGCTTTCTGGTAAAAAGGACTTTTTGGCTGCTCTTAAAAAAAAAAAAAAAAAAAAAAGACACACACAATCAAACAAGCCCTTCTTTTTACCAGAAAAACCTTTCTAAAGTTAAGATATTACTATCTAAACATAAGTATAACGGGAACAAGACTGACATAGCCACCTTCACAAGAGAGTCGTCAGAAACCAGGACACAAAGCCCCAAGGCTTCGACCACCACAATTTGAACTAAAAGGGTAGCTGTCTTAGCTTGACATCAGCAGAAAGCTGTTACTCTGCATTTGGATCTGCCACCGACAGAGGAATGAGAGCTGCATTTTACAAAAATAAAAACAATTGTTTCTTACTAGTATATCTCATCTTGTCCAAAAAAAAATTGCTACCCTTCTTTGAAGAAAGTTCAAGGGCACCCTACTCTTCCATAGGCAGATTCAGATATTGCAAAGCATTTTTGTAACAAAAAGTAAAGTCAAGATTATACAAAAAAAATGTATCTGGTATCTGACCTTTTTTTAAGCAAACCAAGTATTCAATGAACCTACCTATGACCTATGAAGAGACCAGCTACTTGGCAAACATCCTGAGCCAAAGGAATTCTGTATTTTAAGCAAACCAAGTATTCAATGAACCTACCTATGAACAAATCAGAGACCAGCTACTTGGCAAACATCCTGAGCCAAAGGAATTCTGTATGAAGGCTGGTTTGCCAAGATCATGACTGTGCTATCCTGATTTTGATGAGAGCTGAACTCTGCAAGCAGCTCCATGGAAATCATTAAGGCTGCTCACACAAATGTCTACACTGATGGTCGCAAATGAAGGCACAGCTGTTCACTTCCAGTCTTTTGCTTGGAGTGGACAGATGGGCTACACAGTTGTACTCCTCCCATTTTCTTGCCCACAAGACAGATTCTCCTGGAAGAAAATATTCTGGTAATAAGCCTATTCCTAACAGGACCCCTGGATATAAACTGCAACATGGAGCACAAACATCTCTGCAAAGCAAGTTCATCAGCAAGCCTCTAACTGCACGTGCTCTGAATCTCTCGCAGTTCAGCTCTCATTAAGAAAGCCTGTTTGCACAGAGCAGCTAGAGGTCTAGTTTCTGGGTCTGCCTCAATCACTTAAACTATGATTTGGTTCTGCTCCTTCTAACCACAATTCCCACAGAATGAAGGCAATCCAGGACCTGTTGGAAAGCTATTCAGAGCCAAACTAGAGAAAGCTTTGTTCTTCTCTCATGCTATTTTCAATGTATACCTTCTACCCTGAAACCACAGACTTGCTCTAGGAAGGACATCAGTACAAGCAGCTCATAAACATATGTCTCAACACTTAAGAGCTGACTGTCAGAGACCAGAAAGCACAGAATGACTTGTTAATGGAGTTACTCTCCCCTTGCACAAACTACCAACAGCTTCTCTCTATATTTTCTTGCAAACTTTTACCCTTTCAATATCTCCTGCACATTTAGAAATTACCATTAATTCTACCTGCCTATGGCTATTCCATCCTCCAGAATCTTTCTCCCCTCAGACCAGTAGTTATGAGGCTATCAACAGAAATCCTGAGCAGAAAATTCAACAACATATCTTGAAGGCTTCTCCAGTTAATAGTTTTTCTTAGGTCTTATGCTGTTTGCTACTTGCTCTGTTTAAGTTAACTTTGATAACAAAGCAGCAGCAACACTGAAAACGCCCTAAACAGACACTTGCTGGCAAGGAACGGTCTCATCACTTACATAGGCCCCCCTGAGTACAAGCTCTCGGAACAATGGAATAGTCCATATAATGAATTTATTATACTCTGTGTTGCCTTTCCTAAGCAAAACAACAAGAAAATGAAGCATTTCACCAGTCAGGTGAAGAATTAAAGTGGGGAGTGGAGGATGAAAGAATAAATCAGTTTTCAGCATAATTCACACATCAATAGGCAGGCTATGCATGTCTTAAAACTAATGCTGCAATCTGATCAGTGTGAACAGCTTTTCTAGATGGAGCCCCATGGACTGCACAGTAATTCATGGGCAAATTCTCCTGGAGGTCTGGAACCTTGTTGGGCCATACAGATAATACTCTCCCTTGCTGTAGCTTCCATCGTACAAAGACCTCTGCCCTGCACAAACACGAGCAAAGAGATTACTGATTCATTATTCTAACTTAACACACCTTCATACAGTCAGGAAGAGATTTTCACTTCTTTTCCCCTAATACACAACAACTTACTTACGCTAAGAAGAAGCAGACATGCTTACTTGTAGGAACCTGACAGAAAGCATCCAGCTTTCTTAAATAGAGTCCCTCTTCAGGTATGCTAGCCCCTGGGCTGGCCCAGGTGCAACCTATATGGTGGAAAGGTTAATTCACACAGCCCACGGACATTACGGTGTCAAACAATGAAGAGCTAGTATCTTGTGACAGTTGGTGCTAATGGGAAGGTTACAGCCTCCTTCCTAATAATCCTGGACCTGATAGCTTGCTCCCAGCTCTCAGTAACCCTAGGAGCAGGCACATTCTCATAGGCATAAAAGCTTCCTGATGTTGAAATTTCAATGCTGAATACCCTGAAAATCCAATGAAGGGTAAGTGCTACTGGAGTTTGTTTCCTGAACATCCTCAGCCTGTTTCCAAACTCAGCTACACTAACATAAACTGTGGGTCATTGAAATTATTTGTGGATAAAATAACAGAGGTCAGAGGAGGTTGAAGACTGAGCTATGAGCACTTGTGAAGAGAATCGTACAGAAGATGAATAAGAAACAGATAAGAGCTCAAATTCCACAGAGGCTGAGCTGGTAATGTGCCATCCCATCACCTGGCATTTTGTGTGGACATTTTAAAAAGCCACTTTTCAGAAAGCAAGAACAATTTATTTCACATAAAAGGCTCCATAATTAGACCCCTAAGACTGAAGCCAGGTGTGTTTGTACTTTAGGTAATTTGCTGAGTTCTATTAGCATTTAAATAATCAAAGCTAACCTTTGAAGTTAGCATGCCAGTCAGATGGGGGAAGCTCATCTCTAGCTGTGTCATTTCCATCTCCATTAAGCAGCAGTGCATGAATTTACAGACTAGGATTACAGAAGTTGCTGAGGAGAAAAGCCTGCAATAAAATTACTTCTACACAGAAAGAAAGATACAGATATCTTTCTCAAATGTGTCTGCTTTTGGGTACCTGTTTATAAGTTAGGCAGCAATCAAGACTTGGTCTCATCCAGTTTATTATTAGAGGGCTAAGTTGTATTTATTTCCCTTGGTCATCACACAAATCCTATACGCTCTCACTGCTTTATCCCTTTCCACTCCTGTCTGTCTTTACTACACACAAAATCGAGGATGATGCACATCCTCACCTTAGCTATCTGCCTTTATTCTGTATTAACATAACACTCCCACCTGATGCGAGCTTCCTTCATTCATGTACTGCACTTTCAAAACATGCACCTCATTTCTCTGCCAGATTCTTCATTGCCGTGATGCTTTAAACAAAACCACTTGCCAACTGTTAAGACTGCTGGATGCAGAGGTCGTTGTCCCACACCAGCTGATATTGCTAGTTTGCTTCCAATCTAAGATAAGTTATGTCAGCTGTAGGTAGATCTGTGGAACAGAAGGACAAGAAAATGGAGGAAGGAGATGTAAAAACATAATGTATGTGGTTGCTTCTTCATACAGCACCCAGCAGTAGTAAGTCCATATCAGCTTGGTTCAAAACCCTCTGAACTCAGAGGAAAGGCTTTCTTTGGTTTTGCTGAGCTTTAGGACAGTCTCCAAAATAAAGGCCCAGGCAGAAATCACTGCATGTCAAGTGAAAACAGAGAGATTTATGAGTGTACTAGCTAAGCAAACGAGGAGGGCAGAAGGCAGAGACTTGGTGTAATTGCTTCGATACTACCCGGACAGTGATTGAAAGGACCCTGTCTGTTGCTCTACCCACTCAATATCACGGGTTCTGCCTTTCATTCTGTAAGGATCTAACAGGATCATCTTGATTTGCACCCTGGGACCAGTGGAAATTGTACTCATTTATAGTTGAAATTTGCTACTCACATAGGAGAGACGCTGAAAAGTTTTACTGAAAGTTAATAAGAAACTGCTGTAAAGCTCTGAGGCAAAATAAGAGAAAGTTTCATACAAACAGGCTGCCTGTTACAGTCGCCAAATTGGTAATTCAGACACTTTTATCTGGGGAGCCTAAATCCAAAGATCTACAAAATCTCTTTCTTTGGGTAAGGCCCCTGGGCTTTCTGGAAAGAACATTTGCTCCACAGGAATTTCTCACTCCAACCCAAGCTGTGGGGGACGAACACACCATCATTTATGGGAAAGATGGTGGGATATGAGGAGAGGGTGGTGACTGATTCACTGCTGTAGCCAAGGCATGGCTGGAGAGCAAGTAATATTTATAGCAAAGTGGTCAGCTATACCATCGCTCAAGGCAGACTTAGGCCACTAAAAGGTTAGTGCCTCTTAGCTACAGAGGGAAGGGTTTGCCGACAATGCCAGAGGAAGGCAAGAACCATCATCATGTGAACTCGCAAGGAAGGGAAATCTCCTAAACCCAAATCTCAGGATGTGGTCTATTCATATAGCACAAAAGTATGTATACAGAGAAGAAAAAGCTGTTGGGAGCTGCTGCAGACAGAGGAAAATTTCTGATTCCCCCCACTTCTCTCCCCCATGCAGGAGAAATGACCCATCCCTCATCCCCTTGGAGGGGAAATCAACCCCCTGCTTGGGCCAGCTCACAGCTCCTGCGTGCCTGCAGATGTGAGACAGAGCAAACAGGCAGAAAGTGCAAGGTCCTTTCACTGCATCAAGTCCTACCTAACAGTGATGGAGAGTGGAGGGGGAGGAAATCACTGGGAAAATGAGTGCTGCCAGGAGAGGAGGAGATGACTTGGGGCAGTTCTCTCTCTCTGGAGGATTTGCTGCACTCAGGGGACCCCCCTCTCCTGGAGGGTCACCTGTGGGGCCAGTTGTAACCAGTTCCCTTATCGAAGCCGGGGGGCAGAGCGCGGCACTCCGGCTCCTGCGGGGATCTGGCAGGAGGCAGCTGAGCTCCCTCCGGGCAGAGAGTGGGGATATAAGGAGAGGCATCCATGGGCAAAGCGGCGACACGGTGCCGAGCTGGGTTAGGATAGGATAGGATAGGATAGGATAGGATAGGATAGGATAGGATAGGATAGGATAGGATAGGATAGGATAGGATAGGATAGGATAGGATAGGATAGGATAGGATAGGATAGGATAGGATAGGATGCAGCTCTCGGCTCTGTGCTGCGGGGCCTCGCTGCTGCTGCTCGTCCTGCCGTGGGCAGGAGCGCAGCCACCCGGCGGCGAGCACGGTGCGGAGCTGCGGTCCTTGCAGGTATCGGGGCCGGGGGGAGGCCGGGGCTCCCGGGGCGGCCACCCGCACCCGTGCCGCCGGGGCGAAGCGGGCAGGAGCGGGGCTCCCTGTCCCCCCGCCGTGGCCGCCGCTCCTCTCCTCTCCCTCCCTCTCCAGGGCCTCCTGGAGGCGGT
>NW_008794443.1:2482345-2483060 GCF_000699145.1 Aptenodytes forsteri
CGGCTGAAAGCCTCGGAGCGGCTCCCCCAGCAGCTCTCTGCCCTTCTTCCCCAGGTTTCTGGAGGAGAGGGAGAAGCTGAAGCCGCGACGGCCTCCCAAGCTCTTCCTGAGCCTCCAGGCCGGTGTCCAGCAGCCAGCTAGCCAGGCTCCCCCCGGAGCCTCCGCGGGGGTGGGGTATGGAGCAATAAACTTTTGTACAAAGCCTGCATTGCCTTTTGTGAGTGTTTTTTCGGTCACGGCATAGCACACGGTCAGAAGATGCAGAAATCCTCTCCAGAGCGCTCCTCTCCCTCTGCCCTAAGGGCTTAGTCCCGGCCCTGGCCAGAGCATCCCACCCGGTCTGGACAAGCCTTTGCCGGAGCGTCACAGCAGCAGGAAGGATGGTGGTTGCATCCTTCCAGGACAATGATCTGTCCAGTGACCCTCCACGCTGCACTGGAGAGGCACTGTGAGGCACCGATGCCAGCTCTGGGACCGTGGCAGTGAGCTGGGATACCTTTCCCGACAGCTTCACCACTGCTAGCTGTGAATCCTCCCAGGAGGTGGGCACTGGGCTTGGGGTTAATTCCAGGTAGCGTCCTACACGCGCCCCTGTCCCATGGGCTAAGCCGCTGGTATCAGTGCCAAGTTTGGCACGGCGGACCGGTACGGGGTGCCACTAAGGACAGAAGGGCTACATCGCTTTAAAAATACATTTGGCAGCGGCTGCTGAAGG
>NW_008794443.1:2483480-2490625 GCF_000699145.1 Aptenodytes forsteri
CGCCCCGAGGAGGGCTGCCTCCCCCCCGCCCGGGCCCGGAGCGCAGCCAAGCCCGGCTCACCCGGCCCAGCGCAGCTTCCATGAGCGCTCTTCCCCAAGCTCATGTCACTCGGCTTCAGCGAAGCCCCCTCGCCTTCTGCCCGGGTTTTGCGCAAAGCCTCTCAAGGCGAGGCTGTGAAGCACAGGGAGCCCTAAACAGACAGAAAAGCTCGAGGCATTGCCAAACACCCTGCTGTAAAGGAACTGAGAGAGGCAGGGCCCGTGCTGCCTGCGTTGAGCCTGGAGTGTCCAGCAAAGGAAGGGGCAGCCACATCTCAGAGATAATATATCCCGATCAGCTGGAGAAACAATCCATGTTTGGGATGCAAGTAAGTTTCCTCCCCCATGGAAAAAGTGAGGCACCACTTAACTATCTTAATTGCAGTATGGCCTGTCCTATGATCTTGGTGCTGCATGCCCTGCACTGGACATTATTACATTTCCCTTTTTTTTCCCGCACCGGTGGCCTCGTCTCTTCATTACCTTCTTAACCTGACCGAATTGCGAGGCAGGGAAAGAGAGCTTGGGTGGGGTACAGAATAGTCTTGTCAAAGGGACAAGACTGGGAGTTTAGTCACTGGGAGATGAAAGGAATTCAAATCTAGCCTCTTCCTCAGAACAGGACTACAAAGGCTCTTTACAATCAGCTCACACTCTAGCACTCTTCAGCTGCAAAATGGCAATAGGAGAATGGACATCACTGGAAGGATATGCAGCAGGTAGGTTAGGACAGATCTATCAGCAGAAGGAATCCACATGACACCAGCCCCTAGGCTTACAGTCCTTAGCCTTACGGGGCTGAAAAACAAGGACATCTCATCGTCCTGCTGGGGAATGGGCAGTGTGACCTTCCGCTGAGCTCTGTCCATGTACCATCCTCCTCCTCACAGCAATCCACACACGGGGCTGCCAGCAGCACCCTTGGTGCTCTCCCTCTCTGCTCTGAGCAACCGGTGCTGCTTTCTAATGGAGCCTCATGTCCCCACACCTCCTATCCCATACCCTGGGCTGCTGGGGAAATGTGCCCATTTCCCAACCCTAAAACCAGTCACAGAATGCTTTTTATAAGAACCTGCTGCCCTGTTAAGACTCCCAACAGGGTTTTTACTAGGCAAATGGCCAGCTAAGCATGGGCAATGCCTGGGTCTTGACTATCCACTGCTGGGCTATAAAGCCTAAAGTTCATATTAATCTTGCCAGGGTGATGATACTGAGATACCACAAGCAAACAAACAAGTGAGCTTTATAGCTTCAACAACGACAAGCTGAGTTCTGACATTTTACACTCCATTTGCTTTGGCAGGAATGTGAGATAGGTAATAGAGGGCAGAATTTGGCTTTGAAAATACACAGTAGCTATACTGTGACAGTCAGCCATTTTATCCCATCTACATACTCCCATACACAGTACATGAAATAGGGCACAGAAATCTCCCTGTCTTAGAAAAGTGTTGTCAAGGCTGAAGTCGGGCCCCTGCATCTCATTTATCTGCTGTGGAATAAGGAAGATGGAAAAGGAACAAACCGGTAAAAGAAAGGACTATCTCTGGGTCCAGGTTATTGAATACAATCCTGGAATATGAGATTGTTTCACAGGGACAGGTCACTCAAAGCTAAATATTTCACACCTGTGACTGATACTGTGTTCCTCAGTTTCTTGCTGCTGGGTTTGTGCCTCAGAGGTTGCTTTACAGATGTGCTGAGCTCTCAGGCAAAACTCAGATCAAGCGACAATGTTTTTGCACAGAGACAGCACTAGAGAATACTTAGCGGGTGGGGGGTGAAAGGAAAGAAACAAAAAATAAAACAATAATAGATCCTAGTTATCTTAAATTGGACACTCAATATTAATGAATAATTCTGGTTTATCTTCTCACACTTTCTCAGTTTACAAAACGAAGTTACGCCCTGGCGCAAACGCACACACATCCAAAAGCAGCAGTAAGAGAATACTTGTAACTAATTAGTGAATTACACAGACGCTGCAGTATGGAGTGTTAATTTAAAAAAAAAAAGCTGTCAGGATCTTAATTCTTTCTTAATAGCACAAAATAAGAATGTGTTGGGACACACAATAAAGAGTATTGCCTCCACATACTGAAAAAAGAAAGCATTGGGGAAAAATAGGGAGTGCTCTTACAATAACGGGCTTCATCAGAACACATGCAGAGTTTGGCTGACTTTGGGATATATTAGGAAAAAGTAGCATTTGAGCTTGACTTCACAACCTTGAGAATGTCCTTTCTAGTATAATTTTGGTAGCTGATCATGTGAACAGTGTGTGCACATGTTTGTACACAAACAGCATGTTAAGACATTTAAGACATGAGAAATATTTTATCGTTCTATTATTATTTAGAAACTGTATTCAGGAGATTCTTTCAAGATCTATATTTGTATTAAAAGTCAACAAATTATTACTAGACTGACATTCAACTTGCTCATATATTCGTTCTTGTTTCAATTTAGAATAACAAGAAACGTTAGGAAAATGCAGGATAAGCAATATGCTTCATGATTTAGAACTCTCCTGCAGTTCTGTAAAACAGATTAATTTTTAGTTGCACTATATCAAAGTTACTATACTATATCCACAAAGACAACGGTGGAAGAGGAATTTGCAGCAAATCTGCATTTCCGTAATTTCTCATTTAAGCATAGGCAGTTTTTAGCTAATATTGAAAACTTCAGCTCTGAAAAAAACAAATAAGTACTTTTTGGTTTTAATATATTAAACTAAACATTTCATTTTAACCCCTTCCAAAACACACATATACACAAATTCATTCATTCTTCCTCGGGGCCAGATTCTGATACCTTTGCTGAATAACACCGAAAGCCATCTATCTAAAGTTCTTGTCGAGCAAGTTGCTTTCTTGTATGACGGTACAAGAAGATTATTCCTCAATCCGACCATCTCTTCTTTAAATTTTATTGATGTAGGGTCAAGCCTTACCATCGAAGTTTAAAGAAATCCCAGTGATTTAAACGTTTAGCTGTTAATAAAGACTAGTGTTTTTCAATGGTGCTGAAGTCAGTTGTCGTGGGGGGCTGGAGGTACTTGGTGTCCCCGCGGAGTCAGTCTAGAAGTTATCGTCTGTATTGAGGCGCAGATCGGGGCGCCTCTGTTGTTGGCAACATACAAACACAAAGTCTCAACGGTGATATCACCTCAACAGCAATGGGAAAAGAGAAGTGGCCCAAACCTGGGATTTTCAGCACACTCCATGGTATGCGGTGGCTGTGCATATTCCATATATAGAAGGAAAGTGTGCACGATACTTTAGGTGTCCTAAAAGTAGATCTATCTTCAAGCCTTTAGTTTCCACCAAATACTCATCTGACAAGCCTATTGTTTTCCCTGTAAAAGGTAATTTCCCTATGGAAGGCTTCTAACTGAGCAGAGTTTAGAGCAGTTTCAGGGTTGTTTCCCATCTCCGTAAATCTGACCATAGGGGTCTCTTGAAAGAAAATTGCTAAGAATTTCCAACTGGACTATGTAATCACAGCGCCTGGTATCAAGAGGAGGGGGAGTGACATGAAATCACTGACTTGTGACATACATTCCTCAGCAACAGCAGCTGCTGCCTAATGACAGCTAATAAAGGGAATCTTCCCTTGACAGAGCTGCGTGCCTGCAGTGGGACTGGAATGTGCCCCAGATAAATCCACTGATAACCTAGGAAGCAGAGATCACACCCAAAGAGTATAAAAGACAAGCTTCGGAAGCGAGAGGATAGGACAAGGAAGAGAGAGACCTGAAGAGACATCTCAGAAGAAACAGCTTGAACTTCCCTATTCCCAACGAACCCAGCGCCATGGACACTAAAGGCTCATTTTCCTGTGGCTTCCTCTTGCTGCTGCTCATCCAACTCCAGTCCAGCAGAGCCAACCCTATCTACAGCCTCAGCCCTGCCAAAGAACTGGCCAGCATGGAGGTGAGGACTCTCTCCTTTTGCAAGGTTAAACTTTTGGGGTGCTTAGCAGAGTGTGAGGTGGTGTTTTTGCCTTTCTTTTGCATGATCAGATAGCCACATGAGCGATCGCATGCCAGGGGATAAAGTCTCAGTTCTTCACAGAGGTTCAAAGAAGCTCTATAGAGCAATATCCTCCAATGCTGGGTTCACTTGAGCTCCTGGGTAGCAGTGGGAAACAAAATTCTGATGTTGTGGGATGTCTGCTTTGGGTTTTTGGTTCTTTTTCTCTTAAAGATCCACCTTCCTGGGAGCAAAGTCCCAGAGAGGGGAAAAAAAATCATCACAGTAGCTCTATAAGAACAAATAGAAAACTTTCAGGTGGGCTCCTGTTTATGCCACTAAATGGCAGGAACAGTGAAGCAGGACAGCCATACGGCTCTAGCTTTGTGGATTTAAGAGAACTGGCTGCATGTGGATGGGAGATGAGGAGGTGAAGTGGAGCACCCAAAGTCAAACTTTTAGAAAAGTTGCTAGAGGAATAGTATGATCATTTAGTGTGACTCATCCAGAAAAGCTTCTAGAGCTATGAAATTACCAGGTGCATATTTTAATGAATGATAGAAAGCATCCATTGTTGCAGCACAATACAAGCTTAAGACTCAGTCTTGCAAGATGAAGACTGAAAGCTCAAACCTTTCCTTGGACTGGTACCAGTGACCAGCTTCTCACAGCATCAGACCCTGAGAACAAACTCCCTAAGATGATGAGGACAGTGTCAGCCAAAGCTAAAACTGCCCCATGCCTCTAGGCTGCTTCCAGCAGCTAGCCGAGAAGAGTGGCTTCCAAATGCATTCACTGTCAAGCAAACCATAAGGCTCACTCCTCTCCATTCTACTTCTAGAGATGGACAATTAGATTCCTCCAATTGGTTGAGCTGCCCTTGTGGAGGTTATCTGATCCCTGTTACACAAAGCTTTAAAAATTATAGAGAGTAGTACCCAGGAAGAAGTCACATAGCAGACATAAATTTAGCATACGGGTATTTTCAGGGAGATGCATGTTACTTTAAGGAGCAGCAATCCTGTAACTCCTGGTGAAAACACCAAGAGCTTCTCCAAGTGATGTCCACTGAAATAGCCAGGGGTGACAAGCAAGCAGATGGTCTTAGCCAAAAAAAAAGAAGAGAAAGCCAACTGCTGGCAAGCAGCATTCTAGGCAACTTCTGAGAACATGGGAGTGGACTATGGATTCAGAGGTGCTTTGGGATTGTGTACCATTGGTGGGTTGAGTAGTGTCTGTGCAACTCAGACCTTGCTTTTTTTCTCTGCCAAGAGCTCTTCTAACCTTGCCAGTAAGATACACTTTGGTGGCAAGCAGCTTCGATCAGCTCTCAGCTAGAGCTACCCATAGGTGGAATTAATGTGAACAGGGATTTACTGCAGAGGACAGAGCTCAAGTACCACCAGCAACCCTGGGATCCAGCCTGACAGTCTCCCTAGGGCTGGCTATGGAACCATTGATGGATGCATAATTGGATGACTAGAAGAGCTAGCAAATGACCACAAAACTAGGAGTTTCATGAAATTAATCCTTCTCTTGTAGGCTCTGCTGGAGAGACTGGAGGATAAGTTTGCAATGATTGAAGCCCTGGAGTCCAATCCTGACCTGCAAGAACCCAAAACCCAGGAGGAGGTCCCACCAGAGCTCATAGATGACAGTGATGACCAGAAGGCTGAACCCAGGCTAGCACCCAGCAACCCTCTGTCCTACAGGGACCCCTTCCTCAAGAGACTGAGGGGGCTGCAGATGCCCAGGATGATGAGAGATTCTGGCTGCTTCGGGAGGAGAATTGATAGAATCGGCTCCCTGAGTGGAATGGGTTGCAATGGTGAGTCCCACCTAAGCCATTTCACCAAATAGAACAGACTGCATCTGTGTCATGCAACAAGGGAGGAGCAGGTTCTCATTTAAGTCTTTAATAAGACACAGTTTGAGAAAGGAATTCATTTTAGCATAATATTTAAGCTAGTATTGGTTTTTCAAAAGAAACCCCCTGTATATTGATTTGGTGGGTAAAAGCACCGATGGCAATGGTGACAGATACTGAGAGAGAAACAGATTCTAGTAACATCTATTTCATGTTTGGCTTGCAGGTTCCAGGAAGAATTAGGACAACCTCCCTATACCCTACTCTGAAGAATGCTTTACAGTACCCGTTCCTCCCAAGATGAAAGCCGGATGCTTTCTAAGCTCTTCAACAGAAAGTGATTCCTATTTTTATTTATTTATTTATTTATTTATTTGATGTTTTTTAAAGAACATTTCTTACTCTAGCACCAAGAGACCATCTTTAAATAAAACTAACACATTAGACATCTATGCTGGACCTCTCTCCTGTCTGTTGCATTAAAATTTCTTGTATTTTCCTAAAGTCAAAAGGCCATGCTTTATTGGTACTCTGGTACCCACAAGGCTGGATCTCATTTACACAAGACAGAGAAAGTATGAACTTGGTAGAAACGAAAATGAGTTTTTCACTAGAGTTTCTCCCTCTGCACTAAGAAATTATAACAGATTAGCAGGAAAGAAAAGCTTGCTCAACATTGAGAGACCAACGTGAGTCCTCTTATAGACAGGGTTTCAGTAACAAGAGAGTCCTTTTGCTGGTATAGGTTATTCAGTCAAGGGAACTGCCACAAATCCCTCGTAAGCAAAATTTACATGAAAAGAAATAAGAAAAATCATAACACTCCACGAGTTTCAAGATAACCAGAGGGAGGAAAGGGAATTCATTGTATATGCTTTCTAGCACTGACCAAATAAAGGTTACGAGCATCAACAGAAAGATACATCATTAACTGTGTCTTGTCTCACTCTGCATGTGGCTGAGGTGCTGATCCCCAGTGTTTCTTGATGGATCCTCAACGGGCTTGAATCCTATCATGGTATTTCTCATGTGAGGGCAGGTGGGATCACTCCAATTACAAAGCAGCTTGTACATAACATCACTTTCTGGGAATGGCCCCTCATAAAGTTGTTCTGAACATGGCTGATGGGAACACTGCAAGTCTGATAAAGGTTTCATTTAAGACTTTGTAGCTAGATTTCACACCCATGATCTGAATTTGGCCCAAACCACATTCTCCCTCCCCCCCCCCCCCCCCCACAGGGATGTAAGACCGCACAACA
>NW_008794443.1:2490691-2517560 GCF_000699145.1 Aptenodytes forsteri
AAGTTTTTCCCCAATCCCGTCATCCCCCCCCCCCCCCCCAAATAGGGTTATATTGCCAAGACCACATTCAGTTAGCACCTCAAGGACCAAATAGCTTGGATTCCCAAGTCAGCCACAGCAACGGCATTGAGCCCAGGCTCAACGCAACTGTCCTGTGATTGCACATACCACTAGAAACTGTGTCATTTTGAGCATCTAATTTTGGGTCTCATTCCCAGCATCCATTACTTGAGCACCCTGGAAAGCTCATTCAGGGCCTAAGAACACAGCAGCACCAGGATAGACTCAACTGCAGAAGTCTAATTCTGACTTTGCTTATGCATGTGCACATAGGGAGAGGAATGTTACTTGGTCAAGATAGGCTACGGGGAAGCAGATGTGCCAGAGCCATGACAGTTGCTGACAGCAGCTCTCAGGAACCATACCTACAGTGAAACCTTAAGTTTGTTTGAGTGCTGAATGGCACACCACTCCTGCACATGCCTGTTTACAGCTAAGGCTGCTGTACCACTTTAATAGGGCCTATGTCACACATCACATTTCTGACAAGCCGCCCTCCCAGTCACTCCCTGTACTGCTGACACGGCCTCTGAGAGGCACCTGCGTGCTCCCTGCCACGCCGGGCCTTGTGATTCTTCCCTAGGGAAGAAGAGCAGAAGCCTACTCTGAGGGAATCATTTTGCTGCACTCCAATGGGAAACAACACCTAGTGTGATACAAATCACATGTCAGAGCCTCTCCTGCCAGCAGCGCCAGCCAAAGATAAAATACTTCATGCAATAGTGCCCACATAGGTTTCCCTGGCAGGAGAACCGATTCCGAGGTCAAGACTCCCCGCAGCTACCATGAGACGTCTCTGCAGTGAAAAGCTACAGTGACTCTGCATTTACTCAGAGGCGGTTTCACAAATCAAGGTGGTGTGAAGTCACCCTTTGGGGAGCCTTTGTGGGGACAATGGGGCTTTGTCTTCTCAAACAGGCTTTCCAAACACACCCCTGCAGCCACCTGTTTCCTGCTGCAGCAAGATGGGAACACGCACATGGATCCCTCCACGCTAGCAACGGGCAACAGCCTGACTTCCCATGTGCTGCTATAAAGGAAAGTAAAAACAATCCTTGTACTCTAACAATAACAGCCCTTGCTGGAGCTGAATTTTACCTAGCCAGGCAAAACTTGCATAGACACTGTAAATTGTCCCTCCCTGTCAGCCCCTCAAGGCACAAAACACTAATGAGTCCAGTGGAATGTGCTAAAAATGGCAAGAAGAGTTGGCGCTGCCTGACCCAAAGCCAGGTGGGTCCAGTATTAACAGCAAGCCAGTTCCCGGTGGAACAAGTCTGTATTGGCTTGCAGACAGTATGTTAATAGACCCTGCAGTCTGGGAGAACCTAATTGAGAATAGGTAATCTAGGAAAAAAGCATCTCTGTGGCTAGATTTTTACTGCTACTCCCATAAACACACTGAGCTGTAAAGCTCCCCCAGGGAAATCACACAGTTAGGTCAGAATGGGACTGCACACAGAAACAAGCACTTGGAAAAGCTGAATGAGAGAAACTTAGCACTGATCGGCTCTACAGGCAAAGAGCATCACCCCCAAGGAGAAGCAAAGCTACCACGGTTGCTGTGAGAGCTGGATCAGAGAGAGCAGGGAACAGCCAGTCCCAAACAAGCACACAGACAAAAGTAGCCCACTGCTTATGGAGAAAGCAAGGACATCTGAAAGCTAAATGTCTCTCTAGAGCTTTACTGATTGCTTTCTAAAGAGGGTACAGAAAGACTGTGGCCAAGAGGGTGCATATAGAAAACATAAAAGGCTCCACTAGGAACTCGCTTTCAGCGAGACCAGGAATGCCTGTAGGTGCAGCAATGAAGAATCCTGGAGCGAGCTAGCAAGTGAATTAATTTATCATGTTTCACAGAACAGCCACATACACTGTGACCCAGCAGTATCAATGACAAATGCCACAGCTCTGTTCTTCACCAGAGGTCAGCAGGCTGACCTTTACAGCAAGGGAAGAGAAGAGGCACAAGCAGTTAACCACAGCATGGGATGCGTTACACGTTCATGCTCTACCTTACTTTGCAGCAACTTGGACTTGTGTTCATGGCTCAAAGATTCGAAGGACAGTCCTGTCGTCCCATATACACATCAGATGCTAACTTGACAGCCTTTTATTTCTTCTGCTGCTGCTGTCACTGCAGTGGATTTGCACAGTTGCACATGCTATCCATGAAAGGATGCAGGTATTCCTTTTAACTAGGCTCTGCTCTCTTCCAGCACTAGCCAGTTCTGCAAAGACCCACGTCTAAATGTGAGGTAGCTTCCTTCAGGTTTGTAGTGGATCCACATTTGGCACCTGTAAATTTTGGAAACTAAACCTGGTAGAACTTTTTGGAGGAAAATATGGGATTGACTGGAGGAGGAACAAGCAGTACCAGACTCTTGTGAGGGCATGAATTGAAGATACGTTAACCTTCAGTTCTACGTTAATTCCTACTAAGTTTTCACACCCATCCAAGATAGATCTCAAGTCTTCTAGAGAAACTTCCCCTGGGGGAAGGTAAGGCTGGTGATATGTCAATAATAATGTAGGAAAAAGGCTAGTGGTCATGCAACCAAACAAGCGCTTTGGAGTTTTGCTTTAGGAACTGTGCTGTGAGTTAGCCCTAAGACAGGAAATCAGTGTAGCTTGTAATTGTAAACAATTCAGAAACAGTCTAACCACAGGATGCCTTTGGGACAAAGCTATCGCTGCAAAGCAAGAGTTGATGTCAAAAGCAGCTAATGCAGGTTAGGTTCCAAGTAACTATTCAGCGCTAAGTGTGTGGCAGGGTCCTGAAAACCTGCCCTCCTCCACCCTGTCAGGCATCAGAGTGCTTCATAAACCTTCTTCAACCCCCCACAACACAGCACCTAGGATGCATCCAAGTGCTATAACGCTCATTGTGCAAAGGAAGAAATATCCCAGTGGGATCAGAGAAGGACCAGGCTAACACCCTCCACCCAGTTCTAATGACATTTGCCACCTCCTGCAACGCCAAACTTCCTAATAGCTTCTGTCAGTAACCCTGACTGGTACTGCATAATTCAGCAGCTTTCTTTCCTTTGAACTTTGAAATACAGTAATTACACTAGCATGCTTCATGCACACTGTAAGGCATGAGCCTCATTTGGAAAAGTGGTCTGGCTGGCATGGATTTTTTTTGCAAATTAGATTTGAGGGTTTCTTTCCCCTTCAGATACTGCACTATCCCTTTCCAGCTTCCCACTAGATGAAATATTTCACTGAAATCCCAGTCTGCAGGCAAGAATGCCAAGAGGAGCTGTCACCGCTGCTTTGTTTCTCTAAGAAATCGTATGTGAAGCGTAGGGCACACATCCTCTGCTGCTGCAGGGAAGCGTGGAGCTGTGCCAATTTGCATAACAATCTGGCCATAGCCAGCTTGCTTGATTTACTTTCACTGAAGCTTGGCCCCCAAAGGCCTTTGCTGATTGACATCTGCTTGATAAGTGTGTCCCAGTCATCCTAGGCAGCAACTCTTCACAGACAATAGTACGCTGGCGCCATGCCCAAAGACCGAGGCTACCAGCAGTATGGTCATACAGTTCAGAATCTAGCAGAAAGCCTGTTGACAACTCTGCCGTGTTGAGAACAGCCTCTCCCTGTGTCTCTTGCATGCTTACCCAGCGGTACAGCTCCCATTTGATGGCTGGGCACCCAGTTGTCTGACACTTGTCTCAATTTTCACACCGAAGAAGGAAGAGTCCAGAAGCATTGCTCAGAGATAAAGGAAGGGGGATCTTTTCTGGTGCTTTTCTCACACCTTTGAGGTGTGAAACGTCTTGAAACAAATCAAGAACATCTCTTGCAGCAGATGCCCCTGTGCTGTCATTCCCTGCTGGAGCTGAACCACTGCCACTCCAGTGACAGCTGCTATGGACAAGTAACTTTAAAAGGGAATCTTCTGCTGGCTCCAATCCCCAATCCTTTACCAGCACAAGTGATAGAATGCAGCGGGCTTTGTTCTTTGAGTCTTATTCCTGCCATCATTGCAAGTATAAAGAGGTCTCAAGATCAGTCTCACAGTGAGGAGAAGGAAGACACCAGAGTGAAACAAAAACACAGGAAGAAACTTTAAGACCATGCTGCTGGCAACCAGTGTACCTCACTGCTGGCAACTAGAAACAGCTGCTGCCTTCGCTCCTTTTCATTGATCGCTTGTAATAGTTTCTGAGGCCAGCCTTCCCATCATCCTATCTGAACAAAACGAAAGGAATCAGTATGGCTGGGGTTCCTAGTTCAAAGGATCCTGAGCACATCCATTCCCCTCTCAACAGTACAACTCGCCCTTTGTAAACAGAAGGTTATACCATGCCTGTATTTTGTTTTCCTAGCAGCAGATTCTATCCCTGAGTGATATACTTCCACAAAAAAAAAAAGACAAAAATAAGGCTTACAGTTGTAATCACAGTTTGGGGTCTTTTATGTGGGAAGGAAGGAAGGAGGATTTGTAAGACCTTCCTCCTACCTTCCCATCGCCTGAATGCTCTGTTGGAAAAACAGCAGAATCCTGTATGGAAGAAGAAGCAGAGTTGGGAGGAGGGGAAGTTTTAAGAAAACAGAAGGTAGTGAGAAGGCAGCTAGGGTCAGGCCTGCTATGCTGGGAATTGTGAAGAAGCAGAAGAAAGATAAAATCAATGTGTAAAGTCGGCCATCCCACAGAGATATTCTCTAGTATAAGCATCAAGGAGCTGCTGGGGGAGTCAGCAAGGGCCTCAGGGTTGTCCTGTCTTTTCTGTTAGAGTCATGAGTTCTTCAACACAGTATAGTTCTCTATGTTCATCTATTCAAACTGGTATATATGGGTTCCAGTATCCTGCTCCTAGATGCTTAAGAATGACTAAAATGTGCGTTAAACCATACATGGCCCATACAGCGACTTGTGCTTTTATTTCTGCAGTTTTGAAACAGCCTGGAGAAAGGGACATCCTGCTTCCTTTTAAACAGCAATCTCGACGTCTAAACCTCACAAACTGATACCCCTTGCTTCCCAAACGGTGGTGGAACTCACTGCCATCTCATTCCAGCTTACGAACAAGGTTTTTCACACACTTCATGTCTACATGAGCTACAGTGGATGCTGAAGAGGTTGAGTGTATCCCACTGCCGCTGAAAAGCGCTTCAGCACCCTGGACAAGAAGAGCAGCTTCGTTCTCTCATCTTACACACAAGTGCAGCCAAAGCTCAGGGCGGCCTGTGTGTGCTGCATGATACACACCTGTATGTGTGTGCACACATGCTAAAGTAGGCAGCTTCTATCCTACTAGCAAAGCAAAGCAAAAACAAAAACAAAAATCTCACTGAACAACACTAAATTCTTCTACTAGATACACAGTTTACAGGTACGGGGATCATGACACACGGTTGGATTTAATGACACTATAAACCTCGGTAGAAGGGGATTTTAATCTAAACATGAAGTTGGTTGCTTTAAGCATGAATGTAATACACAGCTTTTCTAGTAACCACCTCTATCACCCATGACAAAATGCAAGACAAACCACCACTTAAAACTGTTTTTGATCCCTCCTTCTTCAGGCAAGAAACTTTACTGCTTTTATTATCTGCAGTAGGAATCACCTTGCATATAATCTTGACACCCAAAGCAGCCCTAAAGCTGACAAAGGCTCTAACCAAGTGTCCGGTATCTGCATCAGTCCAGCTGGCTGCAAGGTTTGGCTGCAAGGAAGTTGCCATTACACCAAATTGTCAAGCTGTGTCTGTAAGCACGGACAGACACACCTCTCCCAACCTCTTTTTTTCAGGGGATGGAGGTGCGAAAGTAGGCAAAAGACAGATAGTCTATTTCCTCCTTTACTGTTATGGTAAAGTGGCAGTTGATGTACCTCAATTTTAGGAAGGAAATGCTTCTCTCATTCCCTCCTACATTACTGCATTTATGACAGAAGGCAGTAGCAGAGCTGAAGCAGAGTTCCCCCCGCTCTTTTCTCCTGATGACTCTCTTCTACCCTGATTCCTTGCTAGGAGCACAGCTTAATTAAGACCACCACGGCACTTCTTATTTAACTCCCAAACACAGATTTTTCCGCCATCCCCTCCCAATAGATGCTTTTATCTATTGCAGGCTCTCCCTGTCATTACATACACACCAAGCGAGAGACTGAGGGCAGGAGCCAGACAAGCTGCTGGCTAACTTCGCATTAGAGTGCATCAGAGAGCTACTATAGGCAACCTGTACAACACAGTTACCTGATACAGAAAAACAGCACAAACATGGAAAGGCAATGAGCTTTTGGGTCAGATATTTCTACGGTGCTCAAAGACTGTACTTACTCACATTTTTGGCCCCTAAGCATGTGATGAAAGATCAAAAATTGTCACAAGTTCTTTTCTGTAAGGTAGACAGCAGGATAAAGCAGGAAAGATAGCCACAAACTAAATAAAAGCTAAAGATGAAATTAAGATTTTTTCACATCCTGGAGAAGTCCCCTGTAAACAAGAAGTGCAACACTGCACTCTAAATGTCTTTCATTAACTTACTGGGAGGCAGGCAGAAAGCAAGAGTTCTCAGGTAAGAAAAGCAGCAGTCACCTCTAGCACAATGTGCACAATTCAGCTCCTTATCAAACGTTCGGTAATTCCCTCCTTTTAAACAGCTGTTGCGAGAGAACATGGGACTAGAGTGGTCGCAACCTAAAGGATTACACTAATTCCTATCTTTGCCCAGCCTCAGAGCACCTTCTGCACAAACTGTTAGATCCAGACAGCTCATAAATAGCAACTACTCATCTACCTCAAATCATATTCTTGGATATTGCCATGTTCTACCAGTTTTATTATAATAAAGGGCAAAAATAAGACAACACTAGAAACATCAAAAGGCCTTGAAAGTGCTGAAGGAGACACACAAACATTTTACTCTCAGACATGTTATGGTTACATGAATACTTCCCAAGTGCCATAGTTCAAATAAAAATATATTCATACAAATTTAAAAAAAATACAATTTATATACACGTGGAATTAGCTTACATCATTTCATAACAAAAAACAGTGCAAAAAAAAAAACAAATGGAAAGGTAAATTGCTACCATTGGAATGGCTCACAGTAAGTTAACAATTCAAAACTGCATAATTAACACTGCACAGGAAACCACGAGGCAGGGGAGAATGCCCCATACTACCCCCTAACTTTTGCCATCAATACTAATCCAGTTCTTGGTTACTATTCCTTTAGTGTTGCTCTGAGTAAAAGGTTACAGGCACCTATGTTAGAAGTAAGTTTCTTGGTAAATCACTAAGCAACGAGAGCCAGAGTACAAGCAGTCAATGTGTTGTAAGAAAGGAATTAAGTGACCAAAGTGTGAGAACAAGACTGATTCAACACAAGCCCCTTTGCATCAGTCCTTAGCAGAAGGGAAATGCTGCACCTCCACACATCAGATGAACTTGTAATTCCCTTTCTGCAGGCTACATAACAGTGATTGCACACTGAGATTTTGCTTTAAAGCAGCTGACAGGGTCACCCACCATCCTCATTTAAAACTTCTTTACCGAAGGAGTGAAAGGGGTGTGTTTTCCAGCTGAAACGTTTGAATAAGATAGATGCATAGGCAGAGCAGACAGTGCTGACAGCAGGCTGAAGGCAAGTGGCCTTCTCATGGGGAAGCACAGCTGGTGCTCATACAAACCTTGACAAGATTTTTCAGCCTGTCTTGTCTGGATTGCCTAACTCCAGGCCTCTGTAGCGATGACAAGACATCCTGCAGCAAAATATACTGCTGTAGTTTGTGTACAGAAATGAAACAGGACATGACCAGCTCAAGGCAAACAATCGAAGGAGCCCTATTCATGTGCAGAAAGAGAAGGAACCTTCCACACACAATCAAACATGAGCAAGAGGGAAAAGATTTGTCACGGAGAGACATAGGGCATTCTTGACAGGTGCTCCAACAGTATGGGATTGCTAATTCCACATTAGAGTGATCTGAAATCCCATCAAAACAGGATTCCTGTGATTTGTAACTGCCCATGAGCACAAATCCTTTGAATGAAAGGTAGGTTAATAGAAGCATATTTCAAAACTACAGTCCAGCTTCAGGGAGTGCAAAAGGGTGCTGGAAGTTTCTTGGGATAGCTCTGTGCAAGACCAGAGCTCAGGGAACACGGGCATTTTAGAAATCACCTGCAGAGACTATCCAGAGAGAACAAACATCCTTACTCTGCTTACAGGGAAAGAACTTGCAAGTCAAGAGCAGTAGCCGATGTCAACTCATATGCTCTAAGGAACATGCCACACCTGTCCCAGCTAAGGAGTCCAGGCTGAAGGCACAAGATAGATACTGGCTGTATGAAAACACCTTCGCTTTACTCTTGGAAGTTTAAGAGCTTGCACGCCTTATTTGAAATGGAGCTAGGATATTCAGAAGCCAGCAAAACTATTTTAGTGGAGGAGACAAGAGCTGTTGCTGCAAGTTCCACAGTAAGAAAGGGAAAAGAACGAACGTATTCCCTGCTCTTTAGATCGGTCACTTCCCAAGCAGCCCTGGAGAGTGTCCATAGTTAACAAAGGGTCCTGGGACACACGCAGCTTCCTTTGCAACAATTGCCATTGCACATACCACAGCCCACTCTTTCCTTTGTGGAAATGATATAAATCCATTCTTGAAAAAAAAGAAAGATCTGCCCCTCCTCTCTTAGTAAGGCAGCAGGTGGGAAAGAACACTAAATGAAAAAAAGGCCTCCAGATGTCAATGGAGAGGAATAAAAATTAAAATCTAAGTGCTTACAGACAGCTTTGCTAAAACCAAACTTTCCAGCTGAGCCATGCCACGCACCGTATGACAAGGACAAATTCTACCCTAAAACTTGGCCTCAGGAACCACTTGTAAGACCAAGTTTTCTCTCATCTGCTGGATAAAATTCAAGAGCCTCCCATGACTCAGCCATCTTTATTGCAAGCACAGTCAGGAAATACATCTGTCTACCAACTACCCGGACTGCAAAGACTCCATGAACATCTAAGAGTTCCAGTGACTTGAAGAGCCCTACATCAAGACCATGGCTGGTGACCTGGGCACAAAACTTCCTCCTACCCCTAACTGTAGTAGGGCTCAGCAGCCAGCAGTTTGCAGAGCAGTGCCCTGGAACAATCAGCTTCCATAAAGTCAGTCAAAAAAGCTGTTTTAACAGATTTAGTGTTTTGACACATGTAAGGGAAGGGCACAACTTCTTCAGGCTTAGTCAGGAAAATCTTCAGCATAGATGAGTTCCTGAATTCAGAAAATACAATAATGTCTGATTTCCTTCTGCCACAACTCTCATCTAGCTAGCTCCTTATGGCAGACAACAGGTTAACTGGAGCGCTCAGAGGCTGTGTAGAACCTTTTCTGAGATACATTCCCCATGTTACTTGGCGAGTCTCTTGGCTGAGAGAATGCTCTGTGCTTTATCAAGCCAATCAGCTCTGCAGCCCCGGGAGGCACAATGCTGGCTTCCCACTGAGGGTCATCTGTATGCAAAACTCAGGAGGGCAGGTGCCTGCTGGAACAATACAGGTGCTGGCCAGGATGGTACCTGCTAAAGCAGTGAACTGGCTGCAACTGGCTTGTAAGTGCTGATTTTACCCTTACAGATACTCAGCTGTTGCAGTTGCAAACATTATCCCAAGCGTTTTTAGAGCAGACAGCCCCACTTATCACCCTGCAGCAGATCCTGCCTGTTAGTCACCAGCACCAAGTATCCCTCCTGTATGGCAGCCTGAAGTTACACCAGCTCCTCCCATGACACAGAGATAATTCAACCAAGCCCAGAGACAGGGCATCAGTTCTATTTGCCTCCAGAAAGCAACAGTTCACTGTGCTCCAAGGACGTGGGGCTCCCTGGTCTCTAACCCTAGCTGGAAAGGTGTCCCAGGCTCTCACTGTTGGATCAGTACAAGGACAAAGTGCCTACAAATGCCAAGAAACACAGGAGTGTCAGGGTAGTGACAAAGTGGAGTGCCACAAAGTGCCTTAGAAGAGTCTCTTACAGGGAGATAATAGCAACAGCTAACAGGGAAAAGAGATCTCCCTTCTCTGAGATGCTCTGCAAATGCATTAAATATTTATAATCCCAAACAGTAAGTGGAATTGAACTGTTTTGAACACCTGATTTACTGGGTTGCTCTCAAAAGTCAGCTGCTGTCAAAAACATCACAGCAGGGATACTTCGCCATGAAAGAAGGAGAGAAATTAGGAACAATTGAAGCCAGAGTGGAAAAACATGGGCAACTGGGAGCACCCGCAAAGAGAAGTGTATTTGCAAAGAGTTGGGGTTTTTTTAATACTGCTTTTGAGAAAAGCCATCTTCCAGAGCAGCTATTTGATAACTGCAAGCTTCAGTATCTCCTCTCAGCCTTGACAGCGACCCCCTTCTCACACAAATAAGGCAACAGTTGCAGGAACAAGGGAGGAAGAGGAAAAGGGAGACATACAGGAGGACAGGGAAAAGATGCTGCAGTTCTCTGCACAGGACACAGTGGAGCTAGATGGTTCTTTTTTCCAACCCTTAAAAAAAACCAAAACAAAACAAAATAGCAGAACATACAGCGTCAGGACAACATCTGATGAAAGGAGATAACTGGGGCACAGGAAAAGAAAAAACCTGGATCAAGAGTGGTCAAACCAAGTGCCTGAGACCAATCAACAGCTCTGGGCTCAGGCAGCTCCTCTAATTCTCTGGCTAGCAAGATGTTTTCCAGCTCCCCAGGCTTGATATGCATGTGAGAAGCCAAACGGCAAGTCTTGGGCCTTGTGGGGTCCAAGCAGAATGCGAGCGCGTGTGCAGGCTTGGAAGAGGGAGGTAGCCACACCGACAGTGGGGCAGGGTGGGCAGGGGCATCAAATGGTCTGATAGTGTTGTCTCAGTCTTGCCTGCAGAAATTCGTGGGTCAGGTTGTGCCGAGTGATTATCCCAACAATCTTAAAGAGGAAGAAAAGAGGAAAAAAGATACAAGTCAGTATCACAGATGTGCCACTAAGACGTGCATGGTAGAGCTGTTGTTCTTTCCAACCCCCAAAAAAGAGGGAACCTGCAAGCAGTTCTTGACCAATGCTGAATTAGAGTGGGTTCAAGTTCAAATCTCGCCAAAACAACGCCCCTCCCTCTCCCAGCACTTATCTACAGGCAAGACACTGCTTTAACTACACCCAAACAGACAGCTTAACTGCTGCTATCGTGCCTGGACACAGCAGTAGTTACCTCTGCCCAGGAAGGGAAACCCTGTTCATGTTAGACAGCACATGGACGTAACTAAATCCTTTGGAAAGTGAAAACTGTAATTGGAAATGACAAAGCTGTCTCTTTGTTGTATCCTAGATACATTCTAGGAAGCTCTAAAGACCAAAACAGAGAAGTGGTGAAGACTAGCTAAGTGCTGACTGCACACTGGCCATCACTAGCTGGCAGGTCAGAAAAGGGACCCTCCCCCAGCCCGCTGGGGAAACAGTCGAACCACGCGTTTCAGCTGATGAAACACCTCAGTGATTTTACACATTGAAAGAGTTTAGAACTAGGCTGCTCTCTAGTACTGCAAGAGCATCTTGTACTAAACATGGAATGAATCAATATCTCTTTTCAACCAACAGGCTCTGCAGAGTAGCTATTAGGAACCCCAAGAGGCAGAAAAAGCACTGCTGTCTCATTCAGACAGACCAGTTCAAGCCTAAGGGAAACAGTTTCTCATTATGTTTATAGGAAGTTACTGACACCTACTGACTATTCCTGAGCATTGTAGATGGCAGAGACAAGTACAGTGAATCAAGCACAAAACATTCAAAGACTCCTTTATTTTGCTGCTCCTTTGAGTAGGAACAGAACACAAGTTCCCTTCCAGCAGAAAAACCTCCTGCCCCAACACACAGGAAATTCTGCTCTTGGCCTTGAACAAAGCTGTCAAAGAGGAAGCCAAATTAGTGGCCTCTGATGCGCTCAAGGCCTCTCAACAGGTACAAAACAGTAAGAGCTTCCACATGCTGCCAGCCTGAGACAGGAGAGAGACTGCATGTCCTGCCCTTTGCAGGGAAAGCAGGAAGCAGGCTTGGACACAAAAGATGGTAACAAAGTCACAGTAATCAACAGTGCTTCAGGGCCTTAAGAAGATCACATTCTGTCCTGGTTTCGGCTGGGATAGAGTTAATTTCCTTCCTAGTAGCTGGTACAGTGCTGTGTTTTGGATTTAGGATGAGAATAATGTTGATAACACACCGATGTTTTAGTTGTTCTTACACTAAATCAAGGACTTTTCAGCTTCCCATGCTCTACCGACTGAGAAGGCTGGAGGTGCACAAGAAGCTGGGAGGGGGCACAGCCGGGACAGCTGCCCCAAACTGGCCAAAGGGACATTCCATACCACACGACGTCATGCTCAGTATAGAAACTGGGGAGAGTTGGCCAGGGGGCGGTGACCGCTGCTCGGGAACTGGCTGGGAATCGGTCAGCGCGTGGTGAGCAATTGCATTGTGCATCACTTGTTTCGTATATTCTTTTATCATCACCATCATCATCATTATTTTCCCTTCCTTCTCTGTACTATTAAACTGTCTTTATCTCAACCCATGAATTTTACTTTTTATTTCCCAATTCTCTACCCCATCCCACTGCAGGGTGGGGAGTGAGCGAACGGCTGGGTGGTGTTTAGCTGCCTGCCAGGTTAAACCACAACACATTCTGATCTCTTTAAAGCATTTCTGTTTGATATTAAGAGATCTTAATTCTCCCAAAGGTGGAAAGCATTGCAAAAACCACAGTGGCTTCCTTGCTCAGCCAAGACAAAATGGAGATAAGGACTCACCTCTCCAACTGCGTTCACAACTGGTAAATGTCTAAGTCCCATTGTCCTAAACAGGTTGAAGACTTGTGACACATGAGTGTTTGGAGAGACAGCAAAAGGTGATGGGTTCATGTATGGGGTGACATCCTAAGAAAGAAAACCAATTATATTATTTACAAGAGGCATTTTTACTATCTCTGGCAATCACTAACAAGCAATTCCTACAATTCCTACACTGATCTCTGGATGGGATATTGGACTGTGGGCATCTTCCACTTCTCCACAAATATGAAATTATTTCAGGAACTTGAATTTGTCACAGTTTGTTTGAACACTGTAACCCACGATCTTAAGAGCCCAATGCCGCAGAAAGCCTCTGAGCAGGATAAATGCAGGTCCACAAACATAAGAATGTATATTAAAAAAGCACTTTGGCCTACACTTCCTCTCACAAAGACAATGACAGGCCTGCCACTGACTGAGCTGCCAGCACACAGAGTTCCAAACAGATATCAGCAGTTTGCCTGTCCAGTCTCACTCAGGCAGGAGTCTAATCTAGAAGGAAGTCAAACTAGACAGGCAACATCTTATTCTGAAAGTAAAGCACCTGTGTGCGACGTTGCCTCGTAGCAGGTATGAGTATTGATTTCCACATGCAGACAAGGCTGACTGAATGCATGAGAAGTACAGAATGTTAGTCACTGCACCCAAGGGCAGACATAAACATGCTCTCAGCTTTTTTGAAGGCTTGGGACAGTTCTAAACATATATCAGGAAACACTGTCACACTGCAGTACATCTCTTACCACTATCATGCGAGGGTTCAGCAACGTGAGGTCCAGGTCATGGATATCTGGATAGCGGGGGTAATCCTCTGACATCTCTGCATGGGACAGACGAGGCTGACTCGCACTCTGCAATTAAAACAAATCCCACTGAACTGATGTGTCACCATCCCAGATAGCACACGGGCTGCAAGCAGCACAGCAAACGATGCCTCCCAATCACTCACCCAGATCTCCTTCTCCTCCCATGCCCACACATACGACTTCTGCAGAGGTACTCCTCGCAGCTCATCTCAGAATGCAGCAGTGCCAGCCCAAACCTATAAAGGCGTTTAGCTGAGAGCGCAACGGATCTGCTCTCCAACCTCTCACAGATCTACACTCAACACTGGAGGGCAGCAACAAATCAGCCTTGTGGAAGATGGGCCTCGAACACAAATGCTCATACTGATCTCAGTGATACAGCTGACACTCTCCTGGTAAGACCTTGGCACGCAGCAGTAACAACACACAGTATACACTGCTGGTTGCTCTATTCGTATTTAATATCTGCCCTCCGTTCTCCAGTTCTGACAGGATTGCACCTTTATGCAACAAATGGGTCTGTTGGTTTATTTTTTTTTTTTTAAACAGTAGCCATCCTCTTTTCCTGGGGGTGCTTAAACAGAAATTAAATTCTCTTTATTCAAGAGCTGCAAGGGAGAATTCACATTATCCGTCTGCAGCTTTTAAAACACAGATGCATTTCTTGAAGCGTAGAAATAGTTAAATTCTTTTTGGCAGCCCATAAATATTGTTCCCAACCTTCTCAGCCGAAAGGGTAGGGATGTCTCTGCTACAATTCCTCATTAGGAAGACTCACCGACTGGCTCTCGGAGTAACAAACACCCCTGACAAGGAGGGTGACGAGCTGTGAGCGCAAGATCAAACCATGGAAGGTCAAAGGTCTGAAGCGTTCTTCCATGGTCCACTCTTCACTGGGAGACTGGTCAGGGTACAGGTTGGGGTAGGGAGTGTATCTGTGACAGATTTAACACGTGATAAGTTGCATGAACTTAAGGAGAGACACATACCCCCACCTCCAAAACAACAACAGCTATTTCAGCTCTTTGCAACCTTCTCCTGAACATTTCGGGGACTCTTGCTAGAGACAAGCAAGTCTTTTCTCCAGCAAACAAAATAGCAGAGAGGGGTCAAGAGCCATTACCACAGGCAGAGTATGACAACAGCAGCAGAATGGAGACAGTCTCCTAACCCTCAATTTCAAATCACTTGCTACTAAAGCAATTTTCAGTGCCAAATTATTCAGATTCTAATAAAAGCTGAAGTATATGGCAAAACGTCAGGATCAGGACTCCACTCGTAAGAGGCACAATCACTAGGTTAGAAACTGATTCACTAGACTGGGCTTCTGCTTGGAAGCAACTGCAATACAAGCCTGGTGACTCAGCCCAGTTACCAGAAAGGTGGTATCAGCATTACGGCACCAAGTCATTAGCTCCTCTCTTGGGAGAAGCGAGCTTTGCAGAGCCCTCAGGTTTTTGCAGACAAGAGGGCATCGATTTCTACAGACAAGATATTTCCCCAGCTATTCCATCCTCTCCAGGAAATATTCCTGGATAGCTGTTTGAAGGAAATTTAAGTTAACAGGTTGGACACCATCAAGCCATTAGCCTAGGACTCGGTCACAGGTGTGAGCCCCAGCACTGGCTGATGAGACCTGACAAGTCACTTCTCCTAAAACGTGGATACTAGCACTGTTTCCTCTGGCATATGGAATGACAGGGACTGTATGAAGCATCACAACACATCTCAACATATGGAAACACCCTGTTTCCATATGTTTGTGCCTACCAGGATCTCACCTTCTCTCTAGCATCTGTTGCAGCAGATCCTCCTTTTCTGGTGGCTCCTCCGTTGCTATGTGCTCATCACACATGTTACGCAATTCACTTGAAGGGTAGGATTTCATGGACTGACTACGCTTGCGCTGCTCTCCAGCTCGAGTGAGGATGCTAGATTTCTGGATACAACAAACAATTTTCAGATACCCCCTCCGAGCAGGGCAACAGTTATCCAAGAGCAACTATGAACTATTTGATCATAGCTTTATTTCACCAGATAAGGTGTTCCTTAGTCAGTGCTGCTGCAGTACTTGTAAGAATAGACGACAGGACTGTAGTCTCCTTGGACAGAGAACCTGGAATTTAGGAACTCAGGCACCTTTTTTTGCTAGAGTACGAGTATGCCACAAGCACGTTCATTATTCACTCTGACCTTAAAATTTAAGTTTCCCAAGAGACTAAAGCATCTGCCCCACTACCCCTCCTACAAAGGAGGGAAGCATTTAGTCACCTACTACTGATCTCAATGGTGGGTTCAGTACTTCAGTGCCAAATCCAAACTTTTTCCATGTCTATCCTAAACATGTTACTTAGTCCTCTTAACTTTAAGCCTCTAGGAATGCAGCCCACTCTTCTGCCTTTACCATGACACGGAGAATGGAATGAAATTGAGTGCTTGAAAATTTTATATTGCAGTAGGTGCTTATCTCTGACCTGAATTCTGCACTGACAAAAGCCTAGATAACAAAAGAAAGGGCCTTCCACCTGCAAAACAGAGCTCTTTACCCTTCAACTTATCAAACAAGCAACTTCTTACCTTGAATTTTATGTTGTTACTTATCAGTTGATTTCCCTTCATGAACTCCCTCTCGTTGCCCCGGTTCTCTGTCACTACAGGGAAGGCATGATGGACAGTTGTGCGCAGGATGCTAACAAGGGACTGGATCCTGGTGTGTGGGTAGACATATGTCAAGTTGGGTTCCATGATGTCGCTGGCTCGTAGTCTGAGGAAACAGAAATCCAAGATTGCTGCATGCATCACATCAGCGACAAAAGGCTGGTGACAGACAAACAAGGAAACAAACCAGTCCCAAACGAGATCCTGAAGGAGTCTGCTGCAGTTTAGTTCTGCCAGCTCCTTGTACCTGTGTGCTCACCTTCACTGTGTTATTAGCCATACTGGCACAATTCTTTTTTTTGTTTAATTTTTTTTTTTTAACATAACATTGCATCAATGATGCACTATAAGCAAGAAAAAAGGTTCCAACTTACAGAAAGTGTTTAAACACTACTGGGAAAGGAGACAGGCGGGAAGAAGATTAAATTCTGCAAGAAGCAAAGTCCAGTGGAACATTTTCACAGAGTTCTTGCTGAACCTCACAAATCTGCTCCTCAGATCTCCACCTGTCCACCCCTCCTCAGAAAGGGCTCCAGCACCTCTTTCCTGCCGCAGGCCTGAGGCACAACTCCCAACTCCTCTCACAGCAGTCCTCCTCACAGCTGCTCCTCTCAGAGCAGCCCAATTTGTTGGAGATGAAGCATCAGCCCCCCGCATTACAGCATTTCTTTCTGAGCAAGAACCCTACCACAAACTCTAACCCACAGCCCTGCCAAGACAAGCAGCCTTACTTATCCATTTCCACCTCTGTTTCCCACTCCAGAAGAGGCACTCCTCGCAAGTTCACGTGGATGTCATAGATGCCTTTATTGAAAAAGTCCCCTGTCCATTTGGCTACCTGCAGAGCAAACGGAAGGTCTACTGAGTTGTTGCTCCAAGTACAAGACTCCTTGGCTTATCATAGCACTGGAAGGAGGAGGTTCAGGGCCAGCACATGTTCAAGCAGTCTGCAAGAAGCAAGACCTAAGACCCTGCACTCACCATGAGGGTGATCATTATTGGGAGCCCATAGGTGATCTCGTTGGTGGATTCAATTAGGATGACGGTCAGGCTAATTGTCATGCGGACCACTCCTCCCAGGAATGCTGCTGCCCCAATCAGTGCAAAGGTTCCCGAGTAGATGTGATCCAGGCCAATGTAGCTAGGGCAAAACACAGAGACCGGAGATTAGAATAACCTGACTCAGACGCTCAGCGTGAGTCTGCAGCATATCTCTCACACACATATGTACACTCAATGCACCTTTTGAGGAGGTTGGCGACCAGGCGTCCGAAGGCAGCCCCACAAAGCAGTGATGGCACAAAAAGACCACTGGGCACAGAGATCCCATATGTCCAGCAGGAGAGTAAGAAATAGAGAAGGAAGAACAGGGACAGTGTGACTGGGCTGAAAGTACCTGCAACACAAGAAGAATCGTGACTAAAGGGGCACAGGTCAGTCAGACAAAGACAGTAGTCTTGCACCATCCACCCCTAAGCTCACAGCAGGCTCATCTCACAACAGCTACTTAGTCTCCCAGTCCAAACACACATGAAGACAATGAATAAGTGAAAGAGAGAGGAAAAGCAGCCCTTTCTTCCCATGGAGGAGGCTTTCACCCATTGTCCTAGCAGTCCCCCAGAGCCGTGACAGCCTGAAGATGCTCTTAGCCTTATGGTTCTTATGACAAGGCTGTTTCAAGCAAGATGAAGCTCTGAAGCCTAAGCATGGGATGGGACACTGTCTCTTAGCTACTCACCATCCTGGTGGAAGAGCTGCAAGATAGCTGACTCCTGAGGGTTGAAGAAGAGTGTGGCCATGTCATTGTAGGTTTCATTTGGGCAGAAAAAAGTTTTGATGCTTGAATTCACATCCTCTGACATACCCTAATGCAGGACACAAAAGATAGGAGCAGTTAAAATCCACTCTCCTACATTAGCCTTTGTGCAGAATGGGCATAACCCTTCTGTATAGGGCTGCCAGCCCACACTTTGGGAAGTTCAGACCAAACATCAATAGCAGAGATGGGGCCTGCAACATCAATGGACTCCCTGATTCACAACTTGAGCTGCTTCGCCAAAGTACAAAAGCACAAAGGGCAGCTTTCATTATTACCCTAAGCTCCTGCAACTTCACTTCAGTAGGCTTTCACTGAAGTTCTGTCATGTACTGCATGCTGTCAAAAGCTCATTATGTGCCTGTGCTTCTCTGGAGGATGAACAATATGATGGGGACATATAATCTTCACAAAAGATCCCTCACCTGTAGGCTCAGAGTGTCATTGCCACTATGACTGGTGGAAGACATCTGCCGGCACTCCCCCAGAACCATGGAGGCTACAAAGACCACGACCGTGGTAGTCAACGACACCAGCAGGCTCTCCAAGACCCTGCAAGTACACAATAGAAACCATACACTGAAGCCACACTCAGCCCTGTAACCCAGTCCCAGCTCTGCACACAACTGTGATAAGGTTGCAAGAAGACGCAGTCACTACAGCTTAACAGCAGAAGCAGGGGACTCTGCAAGTCAAGCTGAATTATGACTTGGTTGCCAGGGATTGCATTAACTCCCCTTTTTAATTGCCTGCCCCAAAAAAGGAGCTATTTCTGCCCAGAAACACATTGTAGTGACATATAAAAAGCCACAGGGAAGGGTTCAGTGATGAAGCTGTTCACATGGGAGCAATGTTCTGTAGATCCTTACAGGGTGAAAGTCTAGACAGGACTGGACAGGTTGATGCATAGTCTCTCATAATCTCTTTTCTAACTGCTGAAGTACACTTTTGTTTTTTTAAACTGGGCTTCTTATTTAGGAATTGTCTAGAGCAAACAAACAGCTATTTTCCAGAACTACATGGCAATTCCCTCTCTAAATAGCACAGATATTAGCTCAGTTGTGGATTTAATTAATGAAGATAATTTAAAAAAAAAAAAAAAAAAAGAGAGAGAGAGTGGAATCAGCTATTCCTTCCACATCTGTTTGGACAAGACAAAAAAAATACTGCATGGAGACAAAGCTCTAGTTTGTTCAGCTATAGCCTTTATTATAAAGAGCTCCCTTCATAGCTGTTGTAAGGGGGGTTGCAGCTCACTCTGTACCACCAGAGTAATTACAAAAATGCAGAAGGACTGTAACGTCTGGTTTCTGGTGTTCACTTTTAAGTTCTATGGAGGCTTCGTTTTGTGATTTCAAAAATAATATATCTGGGATTTCCTCCAATCCCTCTCACTGGGTCTTCTAGACTGATGCTTTTGCTTTGGGACACTAAACACAGATCAGAGATCCCTGCACAAACTCAAGAGAGCCCAAATACCTGACCAGCTTTGGCTTGGGATGCACATTCCGCATGCGGTACTTCGCAAGTCTCTTGTTCAGGCAGTTGAAGGTGGCTCCGAGAAGGCCTCCCACAATTCCCATCAGAATGAAGAAGCCCAAGTCCACAGCCGTCCAGAGGTGGCATTTCTTATCAGACTCAGAGCACTATGGGCAGAAAAGCATTAAAAAAAAAAAAAGCATTAGAGTAGTTGCTGCAGTTTCCTACCAACACTTCTGTCTCCACTTTCAGCAGCTATGACCAAAGGGAAACAATTCTGTCTTAGGCTATCAATGTATTGCAGCTAAATATCAACTGCCCTTCACTGAAATACAAGCATGTATCAAAAAAAAAAAAAAAAAGAACAAACCAGAAAGAAACACAAAAGACTGGAGTGAGGGGGAAAATAACAGCACTAAATCTTACCTTAAACTCCCCAAAGTTCAGCAGCCCAGGGAGCTGGAAAGACCCCCAACTTCCAAACTGAATCCCAGAGCGGAAAAAATTCAGGGTGAAGGTGGCAGCCATGGAACAGAAAAGCTGAGGAAGTAAAAAAAAAAAAAAAGGAAGAACTAAACACTCCCAAAATTAATATTGGCACAGTCAGCTCTTCCTTGAGACTTATGCCTGGGGAACAGAACCTCAGAGCCTTCTCAAGCTTTAGGAAAATTGTCCTACTGAGGTTTAACACCCATTCCCTGCTGCAAAAGAGAGCAGGGCTAGAATGGACTACTATAATCATCTGATTTGGTTTCCCACACAAGAAGTTAGGAATTTCACCTAGTAATTCTTGCAGAAAAAGCTCTTTTTTTTGTCAAAGATGCTAATTTGCAGTTGCAAATCAATTACAAGGCACTAACACAGCTTGTTTAGAGCTGGAATTGAGGTGTCCATTGGCTCTGAGAGAGTTGCTATCTTGGCAAATCCCCTGGCTCCTTTTATGCCCACTGAGAAAGAGCACACTAACTGAATCCCATCAACAGGGCACTTGGCATAAGAAACGCGAAAAACATCATGAAATCCAACACATTTTTAAAATACTGTCAACTTCATGAAAGTAGGCACTAGAGGCAGAGAAATCAGCAACCTGAAGGCATATGGTATTGCTGCAATACAGCTCCCCAAGGCAGACAAAAGCTGAAAGAAATTCAGCACCTGCCTACTCTGTCTGCTCCCAAAGGATCGGACTGCAAAGAGCCCAGGCACAAAAGCCCTTTCTCCCAGGTACACTAAATCTGCTGCCTACGGTTGCCTCATAGTTCCAGATAGTACCAGACTCATCTCTGCTCTTGATCTGTAGCAATTACAGAGCACTCGGAGCAGGCGATTTCTCTCCTGCCAGGAGAGCTCAGGAGGAGACAGAGGATAATCTGAATGCCCTCATGGAAAAGCCCTCCCAAAGGTCCAGCTCAAGGAAGAGACACAGGAAGAGCCAGAGTCATTACTCACCACTTTCCATGTAAGTCCCTGGTTCCAGAAGGAGGAACCTTCTTCCAAGCTGAAAAGAGTGCCCCCAATTGGGGCTCCAAAGGCAGCTGCAACCCCTGCAGCAGCTCCAGCAGATACAAAATCCCTTTTGTCCCTGAAATGAAGAGGAAAACAATCTCAGTTTAACAAAGTAGAGCTCTGGAGATGCTTAGGTTCTGCAAAGTAAGAAGCCATTCGCATTTATGGATATATCCCAGGGATACAGGAGTGACAGCTGGGAGAAGTGCTGGCCATGGCAGGCAACACCATTTATTCAGTAAGTTGTTGCAGCATCATGCTTTCACTAGAGCACCAATACAGAGCAAAACTCTGGCACTACACAACTGCCCAGTATATGAGGAACCACCCCAAACCGCGGGGCTCCAGCATCATTTGAAAGAACTACAGAGAGGGAAGGGCAAGATTTTGTTCACATTCAGGTGGACCAGCCTTCTCTGGAGCATATCTTGGTCATAAGGGGTGAGTAACTGAGCTTGTTCTCAACAATGAAGCCATTTAACCATTCAGATTAAAGGTTTTAAATGGGTAGAGCTTTGCTGAGTAGTACAAGAGAACATCAATGAACATGGAGACCAGAGCAGAGCAGTATGGAAGAGTCAAGTCCTGTGTTGCCTTCCTGCAGAATGAAACTGCAGGACACTAGAGAGAGACTGAAAAACCAACCGACTGATTCATCCCAGCCCGCCACCCTTCTCCCAAGGAAGTCTGCTCACTCATCCTCCTCTCCCCTCCTCCACATCCCGGGTACAGTACCTGTCACTGCGGAAATAGGGAAAGTTAAATTGGATCTTCCTCAAAGAGATGCTCTGGAACTACAAACAAAGTAAAGATTTAGAAACATAGGAGATGGAAACTTACTCCTCACAGTACTCTTACAAAGCAGTGGTGTGACCAGGCCAGTGACCGAGGCCAGCACTAACCTGTGGCAAACCCGCACCCACGACAGCACCACTGTGAATCATTGGACCCTCCTTCCCGACAAAAAGACCTGGAAAAACAGGACTGATGAGGCAACACACTCCCCCTGCCCCTCTCCCTTGCTGACAATGCCAGGAGAGATCAGCTCACCACTCCCACACCATGGCACAGTCCCCTGTGCCAAGCCTGCAGCTCCTCTCTCTCCCCTCAAGGTAAAGGAAGGTGCTGACCCCTGCCCCCTCAACCCCCCAGATGTTTGTGAAGACTTGTGCGGACTTGGCATTCCAAGTGGGTGGAACCATTCAAAGACAGCTGTTACAAGGACTCTGAACTCTCCAAGTTACTCTGCCCTGCTGCCTAGAACATAGCCTCCTGCAGGCTGCTCTAGACAATGTGTTCGGGAGAATCCTCAGGTCTCCCTCTTGGACTGAGCCACAAAGAGCCACTTCTGACTAGGCAACCCAAAAAAGTACCTGTTCCCCCAATAGTCCTGATCCTTCTGTATATTTTCTACTGTATATATGCATTCGGGGCTCATCACTCTGCTCCAGCCCATCAAAATAATTTTACTGGAAAGGCAGGAGAAGCCTTCTGTGCCCTATGTACAGCAGGGACAGCATTTTTCCCCCTTCAGTGATTCCTTATCCCAACAAGATCAAGACACCACAGCCCTTCTTACCTCCTGCCACACTGAAGAGCACTCCCATAGCTTTGCACACCACCGTCCGGAGACGCACAACCCCTGGAACCTTTACCCCGTTGAGGTAGCACTTAATTTCAGGAATTCCCGATCCAGCTGCTACAGGCTGCAGAAAAGAAACACTGGCGCTGTGCTGCATCGATTTCATAGCTGACCAACAACATCTCATCAGAGAGCACAGCAAGGGACCAAGAGACCCTGCTTAGCTAAATCAATTAGCACTGTGAAGCTAGTTTGATGTCCTGGGGCAGAAAGTGCTTCTGGCAAGAAGGAAACTTCATAGCCAGGACATGTGTGAGAGCAAAGGGAGGCTGTGTAAGGAGCAGCAGTGGACCTAAGTCTTACTTGGATCAGGACCAGAAGACTGGCAAGAAAAACAAAGGTCAGGTTGAACCCCAGCAGCTCCAGCAAGGACAAGGCAAGACAGCCTTTCTCAGTGCATTCTTCCACCGCTGCAGGGACAGTCAAGGAAAACAACAACGTTCCCCCCCAAAAACATAATCACTTGGTACTGTCTTGGGGTCCCACTGGCATCAGGAGCCAAGCCTGCGCTTCCTAATCCAGCCAGGGCAGATGACACAACCCATTAGGAAGCCAGGCTTCCTTTTCAGAGCTCAAGACTGAGCTACAAGGAAGGGAAACCACTCATTCTTTCAGGGATTAGCATTTGCTAATCCAGTACATGATACTGGAACCATTTATTGGTTTCAAAGGCTGAATTACGTGGGCAAGTTGAAAACTTGATTAATCATCAACATGACTGATGGCAGAAGTCTGAGTCTCAGCTATTCTGAGCAAAACATGGCAACAGAAAGGAAAAGGTCACTTGAGTCTAACAGAAACGCATACACTAGGTAAAAGATACAGCTTTGTACCACACGGAACTTGAGCTGGGTAAAGAGCCGTACGAAGAAATCCACAAAGAGGCCCACCTATGAAAAAGAAGACAGATCTGCCATCAGAAATTACTACATACAAGTAACAAATACCACCCTCTAGTAAGTACTACCAGAAATATGCACACACGAGAGGACAGAGGATGAAGAAGGCAAAAGAAACGTTGTTCAGAGTAAAGTAACTTCAGAAGCTCAGATGTGCTGCCTCCCTCATTCTCACTGGGACAGATTCATCTTAGAATTATTCCTGAAGAGATGCCTTTCAGAGTACTAATCTGGTAGCATTTTTAATACCCACAACACACTTCAGGATACAGAAGAAAGCTGGTGTTTAACTGAGGCATACAGTCAGCAAAGCTAATTTTCAAACACTCTAGAAAGCACATGCACTGAAGCTAGTAATGCCAAACATAAAAAACCACAGTTCAGCTGTAAATTGGCATCCTTTTTTATTACGTGCTCACTTTGGACAAGTTTTCCTGTATGCAGAACTAAAGGATTTGCCAGAATACTTTGCAAAGAAAGCACAGCAAGAGAAAAAGGCTTCCTGGAAAATAATCTTGCAACAACGTGCTATATTCCCAAAAGACAACTCCAGCTACTAAGCTCTCCACTTCATGAAAAAGAATGTTTCCTCCTCTTTACTCCTCGGCCATTGACTTCTAAATTATTCCTGCTTAGTCTCCTGAATTTTCCTCATTCCCCAAAAAAGCATGACCCTTACCAGTCCTGTGCAGACTCCAATAGCAAAAACCATCACCCACTTCACTGCTTCGTATCTCTGGGCTTTCTGTTTAGAAAGAGGATTTAAAAAAAAAAAAAAAGCCAAGTCAAAGCAACATAGAAGTGGGGATCAGAAAAAGGAGGTTTTGGGCTCCACAGCTCAATCACAGCTAGAGTGAGAAATCAACAGAAGATGGTGACAACAGCAAACTGAAAATAGGGAACTAAAAGTGCTGAACATCTTGCTCACTTTAAACCTGAGGATCAGAACAGATGCTGGGAGTTATAATCTCCACACAAATTTTTATTCTTTTCATAGAGAAACCAGGAGAGCACATAGAATTTCCTTCATAAAGAAGAAAAAACCCACAAAATTTCCCACAGTGGAGCGTATTTAGAATCATAGAATGGTTTGGGTTGGAAGGGACCTTTAACAATCATCTAGTCCACCTACACCCCCCCCTCCATGGGCAGCGACATCTTTCACTAGATCAGGTTGCTCAAAGTCCTCTCCTTGAACACTTCAAATGATGGGGCATCCACGACTCCTCTGGGCAAATTTCTCTGGGCAATGTCCACAGTTTTAGCTCTCAAGCTAATGAAAAAGAAAGAACAAGGTCCTACCTTGTTGTCCATGCTCTCCAAAACTTCCAAGTATGGGTCATTGATACAGCGATCATAATCCAAGCTCTGAAAGAATGCCAAAAGGTCAAATTAAGAGAATCAGCTGCAACAGATTGTGCAAAAAACTAGGGATAGAAGACCTTGTTAATGATTACAGAAGTCATTACTACCCCCACAGTAGGTTTTGCAAACAACAGTAGGAGAAAAAACTCCTGGAAACAACTTCATTGAAATATTTCCAGCAGAGTCAGACCCTGAGAATCAGGAAGTGAAAGAACAGACCAGTTTCACTGCCCAAGCTGAGAGAGATAGGGAACCAAACAGGAACACGACTGATTAATACAACTTTAAATTAGTCACATTGTACAGGTTTAGACTTTACTGCTTTAAGTGCCTCCAATTTGACAGTGCAGGGGATAACATTAGATCTTCATATTTAACCTCTCACTACAACAGGAACACTAGATAGGAATTTCTCTCCAGATGTACAGCATCAATTCTTAAGCTTATCACAGCAGGGAGTTAAAAGCAATATAGAGTTGCCCAGTCGTACTCACAAAGTACCACTAGCTTCTATCTACATCGACTTCACCTTTCCAAGCCAAGCAGTAACAGGCTGAGCTGGTGACACCCATGCTGACAGCAACTGCTCTAAATAGCTCAGGGCCACCATACAGACATGCAAAAAGCAAAAATCTCCTGTAAGAAGCAGGATCCGATAGATGAGAAGATCTGCTGTGAGCCAGCATGACATCAGAGACAGCAGTAAGGCAACAGTGACCAACTAGCTACAGACGCTTTCTACAGTCATGAGGAAACAAGACCACTAGAGCCTGTAAATCTCAAAAGTGGAACAATGCAACAGATTCTGAAAATGAATTTTCTCAACAAGACTCTGACTTGAGCAGCGGATGTTCAAGCTCTACTCACAGGGCTTTAACCCAGAAATGTATAATGATGAGGAGCAGTCCTTTGCAAGCGCAGCAACTCTTGGTATTTCTGCTGGTGCCAATGCAATCTAACTAGTGATGCATTTTGAGTACCTGTCCCATTAGAAACTCAAACAGATCGAAACCTGTCTGCAGTTCTTTTCACATTAATTTCACAAGCTATCAGCTAATTTCCCACCTCATAGTCTTTGCGTGGAAGGATCTCATCCTCTTCTTCATGAGTTTCTCCTAGGATTGTCTGCAAAACAAACGCAGAAAAGGAAAATCATCAGGGGAATGAATGCTTGTACAGGTGCCCATGAACACTGGTAGCAAAGCCAAAATTAGGGACGGCCTATGCCACTATTGCTTATAAAGTCAGAGTATGGATTACCAGACCACCGCTTACTTTGGGGTAACTGTATAGGGTCTTACCTTAAAGCTTGCCCCTCAGCAAGAATACACTACGTTACTTCTATATGGGAGCTCCCCACAGCATAGAAAAGCAGAGTACTAAACCCACATCCCAGCTTCCTTCACAGCAACAGGTTACAGGGAAGCACAGGACAAGAAACTTGAACAGACAGCATTCTCCTATGCCGGGCAGCTGGAGAGCGCCCTGCCAGAGCCACTCCCTGTAACGGCTGCAAGGGGTGCGGTACCCGGGAGGAGCAGCAGCACAGGCTGAGGCACAGCAACAGGGGCTGGGATACCCGGAAAAAAAAGCGTTGTCTGGGGTACCGGCGCAGTGCGGGCCGAGGCATTTTGGCAATAGGCTGAGGTGCCGGGCCCAACAGGAGGCAAAAGAGCGGGAATGGGCTGAGGCGCAGGGCCGAGCGTTGGCTGAGGCGCCGGGCCCTGAGGCGCCGGCTGAGGTACCGCGCCCTGAGGCGCCGGGCCGAGCGCGGGCCGAGGCGCCGGCACCTGGGGCGGA
>NW_008794443.1:2518367-2550147 GCF_000699145.1 Aptenodytes forsteri
CCGTGCCCCTGCCCAATCAGCTGCTCCGCTGGCCAGGCAGTAGATCCGGCCGCGGGCCCCTGGTCTGCCCCGTCGGGCTGTCAGCCCGGTGCCGTGGCCCAGGACAGCAAGGCCCTGGACAAGTCCCTTGCAGGCGTGCGTGCCCCGCGTGAAGTGTACGTCTGTGCAGCCGAGTTTAGCTTGGGTGGTAAAACTAAGCTTAGGAGGACGCAGACCTCTGCGTGTGTGGGTATCAGCTCAGGCCTGGAAGCAGTAAAAATACCCTACAGCGAAGCGAATAGGCACCACCAGCGTCGCATAAACACAACGGGCACATCCGCGCTGATCAGCATCAACGTGCTGGGCCACAGATCTTTGCTCTGAGCTCTGCAGCGTGGTAGAGACAGAGGAGCAGGAGTGCTGACCCAACGGAGCTGATGGGTGTTTAAGATTGTCTTATTTTGCAACTGGGTTTTTGTTTAGAAAATCTTTTTTTCTCTTTGTAATAACTGCAAGCTTCTGCCAGCAGATCTGTGATGCATCTGACGGTAAGGAAACTGTTCCAAATGCTGCTTGTAGACAAAGTTTAAGTAGGGCCTTTCTCCTGACTTTGTGGTTCAAGATTGCCAGTAAGATAAGGACCTTTCCTTAACAGCAAGTCTCATCCTATAGAGACATTAACACGTGAACCCTTCCCTTGTGGCGGGTGTTAAATCTCAAGTGGGAAAACAGAGGTCCTTTGATTTGCCTACGGTGCTGTGGCATGCTTGCTAGAAGCAAGATATTGGGAGTTGACCACACGTGATTTTGCACCGCTAGCTTGATCACCAACATATGCTTTGGGATAATTCTCCCAGATTAGTGCCACGTGGATGTCAGGCAAAGTCCTTTGAGAGAGCTTGGTCAGGGCTGTTACTGTGCACGCGGTTGCTTTTGCTTCACTTGTCAATAGGTCTTTGCTGCTGATTTCTACCATGACCCGCTGTGTTGGTACACAGGAGATCTAAGACTCCCAGTTCCTCTTGGCAGCAGAAGGCCTGTGCTCCTTTCTTGTATCTCCTGCCAGCTGGAGACATCCCCAGGTGGTAAAAGTAGACTTTCTCCCCCAAAGGGTTTTGCTTGATTGGCAGCTCAGTGTAAACAGTAGAAGATGAGTTCAAAGTCTTCTTGGATGACCTAAACCCACAGAGCTTATGATAAGGACAAAGTGTGCACTAGCTCGCACAACCATTTCCTCCAAAACAGGCTCCAGTATTACGTAATGCTCAGACAACATGCTGCTTCCCAGTGAAAATTTTAAGTTTTGGCAGGTGCATAAGTAAATAACGCAGATCCAAATGTTATGGTAGCTCTTCTCTAATTATTTGTAATCACTACCTCATTTTAAAGGCATAGGGTGAAACACTTCTGGGAGCTAAGTGGAGTTGGGCATCCTAGACCCACTTGTACCACTGACTTGCAGTGCTGTTTTCCTTTCTGTGAAGCCAAGCAAGCACAGCTGATCCTGTTGCAAGGCAGGGAGAAGGGGATGGTCTCTGCTGACCTTATTTCCACGCAGCCACAATTGGTGAGGAAAGGAACATGAACAGCACATCTAGTAAAGGAAAGAGCTGAGTGTGTGCAGTGGTATTGGTGCAGGGACAGTTGTCTGTGGAGATGGTATGTCTTGTGGAAGAAGGCTAATGGTTAGAAATGCAACTGTCTGATGCCAGCAAAGACAGAACAAAGGACAGTATTTGTGGGGATGGCCTGATGTCGTGGTTTAACCCCAGCCTTAACCCCAGTCAGCAACTAAGCACCACACAGCCGCTCACTTACTCTCCCCCCACACCCCCCGGTGGGATGGGAGAGAGAATCAGAAGAGCAAAAGTAAGGAAACTCATGGGTTGAGATAAGAACAGTTTAATACTTGAAATAAAATAATAACAATAATAAATTGTTATGGAAAGTAAAACAATGACAGAGAGAGGAGCAAAACCCCGGGGGGGGGGGGGGGGGGGGGGAAACAACACACCAACAGGTGATGCAACCGCTCACCACCCACAGACTGATGCCCAGCAGCGATTGCTGCCCCCTGGCCAACTCCCCCCAGTTTATGTACTGAGCATGACATCATATGGTATGGAATATCCCTTTGGCCAGTTTGGGTCAGCTGTCCTGGCTGTGCCCCCTCCCAGCTTCTTGTGCACCTCCTCACTGGCAGAGCATGGGAAGCTGAAAGGGTCCTTGACTAGTATAAACACTGCTTAGCAACAACTAAAACATCGGTGTGTTATCAACATTATTCTCATGCTAAATCCAAAACACAGCACTGTACCAGCTACTGGGAAGAAAATTAACTCTATCCCACCCGAAACCAGGACACCTGATCAGAGGGGATTCCTCACTTTTTTCTGACATAGGAATAGTTTGTGCATTCTTGTGTACCTGCCCTATTAGCACTTGCTCTCCTACCTACACTGTAAAGAAGCGCTGCCGCTTGGGAAGAAACAGAATGGAAACTCTGAAAATGGATACAGTCCAAGAAGCAGTTGTTGTAGAAAGAAAAAAAAAAAATCTGCTGGCATGTCCAGCCCAAGGCCACAAGATGAAAGAGGCCCTCACCTGATGCACGTGGGTATCACGGCTTGTTAAGTTGTAGTCAGGGCAAAAGTGATGTTGACCTGACTCAGAAGAGAGCCAAGTTTGACCCAGCAGGCACAGAAGAGCTGCATCAAAGTGGCGTGAAGCCATCTGCTGTGTATTTCTCTCAGCGCTATCTAAACACATGCTTTTTATTGTGTTTTCACCAGATCCCCCACTACAGCTTATAGCAAGGGCTGGCAAGAGGAACTGCTTGATGATGATTAATGTTGGGTCTTGGCACAGGCTTCTTTTTCATCATCTGCTGACCACCCAGCTGTAACTGCTTTTTGCTGAGGTCTGTGTCCTGTCTTGTACCCACTGTGCTCCTTCTGTTCCCCTCCTCCAGAGAGCTCACCATGGTCAATGAGACCCAGCATACTTGCAGTGCCAGTTCCAGCTCCAAGTCTGATGGTGGGAGCAGTAGCGGGAGCGAGAGCTCCAAGGACAGTTCACGCTGCTCTACCCCTGTCCTCGATGCTGACCGTCATGAGCGACTGCGGGAGAAGATGCGCCGACGGCAGGACTCTGGAGACAAGTGGTTCTCCTTGGAGTTCTTCCCTCCACGCACAGCCAATGCTGCTGTCAATCTCATCTCCAGGTGAGGGCTGCAGGGTGGGAGAGGGGAGAGATGAAGTGTCTTTGGTGGAGGGCTGGGAAATAGCTAATGAGGCAGGCTCTGCCCCATGCTCTGTCTCCCCTTCCAGGTGACGAAGCAGGTAGTGGGGCTGTGCTTTCCTGCTGAGGAAGGTAATGGACACCAGGTAACTTGTCTTCCTTGGAGGTCCTGAAGAGTTAAGTGCCATGGTGGGGTTACTGAGGGGGCCAGACTGTTTCCCCTCTCCCATGCTCTGTGAAGATGGAGCAACCCCACTGTCATGCTCTGGGGCTGAAGCAGAGTGCTGGGGGACAACAGAGCAGGAAAGTACCTATTAAAAGCAGAAAATATTACTTGATGGGCAGTGTGTCAAAGTCTCTGGAACAGAGACTCCCACTTGCTTTCAGAATCATCCAGCCACTATGGTTTGTGCCTCTGTATTACTGAGGACTACAGTTTTAGCCTCTGAGAGAGGTGTCCCCTATCTCCATGCTAAATGAAAGGTGATAGTTCTCAGCAGAGCTAAAGGTTATCCTGGAGCCCAGTGGGGAGCCACAGGAGCCACCATGTACTCACCTGGAGGAGAAGAGGGAGTTTCATAACTTTTTGTAACTGCTATATGCCAGGACCAGGTTTACTTTAAACAGAAGGGCCTGTTCCAACCCAGAGCAGGAGAGAGACAATTTAGGGGAGCCTTTGTCTCTTCTGTTAGGCACACTTGGGAACACAACAGAGATCTGGTCCATCTTTTCATATTTGTGGCCTCTACAGTTAAAGCTGGGAACAGGGGTTTGCAGCATAGTCTCCCATCTCAAAAGGAATGGGATTTGCATTGCTGTCTATCAGAAGGCATATCAGTCTAATAGAGCATGCTGTGAGGAAGTTTATTCTACAGAGAACACTTAAGTTGCCTCTTCTTCAAAGAGACTGTAAGCTCTTCCTCATACAGCCTTAAAGGATGACTTTCCTCATTTACATTGGCCACTTGCTAAACTCCTAGTTCAACACTTTTCTTGGTCTCTCCTGCTGCTGTCATCCAAGCTCTCTCTGTCTGTTGCTGGCATTCCAGCAGCGAGCAAGATATCCCAGGCATAGAGAGGAGAGTTGTCTACCTGGTAGGCTAACGCAGGTCTAAAATCCACAGGTTTGACCGCATGGGAGCAGGTGGTCCACTCTTCGTTGATGTGACGTGGCACCCTGCAGGGGACCCAGGATCTGACAAGGAAACCTCTTCCATGATTATTGCCAACACTGCAGTCAACTACTGTGGCCTGGAGACCATCCTGCACATGACATGCTGCAATCAGACCAAGGATGAAATCACAGGGCATCTGCAGAAGGCCAAGCGGCTCGGGTTGAAGAACATCATGGCATTGCGTGGAGGTGAATCCTTTTGTCCTATGATGCGTAGGGCTGAGGCTGTATTGCTATTGCATTCAATTCCAGGGTAAAAGTGGAGAAATAAGATTTAGAGACTCCTTCCACTACAGGAATTAAATGTTGAGACTGCATTTCACCTGATCCCCTTGTTAGCAGTCCCTCCAGCTCAAGGGTAGACAAAAGCAATCCATGGGTAAAACTGCAAACTTGGGGATTTCATCTTTGTCTTCCTTTTGATAGCAGGAGGTTTTTACAGAACTAGCAGATCTGAGTCCAGCAAACAGTTGGAGAAAGCTGTGGATTTGTTCTCTTTTCAGATCCTGTTGGTGAGGAATGGGAGGAAGAAGTAGATGGTTTCAACTATGCTGTTGACCTGGTTAAGCACATTCGCAATGAATTTGATGATTACTTTGACATCTGTGTGGCAGGTAAATGTCTTTCACTGCAGAGTATGGGGTAGGGTCTGAGATAGGGAAGTCAGCTCAGCAGTCCCTCTCTGGACCTGGGCTGTAAGTGACAGTACGATCAGATTGGCTACTTTCTAATTTCTAGTGTGTTATCCCGACCACCAGGGTTTCACTTTTTTCCCCCCCTCCCTCCTCCCCAAAGGCTACCCTAAAGGTCATCCTGAAGCAGAGAGCTATGAGGCAGACCTGAGGCACCTGAAGGAGAAGGTCTTTGCTGGGGCAGACTTCATCATCACACAGCTTTTCTTCCGATCAGAAACCTTTCTCAAGTTCATGAAGGACTGTCAAGCCATTGGCATCACCTGCCCCATTATTCCTGGCATCTTCCCCATACAGGTGAAATCCAGTAATTCTGGTTTGGGGAGGGAATAAGGATCCAGGATATTAGGTGTTTGTGGGTCAGGGCCTGAGAGAAGTCTGTAAATATCCTCGATAAAATTTGTGGGAAGTGAGGGTGCTAAACATAAATCTGTAGGTGGTTTGTCAAATTAAACTCTTAGGCATGTAACAATAAGCTTAAAAGGTTTTCTGTGCCCATATGGCAAAAAGGGATATAAAGGACAATGGTCTACCAGTCCTAAGGCGTTACTCATCACTGTCAGCATGCTGGGCTCAGGCAACGAGTAAAGAAATGGGAAGAAATCACCTGCAGTGACGTGACCATGACTGCGTTACCATCCTAGAGATGGGGCCTAGGAGTAGCATCCAGGAGCCCCAATTCTAAATCTCCTGCCACAAAACCGAGATCAAGTACCTGTGTTACTGGGATGTCAGAAAAGGGCCTTGGAAAAATGAAAATCCCCTGCATCCTCATCCAGGGTTACCACTCCCTGCGCCAGCTGGTGAAGCTCTCCAAGTTGGAAGTGCCTCAAGAAATCAAAGATGTGATTGAACCCATCAAGGACAATGATGCAGCTATCCGGAACTATGGGGTGGAGCTGGCAGTGTCCATGTGCCGGGAGCTGTTGGATAGTGGCATGGTGCACGGGCTCCATTTTTACACCCTCAATCGGGAAGTGGCTACTACCGAAGTCCTTAAGCGCCTGGGCATATGGAAGGAGGACCCCAGGTGAGCAGAATATGCTGGCTTCTGTTAGTTCCTCTTTCACATACATCCATCCCATCTACTGAAGGTTCAAGCAATGGATGGGTTGGCACTTCTCCTCTGCTGCTTTTTTTTTTTTTAAGCACCTTTCTGCATTTAGAAGTTCACCCTTCCTGCAGGTCTCTGACAAAAGCTGGGAGGAATAGAGGGGACAGCTGAAGGAGGAATTTGTTTTAGTCAAGTGGCTTTAAAGTAGCCTATCCTGGAACTTTAAAAACCTAAACTCTTAGAGCTGCCACTTGGAAGAAACATGTTTTTTGAGGTCGGTCACAACCCCTCTTACAGGCTAGGTGCTATGTAGGCTCCCGCTGTGGATTTCTGGGGTTCTTCTGCAGCTGATAAAGGGAATGTGGGACTTCTCTCCGAGTCCACAGGCTTCAGCACAGACAAGAGAAAGCAAAGGAAAATGGATAGCTGTTTTTTCTTCTTGTTAAAAATAGCTTCACACAGTGCTTTTCCCTTACCTCATCCAATTTCAGGTGTCAGTCCTGTACTTAACCATTTAATAGACACCTACTGAGCATCCTGTGACGGAACTGAGCGGGAAAAGATTTTCCATAAAGGAAGAATAGTTTTCTGTCCTACGTCTTGACAAATAGAACTCTTCTCAGCCCCTGTTACTTGCTATCCCCAGAGGCAAAATTCTCCAGGGGAAGGGCTTCCAGCCTCTAGTGGAAAGTCAGCAGAGGAACTGTGTTAACATCTGCTCCTCCCATGCAGGCGGCCTCTGCCCTGGGCAGTCAGCGCTCACCCCAAGAGAAGAGTTGAAGATGTTCGGCCAATCTTCTGGGCCTCTAGGCCAAAGAGTTACATCTATCGAACTCAAGAATGGGACGATTTCCCCAATGGCCGATGGTAAGCTGTCAGCCTGCAGTGGCAGTGGGGTAGAGGTGTGGTATGAAAGCCTGCTCCACAGTTGGTCTCTGTCGTTAGTGGGTGTCCTGGGCACACTTTGGGCTTGACAGAACAGGTGACTTCTTAACAAAGTGGTCCCCAGTTGCTTGGATTTGAATGAGGTGAAGAGAATGGCACCAAGATGTTAAGGCTTTTGGTCTCTAGGTGGATTTTGTTGGATACTTCTCTTCCTGGATGGCTGTCTTCCTGCATCACCAAATCAGCTCATCTTCCTCAGTGGCCTGTTAATCCTGTGTCTGCTCCCCTTACAGGGGTAACTCCTCCTCTCCAGCCTTTGGGGAACTGAAGGACTATTACCTCTTCTACCTGAAGAGCAAGTCTCCCCGGGAGGAGCTCCTGAAAATGTGGGGAGAAGAGCTGACTGGTGAGGAGAGCGTCTTTGAGGTGTTCACCTGTTACATCACTGGAGAACCCAACAAGAACGGGCACAAGGTGAGTGATGGCCCAGGAAGGGATGGTCAGTGTAGCACAGACAGTAGCACGTATTTCCTCTTGCTCCTGGTACCACATTGTTCTTCTAAACAAGAATTGGTACTTCCCTATCCAAAAGGACTTGCTGAGACAGTGGCTGAAGGGAATCCAGCAGCCAGAGCTAGGGCTCAACATAAAAGGAAAGCTGCTACAGTATGACAGGACCAGTACCAACAGACTTCAGCAGTCATTCTTAGAGTTGAGGATATCCTGCCCCTTGAACCAAACCTGGGAATTCTCTCCTGAAGCAGGTGTGTTTGAGACCATTGGGGCACTTCTGAGTTCCTTCAACATCCAGATGGTAACCAAAGGGTTGTTACATCCATTGTGAGCCATCCTTTCTCCTCACGGTAGGTTACGTGTATGCCTTGGAACGATGACCCTCTTGCTACTGAAACCAACCTTCTGAAGGAGCAGCTGGAGAAGGTTAACAGACGAGGAATCCTGACCATCAACTCCCAGCCAAACATCAATGGCAAACCGTCCACAGACCCCATTGTAGGCTGGGGGCCCAGTGGGGGTTATGTTTTCCAAAAGGTACTGCACTGCTCTGGGCTAGGCAGCAAAGAATTATGACCCAGTTTGGTCTCTGTTAGGTAGGAAGGTCCTAGGCTTTCACCCGGATAATCCTTCTGCCTGCTCCTTATCTTAATGCCTTCTTGCTGAGATGAGGCAAAGCTCCTTTGGTGTCTTAAGAGACAGAGTATGTCATCTCTGTGGCTTACTTCATAGCTGTTTTCCCCCACCTCAAAACATCTACTGAACATCTATAGAGCTGCTTGTTTTACTCTCAGCAAGTAATTATTGGTAACTTCTTTATAGAGCAGGGCTATGAAGTTTTAGGTGCAAACACGTGCCTGCCCACTGCATCGGATCCCCATTCAGCAATGCAGGAAGCGCCTAGGTTTTTCATAAAATGGGAATCAATGAGGTAGAATCTCTACCACCCAGCTTCTCACGGTAATAACTGGGCATTTAAAAATTCCTCTATCTGTCCTTCTCTAAGGCAGAGTTCTCCACCAATTGCCCCCACCCCACAGCACTACTGCTGTGCTGTTCAGACAGCTGCCAGGTTCCTTCTCTGGCCTGCAAGCAGGCTTATCTGCCATGCCTGCCTCCTACCGTCATGCATTTTCAGGCCCTAGAGCCTTGCCACTAATGGCTGTGATAGGAATCTCCCATCAAGGTAAATGCCAAGCAAGTGGCTCATAGTGGGAAACAAAGCAGCCCTGTTCAAAAGGGATCCAAACCGCTAAAGCCATGAGACCAGCAGATGGCAAATGCAGTTATGTTTTCAAAGGGAAAAAAATCCCCCGAGGTGAGGGGAAATCCATCATCTGACACAATAGCCAGGAAATGGGGGAAGGGGAAGCAGTTGTTGGGAGCAGCCAAGCACAGAGCAGCAGTAGATGGAGCAAGTACAGTTAGGTTGTATAAGCACACAGGGAGACCTGAACAAAAGATGAGGACAGGGAATGGTAGGGTGCTTGAGAGAGCCCAGCTGAGACCCCTGACTTTGCTCCCACCAGACTAGGCTGCCTTGGCAGAACACTGCTGTTCATAGGCTACCATGTAGAATAGAGGTCAAGCTCAGGCCTCTTCCAAGCACTCTGCTCTGTCTGGCACAGACTGCTTCCTAGGCACAGCAGTTGTGGTTAACACTGTCCGGAGCTTATTCCAGCCTGTCTGCTTACATGGGTGCAAAACGGGAAGCTTGTAGCTTTCCTGAGCTGGCTGCTCCTGGCCTGTTACACCTCTGCTGTCACCAATTATTTCCGCCCCCCCCAGCTCTCTTACTAATTTGCTCTGCCCTTTGCTCAAGCCTCCTCTGTAGTACATGTTTCTGGGAATGGACATACAAGTCTTAGACTGCCTGGTTTCCAAGCAGCCCAGACTCTACAACTGTCTTCTTGGTTGCCTGTATTTGTCCCAGCCCTGCCATGAGTTAAGGCTCTCATTCTCTTTCCCCTTCCCCATCCCTCCCTGTAGGCATACCTAGAGTTCTTCACCTCCAGTGAGATCGTCACGGCACTGCTCAAAGTGCTGAAGAAGTACGAGTTGCGAGTGAACTACCACATTGTCAATGTCAAGGTAGGCTGTTGTTTACAGGACATTTTTCCTTTCACCACCTTGGGAGAGAGGCAAATATCAAAGATTCAGATGTCACTATGAACAAAGTGGGACACGAAGGGTGATGAAGAGAAGGGAAAGTGAAGCAAGTCAGCTGTGATGTGCAGCAACTGTCTGATCTCTTAACAAGGAGAGGGTAAACGCACTTGTTCCAACTCACTCAATCCCTCCTCCAGCAGTTGCTTCAGAAAGGTTTTGCTTCCTTTGGCAGGGCCAGAATATCACCAATGCTCCAGATCTGCAACCCAATGCTGTCACCTGGGGCATCTTCCCGGGCAGAGAGATCATCCAGCCCACTGTAGTGGATCCTGTAAGCTTCCTCTCCTGGAAGGTGAGTCCTCCCTCCTGCTGGATACATTGCTGTGGTGCCCTGGAAGTTCGGAGTGTCTGCTTTGTTTTTAGTCTGTGACACTTCTCGCAATTGAGTACTGTTGTGATATTAGCTTGCAGAGGTCCAGATACTGCTCCTCCTGCTCTCTCCGTGTAAGGAGAACTTTGCTCCGGCAAGAGCTCTTCACAGACACCAAGTGCCCAGTAACAGGAGGCTTGGGAGCTACCACTGTTACTGTACTGGCCCCCAGAGCTCTGGGCAGCAGCTCTCCCTCCCCTCTTACACGCACAGGGGCAGCATTGAGCCATTTTACTGCAAACGTGTCTCCATTCAGCTCTGAACAGTTGTGTACAGGGCACTTCCCACTGACTGGAAAGCACGAGGCTCCTTGCTCAGCTCTTGCAATTTTTACTGAGAAGAAACAGGCCACAGGCTGGCTAGGCATGTGTGACACCGGTGGTCCTAAACGAGGTAGTATGAAAATGCAGCTCTCTAACATGTGCATTACACCACTACACTTTTTTTTTCCCCCTTGGCAGGATGAGGCCTTTGCACTGTGGATCGAGCAATGGGCCAAGCTCTATGAAGAGGAGTCACCCTCTCGCATGATCATCCAATACATCCATGACAACTACTACTTGGTCAACCTGGTGGACAATGACTTCCCACTTGAAAACTGCCTCTGGCAGGTTGTGGATGATACTTTTGAGCTGTTGAACTCTCCGACTCAGCAGTGAAAACTCCTCTTATAATCCCTTACTTCCTCCTTCCGTCCACTGACTGCGGGGAGAGAAAAAGCAGCTCCTGTGCTGATGGTGGACCACACACTCCTAAACCCAGTGACCAGGCTAGCTCTCCGATCTACCCACACTACATGCTCTTCTATCCCCAACACAAAGGCTCCCTCACCCCTTCTCACTGAACAACAGCCAGAACTACCTGAACCTCTGAGCTGAGGCTCTAGCCTGAGCTTGAAGGTCAGCTCTGCAGGATGAAGAGGTGCTAATCGTGGCTATGTTGATTACAGTAACAGGAGAACTCTTGTGCATCAACGGTGATAAAGCTCAGTGGGATTCTGGTAACTTTCTCGTGCCAGAAATGCTGCCTTGGGGGCAGAAACACTCCTGTCAGCAGTGCCTAAGCAAGGAGACATTTCAGCAGTTGCTAACCCTGAAAAGAAGCTCAAGTTGCACTCCTAAGATGTATTTCTTCATATCTGATCATATCAGGCTCTCTTTTGCACTCACTCCAGAAGAAGGTTCAAATTTTCTCCCTAACTTTTCTCCTTTTATTATATTTCCCATTTTCTTTTTAATAGGAAAATGTGAATTTCACTTCTGGATGAGACTGAGTAGGAATCACACTGTTTCTTAGATTAAGTACAATAAAATACACAAATACAAATGTCTCCTGTACTAGGCCATACTCTTGGTAAGTAGCAAAGACTCATGTTGTTTGCAAACTAATCAGCCTGGCACAAGAGAAAGTTTTAAGAAAACCCATTGTTTATGGGGCAGTTCTGCCTTCACTTTCAACACATGCCCTAAGTAAAGTATGGACAAAGCTCCATGGTAGGGCAAAGAAAGCTTAAATCCTAGAATTTCCCAAAAGCAACCAGCTACAACCTTTGGCTCAGTTCTGCAAGGTCACAGGAGTTGTGGTGGTCCTTTTCCAGTGCCCGTAGGGAAAGATAGCCTATCTTTCCTGACCTAATGACTCTTAACAGCCTTAGGCCCCACAGCATTGAAATAAGGGGTTGGGGGAGCTATGGAGGCTGCTTTGTGTACTTAACAATCCTGCAAAGCTACCACAGGCTAGGAAAAGAAGACCCTGGGGGAAATCCCAGTGGGATTTCAAGATCCCTGCCACGCTGTGAGCATCTCTTTCAAACAAGCAAGGAAGAAAAGCCTTTTCCAGATTCTTCAGACCCTCTCATTACAGCTGTCTGAGGCTGGGCTCATATATCCAGGGTAATTACAGGGCATCAATCACAGAAGCAAGTAATGGGAAGGTTGGGGGTCAGACACGCCTGTCTTGCCTCAGCAAAGCTTTTGGTGCTCAGCTGTTCCCAGCAGGTTTCTTCATCCCTAGCCCATTCAGCACAGAAAGGAACCAGCAGGAAGCAGTCAAGAGGTTGGCCACCCACTGGAAGGCTTAATGAAGAGCTGATGGACCTACACAGGGGGAGGAGGTGGGAGCCATGTGAGAATCCCCCCCCAGGGGAAAAGCCAAATCTAAAAATAACGACCTGTGTTTGCAGCTACCAAGGACAGTCCAGACTTTGGAATCAACAGGATGTAGCGTTTGCACAGGCAGAGTCCTGCTCATCTCTTTAAGACTGATGTATTTGCTTACTCCCCTGCGTGACACTAAACTCCAGTCCAGGAAAAAACACAGAGTAAAGGGAGAGCCTATAAGGTGGTTTTTTGACCTTTAATCAGAAGTCCAGCAAAATCAGAGTCCAGAGGAGAAGGGGATGCAACCTCACAACAAAAGGGAATAACTCCTCAATTTGTGCCTCTAGGGAGGTAGGATATCAGTCCTTTAAAGAGGACCTTTCACTAGGTACCATCTCTTCCTGGTTGTCCTTTGGCTATCATGCTTCTGGCCTGCAGCACTGCTTTTATCGCATGAGCAGAGTGTTCACTTTCTTGGTTGCGCAGGACCAGCTCTTTGTTGTGACAGCCAGCTGTATCCTCCATGTGTCCTGAAATGAGCAGCAGCTGCAGGCAGGCCCCCACCTTTCAGCAGCCTTTGTCCTTGAGCTGGAATGCTGTTAGCTGGCGCCACCTTCCAAAGGCCTTAAATAGTAAAGTGGACAAGTCAAATACTCGGGTTACCCTTGAGGAGTTGCAGCCACCCTCACAGTACCCGTAAACAAAGCTTTTCCTCTAGCAATAGCTAGGCCAACTGCCTCACCATTCACTCAGAGCCCTTCCCTGCCTCCCCTATGTTCCTGTAGCCAGTAAGTGAAGTGCAGAGTACAAATCAATGTGAGAAAAGGAAGACCAATGCCCCCTCTGCCCTCTAATTCCAGTACTTGCTCACATCTTGTTAAAGGAGGACCTAATCCTGCATGGATCCTTGGGAGGCAGGCAGAGGAACGAACTGGCTGTTTGAGCTCTAAGGCTTTGCCTGCTCACTCAAATTTATAGCAATTTGCCTGCCCCTGGGTGTAAGTCAGCGCCGTCCTCCTGCACCAACGTGGAGCCTGTTTCTTCCCTGAGTGGGCCCTTGAGAGGCAGGGGATTAGTGGATTAACATCTCAGATAACAGTGGGGAAGGGGGCACACATCAGGGAAATCAACTGCTGACACAAAGCTTTGAAAAACACCCAAAGATGAACCCATATAAAGCTGGAAGCTATTTCTCTTTGTTCTGGGCAAGTCCCATTCCCTTTTCCCTAAGCAAGTGCTTTGTGCAGAGAGACATACAGGGAACACCAGTTGTCCCTTTGGGGTGCTTTTTGGTTCACTGAGGTCCAAAGAATTAAAGCAGTCATAAATGCTTACCTGAGATAATAGGCTCCTGGCTTCCTCCTCCAAAAACTTCTGCACCACGCAGCTTTGCAAATGTCGTCGTCTCCACACCCTCCAGGCCTTTTCTATCAGCCGCTGCTGGTCCTGCCAGGAAAAGAGGCAGTGCACAGATTAGTTGGGCTCTGGCAGGCAAACTACCTCACTTCCCTCCAGTCCCACCTTGCTTCCAGTTGCTTTCCCCTCTTGAATGACTTTGCATTGGTAACAAACAAAGCTGACTACTAACAAAATTCTTGCCGAACTACTGTCTCCTGCAAATATTGTGGCTAATTACGTCACAGTACCCTGGGGAAAGGACAGTGCCCCATCAGTGCTCCAGCACAGCTCCTCAGTGACTATGGATGTGCTCGCTATAGATGCATCATCTTGTCCCACGGGCAGGTCAGAGCACATCTCACACAGCTAATGCCCAGGAAGCCAGACAGAACATGGGTCTGTTCCACAGATGGCTAAGGCCTGAGCAGAAGGGGAGGCCATATGACAGCCCCCTTGGTAGGCTGGGGACACCAGAGGGATGTATCAGGAACACAGACGAGGACACAGATTGTAATACTTGCTGTGAACTTTTTGCACAGGCTACAGACAATCTATACAAATCACCCTGCTTCAGCTTCCCATCTGTAAGATGGGGCAAAGCACAACTAAATATGTGGATATGCCAGTCTGCCATGCTGGCATTTCAAAGAGAAAGATGGAAAAAGTAGCCACAGCAGCAAACCAGGGTTTCTGGTGCACTCTGGTTCTTGTTAAATCCCCAAGTCTCATCTCCCTGGATGTATGTGAGGCTGCAAGCAGAGCAGGCTTGCCCAGTAACACCTATCACTGCCACCCTGGTGGCAGTACCAGACACTCACCAACACCTGAGCCAGCATCACCACCCTGCTGGCTTCCTTCCACTGATGCCACCCCCTTGCCAGACAGCGCAGTCTCCTGTCACGCTGGCACCGGCGAATTATCACCGTGTGATGCCACCACTTCACATACTTCCTCCTATAGGCAAGAGGGGAAAATAAACTTTATCAGCCCAACAGCCCTACAAGGGAGTCCTTCCCTGATGGCAGCAACAAGAGGAAGCCCAGAGCCCTCCACTCCACTTACCCAAGCCACTTCTCATCCCACCCTTCCAAGTCCACCTCTGCTTTGTTCTCCTGGATCCTTGCGTGTGCAGGAGAGGGTCCTACCACACCAGGTCTCTCTACCAGATGAGGGACCAGCAGCCTTTCAGCCCTGTTTTGACTTCTGTAGATCACTAGCCAGTGGCGAATGGCACTGGGAAAAAGCCCAAGAGGGGCAGCTGGTGCTGAAGCCTTTACTCTGCCTCTTCTGCTTTCTAGGAAAGAAAAGAGGAATCACACAGGAGCTAACCTCGGAGCTAGAGAGGGAGAGATCAGAGCTGCCATGAGCCCTTAGGCCTTTGGCTCCTGAACACAGAAGCAACCCACAGTCAGAGTTCAACTGCCGTGATCAGCTACTCCACAGAGGAATCCCAGTCATCTGGCTGGCAAACACCACTCCCCTTCCCTCCTCACGCACACTCCCCACATGGCCCCATGAAAGGAAGAGAGGAGGGGGCATCTTCTTACTCATGGACCAAGACAGAGACATCTTCCTGCTCTTCCTAGCACCTATCAGGGTACTGCACTGCCGTGAGCACTGGGAAAAGGCAGCTGCTTTTGTCCAGTAGTTGCAGGCCTGCAAACAGAAATAACACAGCTGCAGCCAAGACTAAACACAATGCGCACAGACAGCACACACACAAGCTAGCCTTAGAGATACATTTATGTTCATACCCCTGCAGGTAGTTTAATGTGCTAGACCCCAGGCTGGAAACTGCACAGATGAGATCCCAGCAGGACTGACTCAGCCCTTCCAAATCAATCGACCTCTTTGTGGTTTGCTAGCTGTGAGTCTTTTGAAAAAAGCTGCAACTCTGACAGCTCGCTCTGCTCTGTGGGGACAGTGATTATCCCATCTCATCTTTGAGCAGAGAGGAAGGAGTGCTCATCTCTCTGGTCAAAATGTCCCCATTCCTTATTGCTGTGCTCCAGATGGTTGCTGCAATCAGTGCCAGATTACAGTGATGAAGTGTGCACAGCCTGTAAAGAACTTAAAGGCAGGGACTAAGCAGTCACAAGTCAAACCAGGTTTTTATACCAGCCTTGTCACTGTATCTCAGTGCCTAGTGACCCAACTGAGGTCTTCACAAGAAAACAGGCAGTTAAGAATAACTGTCTCATAGGGACATTCATCTTTTCTTACCTGTTTTACGGCAGCCACAGATCCTAGGCGCAGGGCTTGCTGTCCTCTTGAGGCCAACCGCCAGCGGTGACAGGCTTTACCCTGAGAGGTTCCCTGCCACTTGTGGTTTCTCTCTCCCAGCACCCGCTGTTCAGCTCTCAAGAATTTCACCCTCCACTCAGTAAAGCTCACAACTAGGAGATGGTGCTCTCTGACCCTTTTAAAACAAGAGAGGGCTTCGTGCTGCCTCAGTCTACAAGCAGTGACCTGGGCCCAGGTAACTAGGCACCTGAAAAACAATACCAGCGTAGAAAAGCAGTAAGTGCCTAAAGTCACATTTCCATGTCAGCACTGAACAGGCTATAGACCAAATTCCACCTTCTCACCCCACCCTGCAGTGTCACATATAAGTAGTCAAAGCAAGTGAAAAAGCATTCAACAAGAAAAAAGGCTGTTCCTATTATTCCGCTGTGATCAACATTTATATATCTTTCTCCGTGTTACTTATATTTCCAGTGCCTTGTCCTTGGGAGGTGTTAAGTTCAGACTCCTCACTACAGTTTCTTTCTGCTGAAGACTTGCCCTCGTTTTACTTCAGATTCCCAGCACTGTTACCTCTCAACTCCTCAAAGCCCAGGAGTATGTCTGGCCTTCTGGCCATTTTAGCATTTCCTCCTCTTCAAAGGCCTCTGCAAACTGAATGCAATGTTATACTATGTTTTTCCTTTGCCTACAAAACAAATGCTTTTCCTAGGCTACCCTGCCACTACACATAGTGGATCCCTCAAAAAAATAAAGGAATTGAATTAGTCAGTTTTCAATCTTTCTCTGTGCCAGCAGTTGATCTTTAGGACGATGCTTGAGGAAGGCTTATCCTTATGGGATGAGAATAAAACTGCTAAAATCTCCTTCAGCATGGAACCCAGCAGACTCCTTAAGTCTGCTTGCTGCAGAACCAGGCTGGATTTAAGACAGCACCTTGTTGTCAAGATTCAGATTTTAATTTTTTTCTTGGCTGTCACAAACTAAGGGCCTGTGTACATGGGATGTACAACTAGAATAATACAGCATCTTTATGGAGACAATTTTATTAAAAAAAAAAAAATCAATGTTTACAGGAGTTACTATTAACAGCACTGTAAATCTGCACCCACAATAATCTCTCTGTATCTTGCAGGCTGATGCACAGGAGGCCAGTCTTCCTCTGCTACCCCAGAAGCCAATCTGCTTTTAACTCCTGGCTTGTCCTTTTGGTTCCTTGTTCCACTTGGACTTTCATTATGCAAATCACCCCACGGCACCATAGGGCAGAGGTGTAAATATCCTCTGCCTGGCAGGCTTCTCTGAAGATCAAGAGAATCTATTGCAGGTTATCCTAGCATGAAAAATGCCCCCCTCAGAAGAGACAGGGCTCAGCCTGTACCATATCCAGGTGAGAAATTAGAAGCACTCTCTCATCAAAGGAGAACTCAGAAGGAAGATTAATGGTGGAGAGACACTCTACAGGAAGGAGCAACATTAAGGACTTCTCTCAAACGCACTTCCCACTAGGGTGCCACCACACAGATTGATTTGCAGAAGAAAATGCAATTGGGTGGGGTGAGTGCAGAGCCCAAGCATCACAGCCACTAAGGTTTTACTGGGTTTTTAGTTGCTCTTTCCTCTGCAGATCTTTGTCTCCTCTCAGCCTGAACCTGCAATTCAAAAGGAAATCTGCTAGGGCCAAACCTGCACTTCTCATGCCTTAAATGAATCCTTGGCATAAATAATCTTACTCATTCTTATCCTCCTGAATTACCTCAAAGAGAATGAACTGAACAATTCCTGGTTCACTGCAGCTGGACACTTTGCTGTGTTTCAGGCAGACAGTAGCCTTACACAACATAAACCACAAACAAAACAGATTTCAATGAGAAGGCTACTGAACAACAGCTAAGAGAGAAAAGAAGTTGTTAATGATTGGCAGCAGACACCTTGCTCTTCAAATTAAATTCTTGTGTTTTCAGGATCTGCACCATAACGTAAGACTCCAAAACATACTACAGCTTCACCTATAGTGTAACTAACACTGAGATGAATTGAATATCATGGTTCTCCCTTCACAGGCTTTACTGAACATTGCTTTTCTGCAGGAATATATTCCACTCAATTTTTCACATTAGTTTAAATTAAAATCAACACGCTGTGTCCAGAATCTAAAAGATTCAGGTTTGTAAACATCAGATCTCTGTAAGACCTCTGCCCAATATTCCTTTCAGCAAATACTGAATAGTTCCAGTGGAAACAAGGCTTTCACTTTTTTAAACTACACAAATTTGTTTGCATCTCTCTTGCTTAGTTTACAAATACCACACTGCGTAACTAAGACTGAACAGAAATTCCGGAAAGAAAAGAAGTTTTGAATGAGAAGAACGAGATGGGGAGCGTGAGGCTATGGTAGCAGACCCTTTAATGTAGGAGCACCCCCAGGGAAGCACTCCTACAGAAGCTCCATTTACACACAAGTTAGCTGTACTTTCAAACCCAAACTGGTCTGAATAACACTGGATTTTCTGCTACATAAATTGCCCTTCACTCAAAGCTTCCCTCGGAAATGCTTTGAGGGCAGGAAACAAACCTGTGCAGCAGAAGACGTTCCCAGAATAAAGCAGCATATTTCTGCTTCTTTGTTTGGCAATACCATGTCTGCAGGACCAACCTCTTCTTCTCCTGGCAGCTGTGCTGAGCCCATTCCTGCTGCAGCTCTCTCACAGCACGATTCCCTGTGAGAGAACACAAGAGCTTGCTGAGCTGAGCCCAACGATTTTTTTTCCATCGCAGAATCCAGACAAGAGCAGAGAATACATCTGCTGCAAATACCAAATGGGACCAGACTTCCTAAGATTTCCTGTCCTCTCTTTAGCAGCTGAAGTGACTTTTTAATTCACCTTGCAGTTTTTTGTCTGCAAGCCAGTCAGACCTCCTTTTTTTTTCCCCCTGCCCTTCCCCAAGCAAGGGATCACAGATCATTGCCACTCTCATCTGCAAGGCAGTTTTCCATCAAAAATTGGGAGTGTTCCTTCCCTGGCAGAGTGTTAAGTACTTAGCACTTAAAGCACTTGGAATCCCGTAAGGGACAGGATCAGGATTGTAAAGCAGCCCCAAAAGTTACACCCTGCTCCCACTGAAGCAAAGCCTGACTGTTGGGTCTGAGGAGACATGTTCAAGCTTGGAATCCTGCATCTGAACTCCATTTAACTCCCCAGCTGCTAAAATGCACTGCTTGAACACCCCTTTGGTAGTGCAGGTAAGGCGAGATCCACCCCTTTTCCAATCAGCTGCCAAAGGAGCATCTCCCCTAGCATAAAGCACTACAAAACAGCAGGGCATGTGTCCTGCTAGTAACCACAAGAAGGCAGTGACACAGGCACTTACTGACCCCTGGGCTAGTGTGTGCCATTCCAGAGGAGCAGTGCACAGAGTTACAACTAGAAGCGGGACTTTCTCCATCTCAACCATTCCCACAGCATCCCGCTCCTACAGACACAAGTTCTGCTGTAGGAAGTTGGTAACTCACTTTGCCAGCAGGAATGCCAACGCCACAGAGCATCAGCAGTCGTCTGGTGAATGTGACACCTGAATCTCCGGTCAGCTTCCACTTTCTGGGCCAGTCTCTTCTTCCACAGGCTGAAAACCATCTCGCAGCAATGAACTCGATGTTTTAGGGCTGCTGCTGCTTTTCGGTTCTTTTTTTCCATAACCCAGTGGTGCCAGCTGAGAAAAGCTCTGAGAAAGACAAAGGTGGTTGGACCAACTGTAAGAACAACTCACACAGATTCACACCCTTGTAACTGAAACTTTAACAATAAACATACACATGAGGGAGTTTAGGAAATACATCTGATCTGTTAACATCCTTTCCCCATTAAATGTCAGGGGAAATGATGGACAGGGCAAGTTGTTGGGAGTAAGGTGTTCTGTCCTGGCTGTGCCAAGCCTGTTGTTCTCTTCAACTTCCGATTGAGTAGAGAGTAAGGCCAGTTCAGTGGATAGGAATTTACCAGGGCTTATTATCAGCAGTGCTGAGCTTGCTCTAATTTGTGAGGCATCCCATCAAACCAGAAATGATTGTGTTCAAATATAATAATTTTGAAGCAGAAAAAAAAAAAAGGGGGGGGGGGGGGCTGCAAAACTCCCACTGAAGACAGAAAAAGAAAAGTAGAGGAAGGATTTTTTTTTTTTTTTTTTTAAAAAAAAAAAAAAAAGGGGGGGGGGGGGGCTGCAAAACTCCCACTGAAGACAGAAAAAGAAAAGTAGAGGAAGGATTTTTTTTTTTTTTTAAAAAAAAAAAAAAATCCTTCCTCTAGCTATCTTTTTCTGTCTTCAGTGGGAGTTTTGCAGCCCCCCCCCCCCCCTTTTTTTTTTTTTTTTAAAAAAAAAAAAAAAATTCTTCCTCTAGCTATCTTTTTCTGTCTTCAGTGGGAGTTTTGCAGCCCCCCCCCCCCCCCTTTTTTTTTTTTTTTAAAAAAAAAAAAAAAGGGGGGGGGGGGGGCTGCAAAACTCCCACTGAAGACAGAAAAAGAAAAGTAGAGGAAGGATTTTTTTTTTTTTTTTTAAAAAAAAAAAAAAAGGGGGGGGGGGGGGGCTGCAAAACTCCCACTGAAGACAGAAAAAGAAAAGTAGAGGAAGGATTTTTTTTTTTTTTTAAAAAAAAAAAAAAAAGGGGGGGGGGGGGGCTGCAAAACTCCCACTGAAGACAGAAAAAGATAGCTAGAGGAAGGATTTTTTTTTTTTTTTAAAAAAAAAAAAAAATTCTTCCTCTAGCTATCTTTTTCTGTCTTCAGTGGGAGTTTTGCAGCCCCCCCCCCCCCCTTTTTTTTTTTTTTTTTTTTTAAAAAAGCAAGTATAGAGCTTCAAAACAGACAGCTTTAGGAAACTTCTGGAAAGCACAATACCTACTGAGACAGCTGAATGAGCCTGCAGTACTGCTGGGCCTTTACAAGTTGCTGAGTCCGAGCTGACCAGACAATGAAGTGCCTCTGCAGGCAGCATTTCTCTGCTTGGTGCCAGCAACTCTTCACCTCCTTGTCAGAACTGCAGTCCTGTAATCCAGAAAAGCAAAAAAGGGCCTTGAACTGCTGCTGTAAGACAGTCACTCCATGCAGCTCAGCCCCTTCTCCTTGCTGCTGTGACTTCTATGATTGCCTAACTCCCTGTTGCTAACCCCCACACACCACATGAACACCCAGACATGAGGGTCTAACACATCCCTTTTAAATCCTTGACACATGGCCAATTTCCAACTCAGCTGGCAAATGGTAGGGAAGAGTTACCCTGAGAAATGCCTCAATCTCCCAAACCTTCTGTCTGAGAAAGAAGACAGAAGAACAAAGAGAACAGCAGTGAGACCTTCCATATGCTGATACTGAAACCCAAAGGCTCTTTGCTAAATTGGGCTATGCAGAAAACACTTGTACATTTACATGCATCACACCGCTTTTCAGCCTTACCTCTTTCCACGTAGAGTAACTGGTGAGAGGCTGGACATTATTGTCTAGACTCTGCAGTGCCAAAGACTGAAACTGACCTCCCACAAACCAATTTCTGCTGCAAGATAAAAGTGTCAGGGGAAAAGGGAAAGAAAAAAAGAGGATAAAGTATCCGGAAGGATGTTGTGAGATGACATGAGGAGCTAGCCAGAAGGAAGGAATTCAGCCAGACCAAACAAGGGGCCACATCCCAAGCAACCAGTCTGCAACTCACCCAGATCCAGTACTCCGTGGAGGAAAGGAGGCCTGCAAGTACAGCTCCCCACCCAGCTCAGCTGGCAGCTCTGCGCATTGGTGTAGTTGCAGGAAAGAACTGTAATAAGGCATGTGTGTGACATCCTCAGCAGTCAGAACGGAGGAGAAGCTCTGCTGGCTGCTGTCACTAAAACTGTGTTCCTGCAGGTATGGAGGGAAGAACATGCTGTGAGGTAACTGTACTCGCAATGGAATCACTTAGCTAACAGTTCCGACCGTGCCATTTATTCCTGTTTTCGGCAAAGATTCAGTGAAACCCAGGATGCATCCACAGGAGCTGCAGGCTAGCAAGTACAGCTCTGGAGTGCAAACATATCAGTGATGGGAACGTTATTTCTATACTAGTTATTTCTATACTGAATAGTTATACAGTTATTTCTATACTGAGAAAAGGGGAAACAGGCATATACACTTTCTCAGTAATGAAGCTCTTTGTACCTCATCCCTTCCACCTTGCAGCCACAAACAGGAGCAAGTGCACAAGAGAACCTCACGAGCTCAGCACCTCCCCATATCACTAAATGATGAACTAGGAAGGGCACAGAGAGAAGTGACTATGATTTCTGATTACATTTAAACTCCAGGACCCTACAGGCTCAGTGCTCTTCAGGCCTAAAAACTAAGCACAGTTTGCTGATGACAGTATCATGTTGAAGCAGAAATTTGCCCCTGAAAAATCCCAGCAATTTAATACCTCAGGGCAGTCTGGATGAATCAAGACCTCCTCACCTTTTCCAAAGAGCTTTGAGAGGCCAGGGTAGCTGGAGCACTGCTGTCAAAGCCGGAAGATGTTGAGAGGTCCTCAGAAAACAGCATGGCAAGAGGTTCTTCATAGACAGTCCTGTGCAAGTGCTTAGGATTTTGTTCAATTGTCTTCAGCATGAGACACTTTTGGTGCCATAATTTCAGAGCTTTTCTGAGTCTACACTGCTCCAAAGCCTGAGAGAAAGAACTGAGACAGAATATATTGTGATGGCAAAGTGACTGAAAAGGGATACCAGAGGTAGACACTAGTACAGACATGATGGATGATAGATGGTAAAAGGGGTTCTTCCAGAAGGACCAGAAAGCCAACTGGACACTACTAATGAGGGCAGGGCTCCAGGAACTGGCTCTTCTTCACTCACTCAGCTCTGTGATGTTCGCTCAGCCTTGCTTTCCACAGCAGATATACTCTCTGGAGCTTCACCTTTTGGCAGAAGTCATCAAGAGAGTAGCCCGTTTTCTCAGGAAACCATCTCTCTACAGTCCACAATGGCTGATCTTCATGCCTCTTTGTCGCAGTCTTGTCAGCTATGGAGCTTCTAACTGGTCCTTAACCAGTTACAGAGTGACAAGAGACAATGTTTGTCAGAAGGCATCCTTAAGAAACTCAGCCCAGCCCAGCCCTCACACTGCTTCTTTCCAGCAAGGTTTAAGACTTTCTGCTAGGTTTATGAAGTGGAGCAACAAATCTCCCTGTAGCTTCACTGACATCCAGAACAACTAGTCCTTTACCCACCCTGCTTTGTTAATACCATGTATCATCTGAGCCTCTCTGCTATCAGGCTGTTTTCAGCTGTTTTTCACCATACAAGAGGAGGAAGGAGCCTAAGCACCTCCAAATCTTAGATTCTGCACAGACCCCAAGCTGCTCACCGTAATGCTGCCTCCACTGTAGGAGGAAGAAGTTCACCATTGCCTGCTTATCACCTTCTCTGACCTGCAGCATCTGAACCCACTGCTGGAAGTGTTTCCTCAGCGACACTGCTCTGAGACGGAACACATTGCACCTGTAAAGCGCCTTCTGCTCAACAGTCTCCTTCCATGCACTGAAGCAGCTGAGAAAACCAAAAGAAAATAAAACCACATAGAAAACCATGTGAAGAGGGTACACGCTTGCGTCTCCTCCTGAGACTGGGTTTAGGTCAGGAAAGACAGACAGAAGCTGTCGTCTTCTGAGCTTCTATTTGTTTATTTCATAAAAAAGCCACTGTCCTGCTTAAAGCACAGCAGCATGGTGGGTGTTCTCAGGTTTGGTGTTTCAGGACATCAAAGGTCAGAACCAAAAAGCTTTGGCAGTGCACAGGAGGCAAGTCATAACGTCTCTGGCCACAGTGGTTCCTTTTCCTGTTTCTATCTCTACTTTCATCTTTATTAACTCCTAAAACAAAAGAATAGATGGCTTTAAGATGGAACAACACATCACTGTCTGGGTTGGCTCTGTCATTCCTTGGACTTTCACAGTGAACAGACTTTTCACGTGAAAAATAGACCTCATCAACTTACCGAGAGACTAAGTTTCTCTGGATCCGAGTTGTCAGTGCTAAAATCTGTTCCATTTCCAAGCACCGGGAACGCCACACCCAGAAAATGTGTCGTAGCTGCTTCTTTTCCAGCAGAGCACGGGCTTCCAAAAGCCTGGCTTCCTCTTTGCTCAGCAGCTCCTTCTGCAGGCGCCACAGTCTGAAAGCTGCTGTGTTGCAGGGCAGGAAGAGATTGACAGGAAGAAAAATAACTTAGGACTTCAAACAACTTAGTGTCACACAGCAAACACCCCCTGGCTGAACTCCAGCTGTCTGAGAAAGGGCATTTAAGAGAGACAGCTCATATTGTTGGAGCAACAGCATCTGCTGCACCTGAATTAATACAAGGAACAAGGCAAAAAGTGTATGACATGGCGAGTGGGCCACCCTCCACCATCACAGATACTGGCTCAGCTATTTGCAGGATCAGGTTCTGAAAGAGTCCAGTCAAAGCAACAACTAGACACAAATCAAGAAACATGGTGAAACAGTGATTACCTCCAAGCTGTTCCAAGGCTACGGAATGTGTGCTTACCAGCTAGCCGTCTCATATCTCTGATTGCTTGAGCTCTCCAGCAGAACTCATCTCCTCTCTGACTACGATGAAGCTGTGTCCACAGTCCTCCCTCTACCCTGAAAGAGTCACAAGCATGCTTTAACATCCATCTGTCCAAAGAGGCACTCAGGGAACAGAATCCAGAGCCTTCCTTCTCCCTAGGTAGCTCTCTCTTTTTGTCTGGACTTGTTCTTCTGCCTTGAGAATCAGAAGGCACAACAAAAGGGTTTTTTCTGACACCTCTACTGTCCTGCTAGAGACTGTAGTATTGCCTCACTCCAATCTCATTTACGCCTGTATCACATATGCAGGGGATAGCCGAACTCAAGAAATAGTACACGAGTATTTCTGTCAGACACTCAAATCAGACTGAAAACACTAGTGCACAGAAGCTCTGGAATAGGATTGTTTAGTTCTTAAAACTAAGTTACTAATTCTTGCAGTGCTTATCTGCAGCAATACATCCAAGGACCTGGAAACAAGTTTCCTACCATTTGAGAAAAATTTCTCCCCGTGTTTGTAAACCTCCACTTGCCCAAGATAACAGAAAGAATGCTCTCAGCTTACCTACAAGCCTGCTCAGCTTCCTTTGGGTATCCTACTGTAAGCTGGGGCTGAGCTGAAGTTGTCATAGTTGCTAATCTTCCTACTCCAAAAAACCCCACTGCTGAACTTTGGGTATAAGAATATGGCTCAGGCTGCGGAGCTTGCTTCTTGCTCCATTTTGCCACAGCTTCCTTCCACTGAAGGAGAAAACACATGATTAGAACAAACTTCAGGCAGAGTATCAGGGTCCACATCACTGAATTTCACACAGGGTACCCCTTCCTCCTCCCTATCCAGATAGGATTTCTGCCTTCTCTGACTGCACAACAGGAAACTCATGGCACTACTTCTACTGTCCCTAGCCCATCCTCACCCTGCGGAAGCTGACAGCTAGCAGAGCCGAGGCGTGTCTCTGCTGGGCTACCTCCAGCTGCATCCTCCTCTGGTGCACAGCCCACTGCAAAGCACCAAGGCCCTTCCGAAGCAGTTGCTGTCTGTAAAGCTGCCTGGCTGCAGCCCTTTTCCAGAGGATGTGTCCCCTCCAGGCTTGGAAACACCTAGTTAGCATTTGTCTGTCACACAAGTGCTGGAAACTTAAAGAGAAAAACCAAAAGTGAGCTCCAGTTAACAGAAAGGAAAGTTAAGCACAGCCAGGAGGTGGCAATCAGAGTTCAGCCATCAAGCTGAAAAGAGGTATTTCAAATCATTCTTTCTAAAGAGGGAAAAACCTGCAGCCTCACACCAAATTAAGGTATCACTGTTGCTAAATTGGTAGCAATCTCACACACATCTTATCCACAGGTCACAAATTTGAATCCCATCCCATGGATAAACCCAGTTCTTGATCTTCGCTAACTATGCAGTGAGCATGCCGGAATTTGCTGCACTGAAAAGTAGCATACATGGTACCAATGCTTTTTCATTGCTAGTAACAACCAAGGTTGAATTTAGAAGCTGGAATTTAAAAGATAGAGAAATTATTTTTTAGAGCATGCTCCATTCTAGATGGCAACCCTTTGAAAAGAAATGGATGCAGCCCCTGAGCCAACCATGGCAGAATAATGTAGGTTAAGTCCTAAAACCAAACATTCCCAGGAACATGGCTCCTTTGCCACTTTCCAGCAGTTTTTCTCCCATTAACTACCAGCACACTCACACATAAACACAGAATCTTTTTACCTTTGCTCATTCACCTTCAATAACCAGAAGCTGTTCTCTGAGACCTGCAAACAGAGAAAAGACAGTAACTCACATGATTATTCACACTACTCTACCCTGTTGAAGAATTTGTCTGTGCCCAGCATGGCAAGTCATTTTGGATGGAGACCAGAGCAGTGCTGCCTCAGGGTAGTGTATTATGTCAGATGCCTTTAACACTGCCCCCACCATTGCTCTGTGAATACTCTTATGTACTTCAGACATGGAAAATCACAACTAAACTGAAATCTCAGGGCCCTGCAACTATGCACAGAGTAAAAACCAGTTTAATGCTTTCCCTCTGCATGTAGATCCAGAGAATATAAACAGGTGTTTACATTCCCAAGAACCACCAAGTTAACAAGCTGGTCTTTAGGAAGCATGTGAGGCAGAAAGATGCATGTGTTGGGATAGAGCAGGACCATAAGAGAGGAGATTCTGGCCATTCAGTGCCAGAAAAAAAACTATAGGACAAGCATCCCCATCACTGTTGTACCTCAACTCTGCACCTCTAGCAAGAAGCAGAAACAAGCGCAAGTAATATCTGTGAACAGGGATGCTACACAGTGAGCACACCCTCACCTCTCTGGACACACTTTCCTGTGTCTGGCTCCCTTCTTCACAGCACCGCGGTTCTTCGGCACTCCTCTCCACAGAAGGTTCTTCAGACTGGTCAAGATTGGCATCAGCTTCCCAATTCCTCCAGCTGCTTTGATGGGAGTATTTGTTTCTCCTTCCTTCTCTGCTCACATTCATACAATCTACGTCAGAATATTCACCAAAGCCTTCTTCAACCTGAATACTGAAAGGGCTGGACTGGCTGCTGCCCACCCCAGCCATTCTTCTGGTTGCTCGTGATCTAGAGTCGCATACCTCTTCTGACTCTTTTCTGGACTTAACATGAGGTTCAGAGTTGTTGACTTCTACACATTTAATACTAAGCTGCTGGACTGGTCTAAACTCTTTATCTCCAGGAGAAATGACTCTCACGCGTGCTTTCCTCGAAGTCCCATACATGGCTACACCAACATTCATCTGAGCCCCCGCCAAATCTGTCTCCAGTGACACCTGCAGACCCTCTGGATACAGACTGGCTGGAAAGTCTTTCTTCCAAGATACAGCACACGGGGATGCCCCATTAGATGTCTCTTCTCCTTTAAGAACCTTTTCAGGGAAATGACTTTTTGTGTGAACATAAAGACTACCAGTTTCCAGAGTTGGCTTTGCCTGGGACTGGCATCTGAAACAAGGGGAGCAATTGTAGGAGGAATCTGCTTCTGTATCCACCAGCCTGCCAGAGCCCACCCCAGAAGCGAAGGTTTCTGGATGGATGTCACCTGAAATTTTGGTTCTCCAAGTGTTCAAGTCAACGTATCCATATCTGTGAGAGACAGAGAGAGGTTCTGCACGACTGAAGTCCCTTGTCACTGCACTAAGGCTCCAGTCTTTAGCAAATGGGACACCCCATTTCAATCTTGCCTGAGCAGCACTGGTCTTTACTCCAGCTAGCTGCTCTCCTGTGCTCAGGACACTAGGAGCTGAATCATCAGGAGCAAAGCACAAACTGCCACTGACTGGAGAAGACTTGGGCTCCAGAGGGAGGGAGCCCCATAGTCCCATCAAAGCACTTTCTTGCTTAAGTCTCTGGATTGAACAGTGCAAACTAGCAGAAATCTGTGAGGACTGCAAAAGAGACTGAAGGGACTCCAAACTAGATGGATCAAGATCCCCCAAGGTCAGGGCTGAACTACGACAAGTGTTCACACTTTCACTTGAGCTCCTTGAAGAGGGACACACCGCTAATTCATGCCTAAGAGGGGAATCTACAGTACGAGATGATAAACGTGCATTGACCAGTGAAGGGTTCACAGGATCCATACAAGAAGCAGCAGGAGGCTGATGCTGTTGTTTTTCCACTGGATAGTCACTATTCTTGTTCCTACTTTCTAAACAGTGATGGCGAGCAGCGTGTATGGAGCAGCTACCAGCTGCCTTTGCTTTCTGACAGTGGTGTTGAGGAAAGTCAATCCTCTCATTCCTTCTCCCTTCTAAACTATAAGCCTCAAGGCGTGAGTGTCTCTGAGGCAGATTCACAGCAGGGAGCACTGACAAAGCAAGATGGGGAATCCTATGAGCCCCACATTTAGAGCTGTGCTGCTGCTGCAGCCTAGAGCAGAGACTATTCTGCTGCAGGAAGCAGGAACTGGAGAACTGGCTGGTGGTGTCCCGGAATGGCTGAGAAGGGCAGGAGAGATTAGTCTGTCTCAGACTGGGATCTCTCTTCCCGGCTGACAGAGGTGCAGTACACAGCCAGCCTCGTTCTGCTCTCTGGCTGGGAGTTACACTGAATGCCGCAGCCTCAAGCCAGTGATGAGAAATGTCTGCTCGACTTCTAGTGCCCAAATACAGATCAACATTCACGGTCTTCTGAATGTTTCTTTGCTCTGAAGAAAAATAAGAAGAAATATAAACAAAGGAGCATGCATATTTCTTATCACATCTTCCCTAGTTTGCCAAAGGCTTTGGGTACTTTCCTGACAAATTTCTTGTCTCCAATCCACCAGCTTCAGTCCTGAAAGTATTACAGACACTACTCTCTTCCTGTTTCTCAGCAGACAATCATGTCTGGCAGAGCAGGAATGATTGAAGGGGACAGACTCAGTTCTCAACAGAAAACCTGGAAAACAAAGACTTCCAGCATTATGCATGCACCTGCAGCCTCAAAAAGAACTTGTTGCTAATAAGGATGAATTATCCCCCTGCCAAGACAGGGTAGTCTGTAGCTGCTTTTCCAGAATGCTTTACCTCTAACCAGATCTACGTGACACCAATCAAGAACAGGTCTAAAAGAAAATGTTTTTACAGAAGTCAGAGCAACATGGTTCCAGATGGAGTACAATGCTTACCCCTCTTCATTGATTGGAAATCCAGCTCAAATCTCCTCCACACTTGTATTTTCTCCAGGGCTGGTAGGAAAGGTAGTGTCTCGACTTAAGGTACTGTTTAACTGCTTAACAAGTGAAAGTTTGTTCACGTATCATGCTACAGCCCTGCAAAGGTTCAAGGCTATGCAGGTCAATTTCTTCTTGTCCACACTAAAGGATGAAACCATGTTTACACATCCAGAGAATCTACATTGTCCCCTAACCTGGAAGAGTTACAGCCTAGATGGGAGACCTAATTTGCAGTCTAGCCACTAAGTCAGATGGTTATACATATAACTCTCATGCAGAGCACAGATTTGTAAGTTGCTGCTAACAGGTAAGTGCAATTCGACGGGGCTGTGCTTTCATTCCCTCAAATTTTAAAAGCAAGTTGTCAATCACTGTCATTCTAACCACCATTCTTTTCCACCCCCCTTTTAAAAAATGAAAATGGTATTGTGAAAAGACACACACACCTATATCATCTTAAAAAACCCCTAGTCGATCTGAAAAGAAAGAGACAGCATGGCCTATGAAATCAATGCCCACTGTCTTTTTCAAACATATTCCAATACCAGAAACCCTCCTGTCAAATTGCACTGTTTCGAAACTATGTTTATCTCACTCTAAGAAAGCATCTGAGCCTCAGACATCCCTGTTTGCAAACAGCCTGCTTGTCCTTCTCACATGCAAACTCCTTCAGTAATCACCACAAACTGGGGAGTAAACTCAATTACTAAAGCAACAGGAGATAGTCATGCAGTGTTGCAATTATCCTTGGGAACTGCCATTACTGCCTTTCATACATCACCAAGCGTACCATGAACGGAAAGATCCCATTATTTTTTCCAGGCAAGTGGAAGTTGGCAACTACAGAGTGAACAGACAAAGCATTCTTTAGGGTGCCTATCACTGCATGAAGTATAACCACAAAATGCAGCGGACTGGTGTTCCGTAGAAGCACTCCTTGCATCCCAGGAATATCCAGCCAACTAGTAATGTATCACAAAAGGGTGTAATAAAGGATTTGAATTGTGGAAGGACATGAAACTATCATGTTTATCAGTGCTGTTTTGCTACACAAACACCTGGAACCCGGCACTGGACTACTTTTACGGTCAAGAACCTGGACATAATCTATTTTCTTCATAACTCACGCGATTTTTTTAGTTCTTTATTTCAGTTCTTTCTGCCAGGTACCAGGTTCTCAACACATTGCCATGATTATTTCAGGCAGTGTTCTTCACCTCACTCATTCCTAATTTCAGTCTCATTAAGATCAGGAAGAGCTAGCGTCCTTTAAAAATCACGTTTGTCTGCCTTCCTAAAATTGCCATTCGGGACTTCAATGTAACCACCTTTAAGCAGTAGTTAATCTTACTCAAAAGGCAACAACATTTTATGAAGTGCTTTTTAAAAACAACTTCTAAGGCCGAAAGAGATACTCAGGGCAAGCCACAGATTTTGCGAACTGCAAAATCCATGACCAATGGATTTCATATTAGTTTTGATGTTTCCAACTAAAACATTTAACGCATGCTTACTATATACACTTTGCAGCAACACACTAACGCATTAAAACCTGAAACAAGTCCAATTAAGCAAAAAAAATTAACCTGATCAATGTACTTCTGTTGTTATACGCAAAAGCAAGTAAATAGCACAGTTCATGAAAAGTAAATCAAGCTCTTTCAAGTGAACGCCATTTCAGCATTACGATGACAATGACAGACCCATAACAAACACATAAGCACCACACAGACAATGCTAATTTTCCCATCCCTGCAGACCAAGGCTGATCCATTTCACATTGCAAGTTGGGACCAGTGATTGGTCTGAGATCACGCTTCACGTGCCTTAGAAACAAGGCTTTTCCCCCACTGCTCAGTCTTACAGACCTAACCATCACTGGCATCGCACGAGCCTCTCGTTGCCGCTTTGACATCAACAGGCGGACACAAATGCTCTTCCCTTAACCGGAGAGAAGGCAGTTACTGCTACAGCAGCTGAGGAACAGCCGCGCAGCAGCGCCCTTCACGTGCTGCCATCCAAGAACCAGACGGTGTCCCAGGATGCGGTGGTGGGAGCAGGAGGGCCATCACCCATAGCCCCAGCCCGGGGGAGCCCTTTCAGGCCTGCTCTCAGCTGGCACAGCCGTGGCGTGCAGGCCCCCGCTCAGCATCCCCGACGGCTCCCAGCGCTCTCCATGGGTGCGGATGCACCTCTCCTCGTAGGCACTTACTCACTCTGATAGCTGCCACCGGACATGTCGCTGGGCCTCACCAGAACCTCAGGGACGGGACACACGCCTCTTTGTCCCTGCGCCTCTGAGCACAGGGGCAAAACTGCAGCTTTGTCCCCGCGCCTCTGAGCGCAGGGGCAAACCTGCAGCTTTGTCCCCCCTTAATGCCCAAGCCTCAGCAGCGAGCACGCTCCAGCTGGGCCGCTGTAAGCAGCTTATCCCCCGCCATTAGCAACGCCGCCTGTCACCGGGGCTGCAGATGGCCACGAGAAAGCCGCTCTCACCCACGGCTAATTAAAGCTGCATCCTGAAGGCGGCCCAGACGAGGCGGGGCCCGGCAGGCCGGGGCGGCTCACCCAGGAGAGGCGAGGCGTACCTGCAAGAGGCGCTGCTCACCTCCCCCGGGGCAGCGCCTCAGGAGAGGGCGGCACGTTCCCCTCCCCCTCCTCCTCCTCGCCCGCGAGGCGCCCCG
>NW_008794443.1:2550248-2561351 GCF_000699145.1 Aptenodytes forsteri
CCCGCAGCCCGTGGGGACCCGTGAGACGATGCCGCCGAGGGAGGCAGCTGCACCCGGCGGGTTCTGGTTAATCCTGGAGAGCTGCTACCTCATGACCAAAGAAACCCCGGCACATCAGGACCCGAGGATTTAAAAAAAACAAAACAAAACAAACAAAGCAAAAAAACCTGAGCAGAGTATCACACCTGCTGCACGTCCGGCTGAGGAGACCCCGCTGACAAGCTACGAGACGCCCCACAGTGAAGCCAGGCCGCCGGGATCAGCGAGGCTGTGCTCCAGCACAACAGGCTCCGTGAATCTCCACACGCCCTACTAAACCAGGTATTGATCCAAGAGCGCGTTGGTGCTTACTGTTGTAAGCACTGCCGAAACAAACACCCTCCTCCTCAGGAGCCAGGAGAGGGGCCTTGTTTTTATCAGCACCTCTCTGATTTACTGCCCAAAATAGGTATCCCTGAGGCACAGTAAGTGTAGTGTAACTGCTGCCTTGCTCTGCTCCCCTGAGCTCCCAGATGTGCTGAATTCTCCACAGAAAAGCGCACGACAGGTCAGCTAGATGGGTATTAATAGATTTTGTGGCGTCTTTTGCAATGGAGAATGGCTGGGAAGGCCTCACTAGATGTAACTCTTTGTGCAAATACACAAAAAGCATTGCATTTAAAATAGTTGTTTTCAGTCTGTGCTTCACAGGTCTAAGGAAGAAAAAACCTGAGCGTTTAAATGCATTATTCAGGGATCCGTGCTGTCAATGTACAGTTCTCAAGAGCTGAAAAAAACCATTAACTGAATATAAAGGCCTGCTCTGCAACCTCCACAAGCCCCAGAAATTTCTGCCCATCTATTCTTCCTTCCCCACCTGATCACAAGAGCAGACTGATTCCTATTCCTATGCTCTATTGCGTGGCAGCCTGCAAAATGAGTGCTCAACACTCGTCTCGGGAGAGTAAACCAGACTATTGCACTTTAATGGCATTTACCATGTGTTTGGTCCAAGCATAAATGATGATGGTCCAGGTACAGCAGCAGGTCACTGTAGTGCTTGTGCAGCATAGTGGAGGAAGCATCCGCTTGTGTTTAAAGTGATCAAACTTGGGAGAAGATTGCTTGGTTTTAAAAATACAAATGGCATGGTTCTAGAGGTTAGAGCAAAGTTAACAGGGCTCTTGGTCACTGAAGAATCAATGCAGCAGCAGGTCTTGTCAAGAGAAATGCAGTTGTAGAATAACAGATGTAAACTTTGAAAATGAAACTGCTTCAGAAAAAACACAGATCTTCCTAGCCCTAGTATTTTCATTCTGCCAAAGCTGAGATACTCTTTTTCTTCTGAAAAAGAACCCTGAATTTTATTTTTTTTTTTAGATTTTTACCAGAAAGCCACAGCAGGACAGATTTATTGTGCATAAGATTAGAGTTTAGTTTGTCACACCCCACAGAGCTCACCAATGCAGTGTAAATAAACCCATCTTTTCCTTTCTTCAATCCTCATTTTACTAGGCCGCCTTCCCACCCACACATTTACAAGCAGTACCCTCTACTTGTCTGAGTAAAGCTTAGACTAAAAGCCATGGAAGCCCTTTAGACCCTCCCCCATAACGACTCTCCCAGACTGCCTGGCTACACTCCCAAACCCTCAAGAATACCTACATTTTCAAATGAGACATAGGTGACCAGTGTAACTTTTTCTAACACAGCAAAACTGTGTTCATTTTATAATTTTCTTAGAAAAATGTAACATTTCAAGTTCTGTTAAGATAGATAGCTGAAGGCAAAAGGACATTTCAAGGCACAGAGTATCTATAACCTACATTCAACAGCTATTTTAAGGATCCTAAAGGACATTCAACTTGCATAAAAGCATCAGTGAATAAAACTCAAGACTAGATACTGGGAGCACAAGCAGCTCCCTGGCCCAGTAAGAGCATTTTATACCAACCCCAGCTTTGTGCAAACCACCACAGCTAGCATAGGGAGTTACGGTCATAAACCTTAGTTAACTAACACCATCAAAAACAGCCCTCAGGAACTCCCAGATGTTTCCTGGAAATGTATCTGCATAAAAGCAGGCTAAACTGTATTGTTTAAGGGCAGTCCATAAGCCTTTTAAAGATAGTTTGTCCAGTAATATTTTGAGTGGTTCCCTTACTTACAATAGAGAGGATGCACAATACAAGTCTTGGAAGACCAGAAGGTGCATCCACTCACACATACAGAGGAGGGATTTAGGGGGAGGGAGGAAAGGAGAGTACTCGGATTACAAAGAGTCACAGTGTTTAACATGACATCTCCGAGATCTTCTGGACTTACTACAGGAACCCATCTGCCTAACCTTCAGGGAGGCAAAAGAAATGAAAAATCAGATCCTCTCCTGTTTGCTTAGTAGCAGGTCTTGCTCCATCAGAATGGACATGGGAAGAGCAGAAGGCTAGGCTGGGCAAGGGAAGTGTCTGTTCTCCGTTGCAGAGAGGACCTCAGTACGGCTGCTGGGCTGTCTTGCTTGAGTCAGACCACTGTGGAGGGGCATCCTGCTGATCAATTGGCTCATAGGTACTGCAATCCCGGCCTGCACGGGTGACACCTAAATGGAGATGGAAGAGAACAAGCTTGGGAAAAAAACAAAAGCACAAGAACTGAATCCCCTAGAAGAAACCAACAGCTCAGGAGTGCACCACATTAGCTGCTCTACCAGCCCCCCAGCACTTGTGTTCTGTGATCCTCACTACACAGGCAGGAGGTAAGAAAACTCATCCTTCCAACAAAGGCAAAACAACCGAGATGCATTTGAACACGCCTCTTCATTCCCTGAGAACTGCTCTCTTAGTAGCCACATGGCTGTGTGGAAAGCAAGACCCGCAATACTACATAGCAGCATAACAGGCTCCTTTAGTAGCATATTTCAGCAAGATCAAGTTTATGAGATCTAGTGGAAAAATGAACAAACAAAAACAGAAGCAGCAGGAACCATGGCTAGCTGACAGCATAGATTTAAGAGCATGATTCATCCATAACCACTCTTCCCAAAAATGCAGCTATGCCTCAAGTGTGCCACACCATGGCACTAAATTTGAATCCAGCAGTATTCCCAATTGCACTATTGCCTGTGGTACAAGAATGGTACAAAATCATGTTACTGTCCAGGGGATGAGCAAGGAAGGAAGAGAGACAGACAGAGAATGTGTATGGAAAGCTCTTTATCTATAGGCCAGGCATCTTCCATGGCTAGAAAGCAATCTGAATCAAAGGTGGGCACCAAACCGTGTCAGAGGCTTGTTCTGTGCAGGAAGGATGCTGTCAAGCAACAAAAGGGATTTCGTGTGGAAAGAAAACGAAACAGGGAAGACCAGGAAAAATGCAACACTGTTAGGTTCAAAAGGAAAATGCCAGACAGCAGGAAAATGAGAGAGGAAATTTGTCAACCACATTCAACAAAACAACAGCACACAGTTTGTACTGAAAATCTTGTGAGAAAGAGTTCAGGAGAGGAAATGAAACTACAAAGTATCTGAATTCCAACCTGTGCCCGAGAGGAGACTCTCAGACAGTATGCCTGTGTTGGGATAGTGTGGTTGAAAAGAAGGAGTGCTCCCAAATTCCAAGCAAAGGGCTGAACTCCTCAATGATACCTACACTTTCCATGGGATACAAATGTCAAATCCCAGTTAGAAGCACAGTGAGCAGGTAATAAAAATTGGCACAAACATGGCCCACAGCAAGGAGCTGTAGTTGACTCACAGGCCGCCTGACCCAGTTAAGACAGATCTGTCTGGCATTTGCACAAGTAGCTGATGGAGAAGACATCGACATTGCACTAGCAGAGAGATGCAAATAGCACATAGCGCCCCAAGCCATGGTTTCCTTCCACGGCCTCTCCTCCTCTGCAGGTATCCACCTCTTTTCACAGGAAGCGGTATCTTCTTCGCTAGCACCAAAGCAGCATAAGTGACAGCTTTCAAACACTGTAATGCAGTTGTACCATCCTTTGTCCTGCACAGCCTTCTTAGGAAGGCAAAAAGATAACTGTGCCAGGCTGCTGGTTTTGCCAGGGTGAACTCCCATACAGCAAACAATCCCTGGCAGCTGCCCCGGCACGAACTAGCACCAGCCATACTTGGCAAAGCTGACTTGAGACCCAGAACATCCACCCACAGCCCCTTCTCTCTGGCAAGGCTGCCACATTATCATTAGCAAGTACAACCAGGAAAAAAAAACGAGTGCCTCCAGGCAAAGTCCCACGAGGTAAACATCAGTCCCATTTTCCAGGTGAGGAAATGGAGGTCCAAAGCAATCAAGGTAGCTAGGACATGTGAGGCCCAGAGAAAGCATGGAGTTAGAAATCCAGCTTCTTTCTCTCTCATGCATAATCCAGCTAGAGGGCATGCTGCCTCTACTTTCCCCCAGAAGGAAAAGAAAGGGTTAGCAGAGAGAGAAGGACACCCAAAGGCTTCCAACAAGCACACACAAATGCAGGAGGAGGAAGAGAGGAAAAGCCTCTCAGTTACACTGAATAAGAGAGCGCGCAGTGGTATCAACATCATTGGGGGCAAAATGGCTGTCAGACGAGGACTCCAGGTCTGCAAGGGAAGAGAGGAAGAATGTAAATTTAAGGCGTAAGACACACCAGAACCACAAAAATGGAAGAACAGACATGAGCAAGAGAGAGAGAGAGAGCACCCCCCCTCCCTGGAAAGGGGGACAAAATCAAGCTGCACAGAGCTCAGGCTGAAGGGTCCAAAGTGCAAGGCAGTCTCCCTAACACCAGAGGAGGTGGCCCACACTGACGTGGAGGCAGAGGAAGCATCCTACCTATGTTAAGGGTGTACTCTCCTCCACGCTCCCGATACATTCGATACACCAAATAGCAGGACACAGGTTTGAGGAGGAGGCTGAAGATGGCCATGCCTATACTGAAACGCTTCACATCACTGAGATAGCTACTGTTTGGAGGGTAGAAGACAGAGATGTGAATGATGTCTGTGAGGACTGTAAGCAGGAGGCCAGTCAGGAACTGGAAACAAAGAGAGAATGGGACATGAACTGAATAGGGGATTAACCACTTGGGGTAACAGTTACAGCATCTATTTCCTGCGAGATCTGTGTCTGCACAATCATGCCTTCACCCCAGTATCACACATTGCTAACCCTTGACACTGCCCCAGGTAGACAGAGATTCCTAAATGAATAATCCTGTATTTCGTGCATTTTCTTCACATCTATCAGACACCTTCTTATGATATGCTCCAGGATTTTTTATTTTTGCCTGCCGATCTCTTTAATGTTCAGAGAAGGGTTTTATAAAGCCCCTCCAGCTCAAGCGTATTGAACACTAAGTCCTCCTCTGGCATTACAAGTCACAGCAGCAGGTAAAAAAAGGCAAGTGTGCCTCATCGTTGAGGACCAAAATAAGTGATAGTGAATGCTTCTCACCGTGGTTTACAGTGCCTATAGATTTATATGTGCTCTTAAAAAAAACCAAAACAATTCAAACAGGGAATTTGACTTACTCAGTGCTATATTGGGAACAGCTGAAAATCATCACCGACTCAAAGAAGCTGTCTCTGCCCTCCACCCTCTCCCTGAGCAGCCTGGTGGAGGCAAACATCCTCACACTCACCATCATGATGGCATCAAGGGAATCTCGCTGCACAATGGCCCAGATCCCCACTGCAAGGACACTGAAATTTCCCCAGGCATAGGAGGCTGGAAACATGTAATTCATGCATCCCCTGCCAAACAAGACAAAAAAAAAAAACCCAGCCCACATTCACAATAAGCCTGCAACAGTTTGTTTGCATTCATCCCTGTTCACATACAAACACCTCACTCTTAGATTTAGGATCTTCTTGCACACAGACAGGCACAAACAAGGAGTGCTGATTCCTCAAGAATATCCCATTCCTAGTTTGAAGGAATACCCTCTTCTCACCCAGGCCAGGCCAGTTACCAATCACTCACCACACTGTGAGCAGCCAGTGTACCAGAATGATGGCCTACGAAAAAAAAACAGAGGAAGACAGGTCAGCAAGTTGGGAGAACTGTGGGAGGATCGACATGAAATGACACCATCTTGCTTCCGAGGGACAGGTGGAGGAGTGCCCTGGACCCATGAACCAGTGCAGAAAGCTGGCGAAGCAACTGGGACAGTGAAGACACAAAACCATTTTTCTCTGCTTCTGTTGCTGAGTATTTCCTGTAGTCATTCATTATTGTTATCATTTCTGTCGACAGTTGATTCAGGGGCCACTTAGTCTTTTCTAAATGGGTTATTGATTTTGGAACTCCAGAAGAGTTTGTACAGAAAGCCGGGCAATCTGATTCATGCTATGCTAGCACAGTTTATACATGACCAACCTGGCATCTCATCACCAAGAAGTCCATGGAAAGTCATGCCTGCAGCTCCCAGCAATTTCACTCCAGTCCTCAGTAAATCCTCCTTTTACCTCCTTCCAGTCTGTTCAGAGCAGTGGTTCAACCTCACTGCAGTATTAACAGACCTGAAGGCATCTTCTAGGAACCTAAGAACCCGATCCTGCCATAGTACACAGGTCTCTTCATTCCCAGTGAAGCCACCAGGGCCCAAATGCCGGCAGTGCCCTAAGTAGCAATAAGATAATGCTGTCACAGATTCTGTACTTTGCAGATGTCCTTAATGACCCCGATCCTTGTGCTCAAGGGGACAAATCCAAGAAGAAAGCATCTTACTGTAACAAGTGACACAAGGATTCTCTTCACCAGCACTTGACATTTCTGTAACCAAGGAGACATACTCTACATATTTATTAAGACAGCAAATGGGAACAAGAATATACCACTTCAGTCTCTTTCTATACATATATCCATGCGCTCACTTGCTTTTGAGCCTGCTGGCCAATCTCAACAAAGGAAGATCACTCATATTCATTCTCTAAACATTTGTGAAAACAAGAATATGGAAGACAGGCTCTATCAGCAGCCTCATAAAAGAAAGGCTGAAGCCTTGACGTATCAGAGAATCCATGGGAAACAGGCACTCTTCCATTTTTTCTAGGTGTGAGAAAGGGTCCAATTGGCATTTATACTGACCTCGGTATTAAAAAAAAAAAAACCACCACCAAAACCCCGCTGAAGCACACTCCCCCCACATACTCCCACAAAAAACGCTGAAACACACTCCCCCCACATACTCCCACAAAAAAAAAAAAGGAAGAAAACTGGGAAATGAGTAAGTAGCAAAAGACTAAATTACTCAGTGGACGCAGGAAAGCTGTAAGCAGATAGGAGCATTAAGACACTAAAAAAAAAAAATTAAGATCTACTGACATTCTGCTACGTTCACTGACATAAAACGTATATCCATGCTCTAACTTAATACAAAACTAGTTCCTCGAGAAGAGAGTTAATAACCAATGAAGCTGTGACATGAGTGAAGCACAGCCAGGAAATCAACAGGAGTGATGCATCTGCTGTGGCTCATACTGCTCTGCCAAGATACCACAGAGCTCTTGCTTCACTGCAGTACCCTAGCACATCTGCTGAGCATTCACCCTGAGTAGCCTAGATTTTGTCATAACTTCAAACACTGCTTAAACAGATTTTTATTAATGATTTTTTTAAATTGTTCATGAAAGCCTACAAAATGCTTCACCACCACCTCCCTCTTTCCCTTCTCCACAGTTGTATCACGGAGACCAGGCAGAAACTGCCAATCAGTAAAATACAAGATGTTCTTGGATAAGAATGTAGACGTGCAAATAGCATTTACTCAAGAGACTATCACAACATCAGGGAAATTCTTAATTAGGTAGTATTTAATTGCATGTTACATACCCGCAAGACCCCTCAAGGCTCACCAGTTAACATAATTAGGCAGGGTGACTTTTTTTTTTTTAAAGCTGTCTAGATCAATATTGCAGTTATTGAATTATGAAGCAAGCTTAGTCATCAGCATAAAGTCAGGTAAACTAGAGCTCACAGTATGAGGGACTGCTGAAATAAAACAAGGCATTCCATTCCTGGTTATTAGTCCAATTTACCTGACTGTTCTTCAGGGCACTGTGGAATTAGCTGGTAGTCTTGGTATGCTTTAACATAGAAAATGTAGCGTTAATGAAAAACATTCTTTAAAGCTACAGTCACTACATGAGATTAGATAATTTGCAGGCAGTCTCCTGATGAGACAGCAGAAGAATTCAAATTTTTTCCATCTGTTCAAGGACTTAAGTCTGTACCTAAGAAAGGCATACGTTTCTTTTTTTGAGAAAATAACTCCCAAGACTTGAACTAGTGCTGAGAGCAGAAAATAAGAAAGGTGGGACATCTGTCCCCATCCCTTCGGGGCAGAAGGATGACCATGTGATTAAAAGCACCCCATTGGAAACTGGGGAGAGCTAAGGGGAATTCCTAGCTCCTCTGCAAATCCCAGCATGTGATGGAACTAATTGCCAAGCATAAAAAGAGCCTGGGTCTGCCTCAGTCTCCTTAGATGGGAAACTCTTTGGAACAGGAACTCACTCCTTTAAACACGCTTCAGCACAGAACCTAGCACAAGACTGAATTTTGACTAAGTTAAAAATTACACGGTTTCAAATTACAATTATTTTCTTGTAATATCTAACTTTTTAAATTTTACTTTTTTTTTTTTTTTGAGTGAGCTCATCTACTCTGAGTGACATATTCACCTGAGGATATACTAACCAAAATATAGATCCAAGTGGCCAACTGTGAATGAGCCACCTGTGAGGATGCTCCTCATTATTATAACAGAGTGGTAATAATGAGAGTGGTTAGGCAGTGGAACAGGCTATCCAACGGGGTTGTCGTGGCTCTATCCTTAGAGATTTTTAAAAGTCAGCTGAATTTTGAGTTGAGCTATTTGATCTAACTTTGACGTTAGCTTTGCTTTGAGCAGGAGGTTGGACTAGATGACATACAGAGGTCTCTCTTAATCTAGCTTATTCTGTGATTCTGTAACATTTAAAAATGCCCAAGCACAAAACGTATGTTTCTAGGCACACGGATTGTAGGGCCATTGTCCAGGCTTGATCAAACTCAAACTTTGTATTTCAAGGCTCTGCATAGTTATTGCAATAATCCTAGGTGTCAAGCATTCACTGCAAAGATATGGCTATGCTGCTTCCCACATGCCTTGCTGAGCATTACTATTAGAGCCGAGCCAGTAGATGCTGTTTCATGAGCATGGTCCTCACCCACTCCAGGGCAAAGCCTGCTACATTAATTTTATAGCTCTGCAAGTAGCTTAAAGAGAGACCTCAAGGCTAAGACATTGCTATGTTCTGGCACAAACACAGCTCAGTCATGCAGTTTTCTTGGAGCTACTTCTATCACAAGGCTCATCTTTTTTAATCTTAGAGAAACTGTAAGCAGATCATGCCAATGAATAGCAGTAGTGTGTATTATTTCCGGTCCCTTTCTGAATAAGAATCTTTCCCACCTTTGCAATATGTTTCAGGGAAGCAGGCCCTAAACTCAGGAACAGTACAAAGATGCAGGTACAATTATTAACTCCCTGTTCCCCGGTTGTTCAGCCCCTGAGCAGTACCGGCAGACTTGACAACAAGGAATTTCTTAATGCTGAAAACAGTTTGCTCAGGACAAGCTTACTCTTATCTAGGAAGAGATTTGGGAACGGTTATCTGAAACCAGAGAAGAAAGGCAGCATTTTAGTTGTGTTGTCATGGTGACTCATTCATTCCAGAAGCCTGTGATTTTCAGCTCCCCTATCTCCACCTCCCATGGTAGAACATGTATTTCCTGTTGGCAAACTTTTTAATTAAATGTCCTTATTTTTCACTGTTGCTTTAGCATGGGGGGAAAAAAAAAAAATCAAACCAAGTTAAAAAACAAAGCAGAAGGCAAGATCTTTTAATCTTCCTAGTGCCCTGGGAATCACACAATAGTCCAAACTTGTCAGAGCAAAGTATCAGCTAATTTCCAGAATGTAATCGAATCCACATGCCAGGCCTTGAAAAATCCATTTGCTTACTTGCCTCTAACAAGGGACGTTGCTTTTCTTGGTGAACTACTAAGAGAAGGAAAAAATCATTATATGAACGCCAAGCTCTTATTTAGCACAGCCACATGAAAGCCTTCCTGTACAAAGCTGAATTCATAATGGTAGCTGAGATAATACTATCCTCCCACCCAGCCTGTAGGCAGCCCGCTCCAAGGCCACTGCTCACAGCTTTATGAATCAATAGCAGAAAAAAACTGATGTGATCAGCGATGCTTTCATTCTCTGGGCAAAGTTTTAACCAAAGAAAGCACCTGAAGCTTGGTGTACCAAACAAGATACACGAAGTAGTGAAGCTGGAAAAAGGCACACGCACCTAGAAATCTCAGGGCTCTGAAAATACAAAAGACAAAAAAAAAAAAAAAAAAAAAGGGAAATTTCATCTGTCTGGTATCAGAAAAGGCTTCAATATCAAACACCAGCATCAAAAGCAAAAAAGTGATTTTAGCATCCTCCAGCTTCTCCACAAGGACGTGCTTCTTCCCAAAGTGAAAAGCGTAACATAATTGTGTCAAGTCCCTTATTTCCCATTTCTCCAGCTACCAGATATTCACCGAAATTCTCAAATTGCTCCCAATTGAAGCCCCCCCCCCCAAACAGAGAAGCAATTTCAATTATCTACCAGATGATAACCCCAAAGTAAGTGGGATCATCTAAGGTATTTTGCCTGACAAGCAAAAACTTTGCCTCCTCAGGATCTTGTGTAGCATTTATCCTGGATTAGCTCTGGTCAGCTGAGCTGGAAACCTCCACAGACACAAGATAATAACCGCTGCTGTCCCAACCCAGTCCTTGGCCACTTTAGCAACTGCCCTGAAGTAAGAGAGAACCTTGGAGTCATTGCCTGCTGGTCTTAATGACCAAGAGCTTTTGCAACGTTTGCCCATGTGATGAAAAACGTTTAGAAACACTAGCCGTTCCTCCTCGGAGGCCTCCACATCTCCTGACCAGGCCCGCAGCCAGGTCCTGGACCAGGCGCAAAGCTGGCCACCATGCGAAAGGAGAGGGCAGGCCGGGCCAAGCACCCGCTCCCCGGGACGCCATCCCGCCACCCCACGCCTCCGTCACCCCCGAGCAGCGGCCGAGGAAGAGCGCTGCCG
>NW_008794443.1:2562533-2567923 GCF_000699145.1 Aptenodytes forsteri
GGGGGCCTCCCTCCGCGCCCGGCCCGCCCCAGCCCCTCGGCAGCCCCTCCGCCGCGGTGGGTCCTCGGGCGCTGGCGGCACGTCGTCGGGTCCGGAGGGATGGGGGCGCCCGGCCCCTGCCCTGAGCCGTGCCCTCTGCCACATCAGTTGATGCACGGTGGTTCTGGAGTGTGCCTTTGCGGACTGGGTGGCAAGTGGTGATTCCTCGTCAGCTGGCCGTATTCCAGACGAGGAAATAGTCTGGATACTCTAGCTACCTGATGTGTATTGCACAGCACCTGTTTCCAAAACAGAAAGCCACCACTAGGTTAAAAGTGTGCCTGGATGAGTTTGTTGACTCCAAACACCCAGCCAAATGGTTCTTCCTGCTACTTACACACGTAATGCAGCTGTGGGAAGGTTTGACAGTATACTTTGACTGTAGTCAGAGTCCGGGAAGGCTAATGCGTGTATAGGACTTAGCAGCTTTCTGGTGGAAGAGAAAGCTTTTGTGCACACATCAGTACTGTGGCAAAAAGGTGAGGAGTGACAAAGAGACTCTTGATAAACACCAATAAAAAAGCAATTGCAAGGCGCTAGCTGTGTTCAGCTGTATCACACAATAACTGAGTCAAGTTCAGGTCAGTCTTTGTGGTTGAGCGCTGGAGTCTCTAGCCATATAGCTAGAATGGCTTGCAGATACTTAGTTGTTTCCTTTGGCCCTAGATTTTTCCCTAGAACTAGATGACTGAACTCTTTGCCTAAAAGCCTGGTACAAATCACGAGTTCTTCATCTCTCATTCTGAAAGAAAGCTTCTCGCATTTTAGAGCTAGGGAAGTTGATAAGTGATCAACCCAGCCCCACACAGTACAGCTATAACTTACCATTTCCTGTCCAGTTCATAATAGCAGTCTTCTCCCCAAGTATGGCAAATGAACTAACAGAACAAGAAGTCGGGATGATCCCTCAAACCCTCCCTTCCTTGCCCAATGTATGCTTCACCTGTCTGCAATGTAAGACTACGATGTTTTACTGGGTCAGTTGCTTTCTTGTCATCATTTATTCTTACAGAAAAGATGGGACCTCTAAGGAATGAGCAAGGAGTCAGAAGTTCATTGCAGAAGCTGAATGCGGAAATATATGAGTCATCCTTCAATCTCATTTCCAGTTCAAGCAGTGCAGTGCAAGGTTATGCATGAGAATCGTGCAGTGCTGAACTTACACTCAGATGTTCTCAAACAAGCCACAAATGTAGCCCTATCTAGCCTGTCCTTCACTGCACCCTGAGTGCTATTGACTGCTAATATGCAGCACGCTTGAAGATCTCCCAAGGCCAAGTATTAAATGCCAAAATGAAACAACCTAGAAAATGCTAACCAGAGGAAGCAGCAGAACAAAACTGACTGGCTGCATAGCTCAGGACAGCAGTAAAAAAAAAGGCTGCGAAAGTCCCCCCCCAGGAATCTCTGAATGTGCCACTTTACCAGATGAAAGATTGAAATATAACTCGTCTATTGCCACATGCCGCATCAGCTATGACTTCATTTCCATTTCTGTGTCTTGCGGGGAAGCCTTGCCTCTATTCACAGAAGTAGTGGCATCAAATGGGATCGATGCTAGTGGTCCCAGTAATGTCAAGGACTGGATTTTACCCTAAATGACAAAAAGATGATGTGACACCTGAGGGGGGGGGGGGGGGGGGAAAAAAAGCTATTTGGGTGCAAAGTGCAATAGGGATGCCATTCCGCCAGGATAGGTATCTCTCAAAGGAGAACTGTTTGTTGTAAAGACAAATTCCACTGTCCCAGTTTAAGTATAAGCACTGTTTAGATGCAGCAGTGTGTGGGCGTCTTTGCTCCTTTCAGCATTCTCACTCAGTTTGAGTAAGACAGAGTCTCATTATCATTTATGCAGCATGAGCCATAATTTGGATTGATGTGACTGCTGTTTAATGCAAAGCATTCGTTTCCCCTTGTACAATAAAAGCACTTTACTTCATTTTGTTCATCAATGTATCGTGCAATTAATTCAGCCCTGCTTATTATATCCTGGGCTTGCATGTCATGGACTCAAGGGACTTAGAAATGTCTTGATGATCTCATGGATATGAAAACAATGAAAGCTATGATAGACATTATGCATTTGCACGTCTCTCACACCTATCTGATCTGGGGGGTTGGTTGTTTTTTATCTCTGCTTTGCTTTGCTTGTACCTTGTAAATCACCTCTCTATGTAACCTGCTGTCTCTGTTCCCTTCCCTAGGCTTGATAACTCAAAGCAACATAAACATGGTGAGAAAGATAAGCAGCAAGTTAAAGAAGACCTGCAGGGAGAAGCAGACGACCCAGGAGACTAGAAACAGGATACAGAGATTTTCCTGACTAGAAGACTGGTCCAGGTGAGTTCAGCTCACTGCAACTAATATCCGGCAGTTAGCTACTTTATGTCAAATATATTGGTGGTATGTTTTGTGCAGACTGAGTAAAAAACTAATACACAGCTGGCTCCCTTCCTGACAGCATAAAAGTGAAGCTAATAAGGCAGAAATGCTTTCCTTTGCTTTTTCAGGACACTGTACCCTTGGTGGGTAAGGTGATAGCAATTCTGTGGGGAAGTAGAGCAGCTAATACAATTGCTCCTGCTGTCCTTCTCTGGCCCGTGGGGATGGAGACAAGCTCACCCCTCATAGTTCTGCCCTTCTCATCCCTCACTTGGGGTCTAGCCTGAAGGTAACTAAAGGCTGCAGCTGACACTGGTGTCTCTAAGTTGTGCCCCTGGCTGGGGAGCTGAGAGCAATGAAGGCATCAGCTCAGCACAAATGCATGTATTGTCAACAGAGCCTTTCTGAATAAGCAGTGAGGAAGGGCATATAGAAGTTGTCCTGGCTCTACAAACTCCCTTTTAAATCCCAATGGGAAATCAGCAAGCAGAAACATTATTTGGATTGGAGGGGAAACTGAAGGCATTTTGTTATGCTGGTGGGGAGCCCCCTCCTGCAACTTCACTGCAAAACAGTCTATGGCAAGAAGATTTGGGGAGTGGAGAGGGTTACACTAATGTGGTATCTTCACAAGCGCACTTGAAAGTCCTTTCCAATCTCAGCGAAGGAGAGCTGCTCCTCTGTTTTTCTAAAATCTAACTAGAGCTTTGAGATATAATTGAGGGACTACTCTTCAAGATTCACTGGCACTCTAGAAAATGAAGTGACATACCAGAAATGGGTTTTTGGGGTACGTATGATCACTCAGAACATTCCAAGAAAACAACAGCCCTCATTTTTTCTGATTAAAAAATATGAAAGCAATGCTTTTTCCAGGCTTTATGTAGCAGAGAGTGACTGGCACGGACTTGAACAATTTAGTATAGCATGGGTTTGAAATTGAAGCACTTTCACACACTGTGGATTGACAACATGGTAATTACTGGGGAGGTAGGGGGAGGGAGGAGAGAGGGTTTCAATAAAACACCCCCCAAGCTAAAATGAATGCAGACTATTACAGACCTGAGACAGAATGATTCCCAAGTGTTTTAATTTGTGCTTCCACTCCTTGTCTCCCTTGCAGTCATCATTTTGGCAACTGCCAGCAACATCCCTGAGATTCAACAGCATTTGCAGAGCAGGCAGCTGCTGAGATGATTATGTCAAATCAGCACGCTGTCCCCTCTTTTCCATGTCTAATGATTCTCACCCTTGGAGAAGTGGTTTAAATTGATGCATACCCCTTGGACTCATTGTGAGGCTGCTAACAGCAGTAGCTGTAGAGCAGGAGTTCGGGTGGGACTCTGTCACTCACCTTTCTTGCATGCATGCCCTGCAATTAACTTCAAAAATTATTCCACAGAGCCCTGCTATGGCTGGTTTGGGCCTGATCCAGAGTCCTTTCAAGACAATAGAAAATCTTGCAACAGCTCTGGCTTAAGCTCTCTGGGGGCAGTAGAGAAGCTGAGCTTGTGTGAATTCTTAATTTGAGTTTCTCAAGCAATCAGTTTAGAAGAACATATAAATCAAGACTTGCTTGATATTTGTCTCCCTCTCTCTTGTTCAGACCTAATGCCCCCAAAGGCAGAACTGTCACTGGCTGCACTGCAACTGAGAGATACTGGGAAGGAAGGGAAAAGTTGCTAAATGTAACCCAGTGATACTATTGCTCTACAGCTGCTGCCATGCCCTTGAGACAGCACAGAGAGGCACTAAAAAGCTTTGCTGCACTCAGAAGTGGGTTGGACTTGTTGTACAAATGTTCCCCTGGGGTTTTATATTACAGGCTGGTCTTGTGTTCCACACCTTGGCATATTATTTACTCAACAGCTTTCCTTTGCACTGCAATTGCAAAGTCAGTAGTTGATCTGCGTGATACATAAATCAGGTTGATGCATTTTACGCTGCTGTGGCTGTGCAGTATGTGCCTGTGCTGCTGCTCACCCTTTCTGCTTCACCTCTGCAACATCACAGTTTGATTCAGAAAGAATGAGTCTCGGTCATGGGCCCTTTTTCTGAAACTCCAATGTGAGCAATCAATCCAATAATCCTGTGACTTGATTTATAATAATTAATCAATTTTCACTGACCTTAAACATTTAACTCCCACCAATTAAGAATAATCTGTTCTTTATATTCAGAGTTAATAGCAGACCAAAAACTGAAAAAACAAGAGCTGAAGAAGCAAGTCTCCTTTTGGAATCTAAAAGCTCTGGCTTCAAATTCAGACTTGTTGTTTAAGCCTGCTTGTATTTCACGTGATTTGCAAAATAGTCTTGCCCAAAACCCTGCAAGGATTCTGTATGTAGTGTATGGGGCAATGAATACCTGCATCACCAAGGATAAAGACCCCTGCAAAATTTCCTGCTTTCTTTCAATTGCACTGTTCCAACACAGATCTCAGCTCCTATATTGGAAAGCAGTGAGATATCAAAACCTGGCTTTGATGATAATGGCTGTGCATGTGGTTCTCACCGGTGTCACACAGACCAGGGTTTGAGAGCTCTGCAATTGACTGTGATCAATTAAGGCCTTTTTCCCTTTATGCTTCCACTGACAATAGCACTGGCAGCACCACCCACTATTCTGCATCTAGGCTGAGGGAGGGGCTGCATTTCTCTCTGGGTTAACAAATTGCATCCTTGCTGCCGTGGCATAGAGCTGGAGCCAAACCACCTTTCTCTACTCCTGCCTTTTGGGCTAAGACTGTGATGCTGTAAGCAGAAATCTAAATAGCTACATCCAACCGAGTGGTAGGTTTTGCCTAAATGCTCCTTTACAAATTCCTCCTTTAGCGTACCTCCTAGCAGCGCAGGTGTATGTGGGTCAGAACTAATACTGTATTCACAGCATATCTCTCTAGTCATGACTGGTGGTGTGGTTTAACCCAGCAGGCAGCTAAGGGGGGGGGGGGGGGGGGGGGGGGGGGG
>NW_008794443.1:2568220-2583020 GCF_000699145.1 Aptenodytes forsteri
CCCCCTCCCAGCTTCTCGCTGGCAGGGCATGAGAAGCTGAAAAGTCCTTGACTAGTGTAAGCACTGCTCAGCAACAACTAAAACATCGGTGTGTTATCACATTATTCTCATCCTAAATCCAAAACACAGCACCGTACCAGCTACTAGGAAGAAAATTAACTCTATCCCAGCCAAAACCAGGAAAACTGGGCACTCATCATATTAGAGACGTAAACTATTATGCTAGCAGCATTTGAGTGAATACACAATGCAGAGTGACACTACAACAGAAACAGGAGTGCAAAATGAAGGTCTGCCTACCTAAATGGAACACAGGGGGGGTTAGGGAAGCAGTGTAAAGAGGATTCTGACCACAGCACCAGGATTAATATTTCTATTCCTACAAAAAGTGCTGTACATCTCCAGGTTCTTGAATTTAACATTTAAAAGGCTTCAGCACTGTCTCCCACCAGAAGCCAGGGTACTGGGGTGTTAGCAGTGGAAAAGAACATCTTTACCAACTAACACTACACCTGTTTAACACAGGTAGCCTGTGTTGCTCCGATATATCACTGAAGTCAGTAGCTAAATAGTAATATAAAGAAGTTTTAAACATCTGGATGGCTACACCAGGCAGAAATTGACTGTTAGCTGCAATTTGAGTGAGGATACAGGGAAGCTTGGATCCACAATTTGGGTAGAGAAATTTTTCTACCAAGTGGCACAATTGCTCTGTGTGATTACCTGAAGTCAGCAGTGCTAACTGCTGGCCAGCTCCCTTATAGGCCTTTCTGGCCCCTGCCACATCCTTAGGTGCAGTCAAAGAAGCAGAAGAGTTGCACAAAGGATATCTATCATATCTTTATTTACATATCATGGAAACACACATGCAACGTCACAGGATTTACTACAATGGAACAGCCTGTCCCTATCTCCTGTTACCAAAAACTTTACTTTTGGCTCACTAGGAAAACTATCACTTCCCCAGAAAGCTCCTAAAAATAATCATTAAAAATTACAGACTTGGCAGGATAACTAAACGAGTGAGAGCTGCAGGCTGGGATGTCTTGCCACATCCTTGCAGAAACCAGGTGGTTCTCTGGAAGCAAGAAAGAAGGAAGGAAGGAAGGAAGGAAGGAAGGAAGGAAGGAAGGAAGGAAGGAAGGAAGGAAGGAAGGAAGGAAGGAAGGAAGGAAGGAAGGAAGGAAGGAAGGAAGGAAGGAAGGAAGGAAGGAAGGAAGGTAGGAAGGAAGGAGTGGGAACTGCATGGTCCCAAAGAAGACAGGTAGAAAGTGGTAGTATGTAACAGCTAGGGAATATCTGTCTGTAGCAGTGAACAAGGGAGAGAACAAGAGCTCTGTCAGAGGGTCCCCTCTCACCTAGGCAGCCAGCTTCCTGCTGATCCGTTTCCCATCTTTGATTCCACCTGGAGGCTACAAGCTTCCTATTCTCTAGGAACCTCTGATCCTTAAGGAGGATCTACCCTTCTTCTCAAGCAATAGTTAAGGGGTAAAGTTTAAGCTTATATCCCCTTTGATCTGAAGGATCTTTCATATCTTGCCTCTGTTGAGAGGAGGAGATAAAACTGCAGAGCCTTTTCCTGCCAGGACCATCAGAACGGTAGTCATGATCATCTCTCACTAACTGGGAGAGGGGGACCCAGCTCAGTGGCAGGAATGCACTGAGGGAAGGGAGGGGGAATGCAATCCTGGTATGGAAAAGGCTGAAGCCACTCTATTTATAATTAACATGAGCTTCAGTCTTATTGGAACCTGGCATGTTCAGAGCCTGCAGCTTCAGTCATTTGCTTGACTTTTTCCTCTAATTCCCATTGCTAGGTATAAACAGTTTGACCCCAGCTCCTGACCATCCAGGCAGGGCTCCCACCCTCCTAAACATTAATGAAAGATCCCTGCTCTCCGTTGGCCGATTCGGGCTCCACGCAGCGCCCTTTCCTCCGGGTCACTCTTCGGTTCCGGTGGAATTTGGCGTAACAGCGTAGCCCTGTGGGAAACACACGCATAAGTGAGCAGGAGGGACCAGGGCCCACTACAGCAGTAACATCAAACAATTAGCTCTTGGCCTCAGTTCATGACAGAGCTTGCTGCAGTGGGGACAGTCCCAGGGCTGGGAAGCCTGGGCTGTGTCAAACGAGGTGGCAGAGAAATGCCTCACATGGGCAGGGCATATTGCTTTCTGGGCCCTGCTATTCTGTTTGGCTCACTGTTCTGGTTTGGGATTCATTGGCTCAGGCAGAAGGTTTCACTGGCTTCTTGAAATACCAATGAATTATTCTGATTGTTTCCAGTGATTTTATGGAAGCCCTGCTTGGTTTCCCCCTATTACTTCCCATTACTGTCTAAGTGATCTCTCCATTGGGAAATTACTATAGACTTAATGTGCAGCAGCAATGGCTAGGGAGCTCCCCTTGCTATTTATTTCCCTGAAGCTTCAGGTGAGGAGGGAATAGACTTTGAAGCGTTATTACTGGGAGGTCTGAACCAAAGCTCACTGCTGATCTCCCTCAGTTTCTCTGTTTTGGATGCTCAAAGTGCAGGGTCTGAAGGAAGCTATCTGATATAGCATTGATGAATACTAAGGGGGGAAAAAAGGTATTTTATTTGTAAAAAACACCAGTACATATTCTCCCATGGCAGTGGAAGGCAATGGGAGCCTCCGGTCAGGGTAATTCATCGGTTTCTGGCACTGATAGATTTATCTTTTGGCGTCTATTGTCTGACTTTGTTACACCAGAATGCATAGCTAGTTGGGCCAGACAGGGTACAGCTTATGTGTAAATAATTCTCATGAAAGCCCTGATTTTCAGTAGCCCAGGATCTGGTCACTGGGGATGGCAGGAGCTGATTTGATCATCCTAGAAACTGCAACTCTTTTTACTTCCAGAGCAGGCAGCAGATAGCAACAGTGCCAGCACCCCCAGAGTAGGGGAGGCTAAGGATTTATAGCTTCTTATAATGAGACAGCCCATAAACTGTCCTTGAGTACTTGCACACAGGAGACCCAGCCGATGTCACAGGTCACTGAGGAGCCTTTTGGAGTGCATGTCCCTGGGCTATGTTGAGACCAGCTACCTTGAAGTTGGGTTTCTGCCTCTCATTACCAATCTCCCCAGGGCAGTCTGGCCTCCCAGAAGGAGAGCGCACAAGATCAGAGCTCTGCTCTTCTCTAAGCATCTTGTCTATCTTATCTAGACCCTACATCTCTGGGGATCTTTTTAATGCTACAGAGGATGCACATTTGGCATCAACTTATAACTAGCTTAAGTATAAAGCAGAGCTGGGGGGCAGCCCTTGTTAGGCTTGTAGAAACGCTTTTCTAGGCTAACCTATCAGAACATAGTCTCTGATGAGGACCTTCAAGTGTTACACGACACACCCAAGGTAAAGACTATCATTTAACATTGGAACTCCAGGAAAGCAGACTGTTTAACTGGGTAAAAAGTAGGTGAATGACCTGGCCAAAGTCACCAGGTACCTAACACAGGTCACAAAATTTGGCAACAAGAGTTTTGTTCTGGCAGACAAGACCCAGTGCCTGGAGCTGATCCTGAACATGTTCAGACTAGAAGAGTGCCTTTCAACATCTTCGTAACACAACTGTCTATTAAGGGCTGCTGTGGATTCTTCAGAAATAGTTTTAAGAAACAAAAGTCTGTGTCCTGCCCACACCTACTAAATTGCTACAAGTTCCATTGAAATTAACTCAGGAAAGCCATATTAGGCATAAGGTCATATAAAACAAGGATAGTAGTCTGTTTTTATAATCTGTGATACTTGAAAGCACCATTGAAGTGTTAATATATTGTGGCTTCTTCTGTTAGGTTTGTAGGTATCAGGATTTTTGTTTTCAAGAGGGAAAACAAGATATCCTGGATGACTCGATGGTCATATTGTGAGTTAGTGGCAGGGAAAGGCTTAGAGCAGCAGAGCTTGGCTCCTATTTTCACATATAAACCACTATTCCGAGCCAATGCAGCCCACAACGAAGCCAGCTGGGAAGAGGAGAGCAAAGAGCTGAACTCACCTTCAGTGCACATACAGTCATCGTAACATTTGTTGTTAAGGCCTCGATTGTGTGGTTTGCAGAGGTGTTCACGTAAGTCGCAGCAAGAGCCTGCAACACAGGAACAAGGGTCAGCACAGCTCATTTATCCCCTTCCTTGTAGGGCTGCTGACACCCATGACAGCTCCATGGTACAGACATCATCTGTTCCCACAACACGCCTAGAGAGCCCTCCTCTCTGCATACCACTTTCTATCAGTATTAAAAATCAGGATACTTGTATTAGAACCTGGGCTGGATTTCAAACAATCTCATGTTTGGAGAAATGACTCTACCAAGCTGATCCTGACCTGGGAGGCAGTCAAGGTGATGATCACATGGCTCTCCTTCAGCCGTCACGGTTTCGTTTCCACTGTTGGGGCTCTTACTGCGGCGTTTCTCTATGGAAAAAAACAAATGTTCATAGAAAATTTCATGCAAAATTTTATTTTGAAGACTGTTCCAGGGTAAAAACAGCCTCAAACTTCAAGAGTTTGAACTCTAAACCTTCATAGTCTAATCTCCTCCCTATTTCTCAACCCTCCAGCTATCATTTTTCCTCTGCTCTCAAACTATGCATCCAAAATGAGAAACATTCTGAAACTGAGCACAAAACACAATCAGCATTATGCTTTTTCTCTCTTTCCCCATGTTGTGGTTTAACCTCAGTCGGCAACTGAGCACCACACAGCTGCTCGCTCACTCCCCACCCTGCAGTGGGATGGGGGAGAGAATCGGAGACTAAAAGTGAGAAAACTCGTCGGTTGAGATAAAAACAGTTTAATAATTGGAATAATAAAAATAAATAATAGTAATAATAATAAATATACAAAGCAAGTGATGCACAATGCAATTGCTCACCACCCACCGACCGATGCCCAGCCAGTCCCCGAGCAGCGGCCCCCCCGGCCAGCTTTCCCCAGTTTATGTACTGAGCATGATGTCCCATGGTATGGAATGTCCCTTTGGCCAGTTTGGGTCAGCTGTCCCGGCTGTGCCCCCTCCCAGCTTCTTGTGCACCTCCAGCCTTCTCAGTCGGTAGAGCATGGGAAGCTGAAAAGTCCTTGACTAGTGTAAGCACTGCTCAGCAGCAACTAAAACATCGGTGTGTTATCAACATTGTTCTCATCCTAAATCCAAAACACAGCACTGTACCAGCTACTAGGAAGGAAATTAACTCTATCCCAGCCGAAACCAGGACACCCCACCACTATGATCTCACACCCTTCAGCACATCTGTGAACACTAACCATTGGACAAGCCTTACAGAATTACTTTTGGGAAAGAGGACAGGGAGGTTTAGCACCTTTCTTTTTAGCAGATGGCCACATTTCTGGTTTGAGATCCTCATAATCTGTCCAGTCAAAGAGTGCCATATCTAGGGTGGGCATCACATCCCCATCTTGCCTGAGGCGGGCCTGCAAACCACAAGAAACCAAAGAGACAACAGATTACACTTCTGTAGTGACACTGAAGCCTTTGCAAATTTTCCTGGTGCTTTTAGACCTTAAAAAGGCCTTACGATCCCACCCCCTACCCCTGCCTCCACCCCTGTCTTGTCCACTGGGGATTCTTGACATCTTATTTTCAAAAGGGAAGAGCTTTCCCTTGTTGCAGCTGAAGCCAAGAGGGAAGTTTCCACTGCTTCTGCGTGAGGATAAAAGGCAAGCAAGGAGCATTAGGACATGCAGCCTCTCTAGCCAAGTGCTCCTACTGCCTCTCTGGTCTTTGAAGCTGAATGAAGATGGCTAGCTAAGGGAGAGGTAGGGCAGGGAAGAGAAGCAACTAAAGGAACTGTTTATGAAGAAGAGGTGTTTAGATGTCTCCAAGACAGAGAGCTGCTTTTGATGGAGGGCTTTGGTGTTAAGCAAGCACTTACCTCTAACTGAAAAATAAAAAAAAAAAAAAGAAAAAGGAAACTGGACCTTATCTGCAGGAGATTTCTGTCTGCATCAGAGGTACAGTGCAGTTACCAGCTGTCTCTTTGTCTCTTTACCTGTGACCGTGGTGATGTGGCTGGAAGAACAGGAGGCTCTTCTGTGGACACAGCTAGTTCCAGTGCAGTGATAAGAAGCATGGTGGGAGTCAGACTTGTAGCTTCCTCTGCCTGGAGGTTTTGAAACTGTTCTTCAAAGCTTTCAGGTTTCTTGTACAGGGAGCTTGGCCCAGCATCAGGAGTCTTCCCTGCAGAGGGCAACAGGTGCAGTAGCATTAGCTTTCTCATCCCTTTTCTCTCTGTGTGCCATAGATTTGAGTCAAAGGAATTCAGATTTCATCCAGCCACTGGCCAGTGTTCTACCACCCTGAGCTGCTGTTTAGACCAGTGTAAAACAGTGATGTGCTATTAAATTAAAGTGATAGATCAGGTCCAGAGTATATGCACCTTGCTTTTTTACACACTGAAGTCATACATAATCACGCCTTCTTGAAGATATGTCTGTCTCTTGCTTAAGAAGCAAAGGATTTCTTCTTCTGGTCTCAAGAGTACAAAATGTACCTGTTTAACCATTTTTAAACCAATGGATTAAGCTGCTGCAAATACCTGTGAACACATTCTTATTTGATTTTAGTAGTGGGTTATTTCAATTTAGCTCGTCAGGACCTACCTAACTTGAAATAAGAATATCTTCACAGCCTGATCCCTGCTTTTCCTAAGTATTAATTTAAATACAGACCTTAAGTTAAACCAAAGAAACAAGGCCTGTTTTGTAGTCTGCAAATATTGCTTCAAACCAGCTTTGTTGCATACTCTTCTATATTGCTTCACATGAGTTGTTTAGTCAGTCCCCTGAGAAAACAATAGAGCTCTTCTTACTGACGCAGGGAGGAGTGATAGCTGGAACTCAGGGATACTGACACCCAGGTTGTCAAATAGTGTAGATTGACACAAATTGCCTGGCTTTAATAGAACTAAAGATTTACCATGCTGACCATACCATACCACAGAGACAAACACCCACAACTTGACCTGCAAAGGAAAGCAGTCCCAGTCAAAAACAAGCAACATTTTAAAGTAATTAGTGCAATTTCACATATGCAAAATTTGTATTTTTTGTTGTTCAGCATAAATATAGAAGAATACAAGCTCTGATGAGAAGAAACTGATCTTCAAGCAAAGAAGGGGTTTTGTACTATTTCTAGTTCTGATCATGTTTCAAAGTCAGTGGAAAGATTAAACATGGCTTGGACATGTTTGTTCATAAATTGAACCATTTGCTAAAAAAGAAAAAAACCAAAGCGGGCCACCCCAAAACAACCCCTCAAGTCCTAGGAACTTTCAGAGCTCCCCCTGTAAGGCAAACCAGGTCATTTTCACAAAATTGCAGCCAGCAGTAAAAACCTCTGGTTCGGGAGTTCCCCTTTTTTCTTGTGCCTCTTTTGTTTGGCAGATTTCTCCCCGGAGCAGGCACACATCCCACACCCTCCACACACCCATGTGGCTCAACCACAGCTGCATCTTCTTGCCCTCACACAAGTGACACTCATTTTAAGTGACCCAACAGCTTCAGCTTCCCTTGGAGCTCAAATACCTCTGTGGTGTTTCAGCCTGTCCCTGCGGCTGTGTCGCCGATGCTCTCGGTTCTGCTTCTTTCCTCTCTCAGACCCAGGGGACTGGTTCTCCCTTTCAGGATATGGGAACTCAAAACCCAGGAACACATCCTTATTCTGTTTCAGGGCTGCTGGCTGTCCCTCTGCAGCCAGCTCTTCCACAGCTGGAGCTCCGCTACCCATTCTGAGGGCCTCTTCCCCAGCTGGCCGCGCTCTAGAAGGCATAGCATGGACCCTCTCCTTCTTGGCCAAGCCATGCTTGTGGTGGTGCCCACTTCTGGGCTGCTGCAGCCACATCTCTTGGTTTTGAAGATGGTTGTTGTTCTCTGGGACATTTTTGAGCTTTGTGCCAGGGTCCAGGGAGACTGCGAGACTGATGTCAGAAAGAACCAGCACGCACAGGAAAAGGAAAGGAGAGAAGAAGGTGGAAGGAGTTGCCATAATCCTGGGTGCTCTGCCTCACCTACAATTAAAAAAAAAAAAAAGAAGAAAAAATAAGCAACCAACTTCTAGGAACTGCAAAGGCAAGCAAGATTCAGACCTAGGACACTTAGATGAAAACAGCTACGGTGTCCAGAGCTGGAAGTGCTTTTTTTTCCCTCCTTGGTTACCTCCTCCTCTCCCAGCCCCAGTTACAGCAGCTGAGACACACGTGCAGGGCCTGCAGGGCTGAGAGGTCCCAGTTTCATGTGCAAATGAGGGCCATCAATCAGTAGGACATTTCCCTTTGATTCCTGACTAGTCCCCCTACCCTCCCATTCACAGCCTATCATCTGAGGGGCTGGGGAGGCTGGCTCCTGCAGGCCACAGCTCCTGAGCCGCCTGCGCAGCACCAGCTGTCTGGCTAGGGCTGTTTGCTGCCAGGTTGGCATCCTGGGCCTGGCTGGCACTGGCCTCTCCTCACAGCTGGTTTCCTTGCAATGAAGATGTCAAGATGAACAGAACTGGAGGCAGATGGTGGCCTCGCAGGACCAGCAACAGCCCTGAGCAGCTCAAGACAGAGACACATGCGCATGCACACAAATACTGCTTCAGGGTGGCTGAAACTGGTCAAGGGAAGAAAAAACACTGGACATTTTGTGCTGATACCTCACAGCGTAGCAAAGAAACAAATCTGCTGCTGTCAGCAAAGCAGGGGATGCTGCTCTAAAGATCAAGGGGCAGGGAGGCAGACGGAGTTTTCTCTAGTTTGTCCCACTTTCCCTCCTTGACCCTGCACAGGTCACTTCACCTCACCCCACCAGGTGAGGCTGTCACTGGGAGGGTAATTTATGTCCAAAGAACACTGAGACCGAGTCCCTCAGCACAATGGCTGCAGACTATTCTCATTCATTCTGCTTCACTGTAATATTTTTGAGGGTCTTCCTTCATCCTTGTGTTTGTGAGACATGGCTTTGGGACATTGCACAAGTCGGAGATTTCTCCAATTAAGTAATTCTCTGTCCTTTCCAACAAAAAGGGGAAAGGGATTTTCAGCATTTCCAGTGCAGCCTTTCACTTTGGGGTAGCTTTCCCAGACTGTCCCTGTCAATCTGGGCAGCATGAAGGCATGCTTAAAGCCGGAGTTCCCTGTGACACTGACACGGTCAGAAAGCCAGGCCTATGCTTACATTTGAGAAATACTGTCACAAAGTTACAGCCACAGCTCTTCACTCACCCTCCTCCCCATCTTTCCTGCACCCCAGCCCCCAGCTGCACCTGATGTCCATCTGTCTGTTCACTAGGTGAACCACTTTGCTGCATAATTACAATGGCTTGTACTCCCTCCTCCAGGTGCTTTGCTGCTTGACCAGCCATTGTCACCTGTGAAGGGCAGCAGGTAACATCCTTTGAGGCCAATCTCAGTGCCTTTTTGTGGAGCTGACAGAAGACACCCTAAGAATGGCCTTGGTTCTTCCTTTCCTCTTTTCTTTCAACCTATGAGACAGATGTGAAATGTTTTGAGTCAGTGAAACCTCTGCCATCATAGCAGCCCCAGCCTCGTGGAGCATCTGGGGAATTTAGAAGGAGATGTCTTCATCCTCATAACTGAAAAGCCTGCTCATTCATTCACCTGCTGATTCAGCCTTTCCAAGGTTCATCTCTGTTATTGCTCAGAGCCTGGGAGCAAATTTGCAGTTCAGACCTCCCCTGGAAAGAGGTAGGAAGCACAGGGGCCTTCTCTTTAATGCAGTGTCTGAAAAGCAGGTCTTTCTACTGGCCACAAAGGACAACAAACTGCTACCTGAGGACTGATTTGGGAGGTGCTGGCTAGTTCATTTGCTGAAAGCATAACACTATGAAAAAGTATTTTATTGGCAGCTACCTGGGACAAAGGAAAACCAGACCAACAGCTAAATCTATTAACAAAGCACTTGAAGTCCTCCTTCAAAACCAATGGAACAAATAGCAACCAAGCAAACCCCAAGCTCTGCATCCACGGCGTTTTGTTTTTTCCTAGGATTTTCTCTGTAAGAACCAGAGCAAACCAGCTGGATCAAGGCATCACTCAGAACAACTCAAAGAGCTGGAAACAGCATCTTACCTTTTCATCTGTAGGCAAAATGCCAAGAGGAGAGAACAAGTGCAAAGAGAATGCGAGGCAGGTGTCTCCAATCTCACTCACACAGACATGGGCCCTTTGATGGTGAACCTGACAGACACATGAGCTGCGGATTCTGGTTTTCAGCAGGAGCTAGAAAGCAGCTAAATGCTGCAGGGCAGTTAAACAGAAGGTCTGCTTCAAAGTGTAGGGGGCATTTATTTAAAAGCTGCCCATGTCTTGTTGGCATGACACAGGATGAAAGTGCAACTAGAGCACATGTGTTGCCTCATCTCTCCGCTGGCTGAGAGGGCAGGCTAACATGCTGTGTTACTGGGAATCTAGCATTAATAATACAGATAAATACCTTAGAAAGCAGCTAAATGCTGCAGGGCAGTTAAACAGAAGGTCTGCTTCAAAGTGTAGGGGGCATTTATTTAAGCTGCCCAGCTGTCTTGTTGGCATGACACAGGATGAAAGTGCAGCTAGAGCACATGTGTTGCCTCATCTCTGCACTGGCTGAGAGGGCAGGCTAACATGCTGTGTTACTGGGAATCTAGCATTAATAATACAGATAAATACCTGTACTGCACTATTGTCAGGGGAGGTCTGAGCTGTTTGCCAAACCAAAACAGTGCACGGACAAGTTTTGGTACCTTGGGTTAATGCAACGCTGCTGTGCTAGAGGCACAGAAGTCCCAGCCTTCTCTTAACCACTTTTTTCCATGCCCTGATCTATCTTCAACTTCAGAAACCTCTTCCTACCTTCTCCATTTTTCTTACTCTACAGAAGCTGTAAAATTCACGCTTCCAAAAGGCAGCTAGAAAACACAACAGCATCCCTACTTCTCCTCAGTGCTCAGGTTCCTCAATATCTGAGCACCAAAGTAAACTACACCTTCTCCTCTGTCAGGACCACAGTCCACAAAAGAAGTCTGTGCTAGCCCCTGCCTTGTTGATGTAGGTGGCAGCAATGTTCTCACACTGCTGATGCACCTTTTCTGCAAAGGGTAAAATTCTGCCCCGAGACATATGCCAGGCAGAAAGAAGTCTGGTCTTGTAAGGAGATACCTTTCCTAAATTGCTCTAAAACAAATACACGTTACAAGTCCAGAACTCATCCTCTTCTTAGAGTTTCTATATTAATAAAGGAAATAGCTAAAGTACTTGCCAAGTTAAGCTGCCCAGTAGTTCTTCACAACACCAGACCTACATCCTCCTTACTTCACCCAATGGCTTGCACTTTCTTTATATACTCTCAGGATTATGAGCCACCTGCCTCTTGAGGTAGCAAATCTGCCTACTAACAAGAAAATGTGTAAAGCAAAGATAAGGCCTTAGAACTACCCAGGGTGCAGGCTCAGGGCTGATGAATGAGTTGCAGTGCTGTCTCTCAGCCACTATTTCTGATCCATTTTGGGTTAGTAGTAGATGCTCACAACCCTGGAAGGAAATTAGGGGTTGATTTGCATCTTGAGTAACTTTCCCTGTGGGCAGTCTCTTTATCTGGACTCACTGATACAATTGCTATTTCTCTGCTCTCTGTTTGTAATCCTTCAAGGCAGCCATGGACTGAGTAGGTACACAGAAACTCAGGCATGTTTTCCCCCTATAAATACAGCTATGTCACCTTGGTGGGGAAATAGGCTCTTAAACTGCCCCTGCTGTATTTGTTTTGTATTTGACAAAGCAGGAACATCAGATCATCTACGTTCATTCGCATATCTGACTTAAAGCATGATATGTGATGGTCCTAGCTTTAACTTTTCACATATGTTCTTCATGTCACAGCTAAGAGGAACAAAACTTTTGAACTGAGAAATAGAGAATATCAAGATCCTTTATCACCCCAGACCACAAATGATGCAGTTTGTATGCTCAAGGGCTGAACCAAGCTAAACCCAAGCACGTACTCTGGGCCAGATTTCTCTTTGGCTCTGATAAGCTCAGACTTTGGCAGGAGTGCGTAAAGATTTCCTGGACTCCAGACAATCCCAAGCTGCAGCAATAGACAAAGTGTATGTGCATCTACATGGGTGTTGTGTGTATGTGCATGTGTGGCAGGGATGATAGACAATAAACCCAGCTTTGTGTGCCAGGCTCCCTGTAAATAGGAAGCCATAGGGTGATGGATGGGCTTGGGAAGGCCTGGAGCAGAATGGATGGGGTAGGCTCTATGGTAGCTGACATGCAGAGAGCTGGCTGGAGCCAGGAGGATGGCATTGTGCAGATAAATGAGATTTCACTTCCCTGCTGGGTCTCTTTCCATCTGTTTTTCAGTTTCTGGCGGCAAATGCTGGGAAGCTTCATATACAATCTGCCAAGAGACCTTCCTATTTCAAAAAGATCTCTCCCAGCTTTCTAGGGTCCCCAAAAGCAGACAGGTAATCTTATATGCACCCTTCTCCTTTCTTCTCTCCAACATTTCTTGCACACTCACTTTGTAAAGAATATTTTTTTTGCTGCTGGCCCAGACATCCTTGGGATGACAGAGCAGCAGTCCCCTGCTCACAGATCTCCAGTCCTTTTGGGTCCCTCTTTGGAGCTGCCCTCCTCCTTAGGTTTCCTGTATCCATCGTCACCTTTCCTCCATACCTTGCCTTTCATATTTATCTGACTCTACAGTTTCCTTGTCCTTCATGACTGTGTTTGGTGCGAGAGATTTCCCCTCTGCAGATATTGAGGCTAAGCTACTTGAATCCCACCACCCCCCTTTGAAACATCTGCTTTCCTTTTGCTTGTGTTGTTTTCTCTCACTTTCTGCCATCACCAAACAGCACTCCACTGTAGAAAGGGTCAAATTCACTAATACATTAATTGCACTAGTGGCACAAGAGACAGGACATAGAGATTCAGGCTTGCAGGGGGTTGACTAGTAGCTGTAGTTACCCCTGTGCCTCCACAAAGCATCTTCCTGGGGCAGCTCATATCCAGTGACCACTCAACATTAGTTGAAGGGCTGGAACTGGGACTCTGTTTTTGCTGACCCGCTGGCCCAGGCAATCCCTTCCCTTCACTGGGCAGCTCTGGCTGACAGACTGCGCCCTGCCCTCCTAACCACTGAGGACAGAAGTGGCTTGTTCACAGAGCGCAACCCGGGAAATACCCTCTCCTGCAGGCCAGACTTGTGAGTAAGCTGGCAGTTTTGTACTTGTCACTAAGTCACTGCTAAGCTCCAGCTCTGATGAACACTGGACACCCTGCAAATCCTTCAAGTCACTACGTGCCTCGCGCCTTCAGCCACAGCCGTGCCACCCTTTCTCCTGTGCCTACCCTGACCTGCACAGAGAGCTTCACTGCTCTCAGTGTCCGTGCACGAGCAGGGAGGGTGCAGCAACAACATCCTCCAGGGACAGAGCAGCTCAGCAAGTCACTGTATTGAAGTGGAAGAGGGGCACGTGAATGAATATGCAGTACCCTCTGCTCTGCTTCCCTCTGAGACTTCACGGAGTGGCTGACACAGCCATCATACGCAACCTGCTATCAAACAGAGTCTACTCTACCCAATAATGAGATTAAAATAGCAATGAGTCCGAGATTAGCATCCAAGATATAGTCGCTTGCTGTCAGCACAGCAGAGAAGACTCTCCAGTTTAATGCACAATGCCTAGTGACAAATGAGACACAATCAATAGCAAAGGTCATTGGTCACCCGGCTGGAAAGCACCTGCCAGTGTGACAGGGAAGAATGGGGGCAGATTTGGCCCGACCTTCACTGGAGGGAGAAGTGGATGTGTCCCGACTGGCAGAACAGTTAGGGTGTCCTTTCAACATTTTAACTTGCATGTCATTCTCACTTTGAACCAAAATGTGTAGGATTAATGCCGCCTTCTGCAAGGGAGAGGAGATGGGAATACAAAACCATTTCCATTAAACCCTCTGGCTGACGGAAGACTTCAGGTGTGAATTGGATAAATGTCACTTAAATCCTACATGATGAATTACTGGCTGTAATAAGCCATTAACTGGTGCCAAATTGATTTAATTCAGAAATGAGATCTCACTTCTATCAGCAGAGGAGGAGCAGAGAATAACCCGTGGGTACTCAGGGGCTCGGTGCGTGGCAGCGCACGGCTTTGCAAACACAATGACTCGGTGGGAAAAGCTTCCTTCGCCCCTCGGCCACTTTCCACAGCAGCTCTGGCTCAAAGCCGGGACGTACCCCTGGGGTGCGCGAGGGGCTCAGCAGCTACCTGCGAGAGGGCCGATGCCTCTGTCCAAGGCGACTTTGCTTCCAGGGAAGGGGAGAGCCGTCTAGGGAGGGAGCTTGCAGTAGTCCCTGAAGTAGCAGGGACTTGCAGTAGGGTGGTGGGGAGCAAGCCCCAAAGCCCACGCTGCACACCCCTGCAAGGTGCACGGCACTGCACATCGCGCCGAGGGCGAGCCGGGTGACAGAACTGCGGCGGGAGCGGGAGAACCTGGAGCCTGCTCCCCGGCACGGGTGACAATAGGGCTGGCTGAAGGCACCGCGCACCGGCACCGGCGCTGTCCAGGCTCTGTGCTCGGCTCCCACGACTGAACGATGCCGCCGCGACCCGAGGCACCGCGCACCGAGGGCGTCCCGGCGGCGGCAGCACTGGGGGCCCCCATCACCCCCGGCCTTTGTCTCCTCCGGGGCGCACGGAAAGTGGGAAGGTGCCCCCCACTCCTCCCCAATCCCTGCGAAAGCAAAGGGAAATCAGCTCAGAG
>NW_008794443.1:2584044-2595111 GCF_000699145.1 Aptenodytes forsteri
TCGAGGCGATGACGGTCGCTGGGGCTCCCCTGGGCGGGCGGTGGGGTAATGGAGGGCTGTGCGGAGGGGGCTCTGCGAGGTCGGGAGCCCCGTTTCGGAAGGGAGCAGTGTTGAACGCCTGGTAGCACGGGCTCAGAAATGCGGGCAGGAATACAGAAGTAAAGGCAATGCTTGTCTGCTGGGGAGCGGTGGGACCGGCGCGCCCCGGGGTCCCCATCCCTGTCCCGAAAGCTGTGCTCCGTCCTTCTGTGAGCCCAGTCGTTAGAGAAACCAGTGTGTGAAACGGTGAAGGAGCATCTGGTGATTCTCCTTTCTCTCCTTTGAAGCCACGAAGCGGGCAGGGCGCAGCGCAAGCTGGTGCAGGAGGCCTGTGCTAGTTATTCTGGGCTAGCGCAGGAGCCCATGTAATAGACACGAGCACTTTGAAGTTGATGGATTACAAATTACGTGATGTCCCTGCCTCCTTTGCTTCCCTTTTCTTCCAAAAATTCTTCAGTAAGGGATTGCTAGCTTCCAGAAAGCACCACGAAGGAAGCGCAGGCTTTCTCTTTCCTGATGCCTACTCCTCCTCGCTTCCCCTAGCCATCCCTCAGTGCCGTCTGTTATGCTGGGAAGGTGGGACGACTTCTTCTGGAAACTGGCCTCATATGTATAGGACAGCAAATTCCAGTGAACAGATGAAAGGCTGTTACCTGCAGCATTGCTCCAATCAGTTACTCCAAAACCTTAAGTTGAGGGAGTATTAAATGGGTGGTTCTTAGGGCCAACCTTGTGACTGTGTTTAAGGTTGGGTCTCTTGGGATGCTGTTGGGAAGGGCCCCTGTCACTGGGGCCTCAGTTTAAGAAAGGGGGATGTTTAGGTGAGGATGGTAACCTAAACCTCTGAAAACACAAGATTCTTTATGCTACTCTGATACAGATCTTTTGTACAAATTTGAGAGTCACTGCAGCTGGAGTGCTAGAGAGATGCTTAAGTATCTTAATTCTGTTTATTGTAGCAGATCGCTGATATTCCAGGGAGTCTGTGTATGCAGTGGTAAGATTCTGATTTAAAAAGGGAGAGGAGAGTAGCTTCCTGTTTTGTGAAGGTTGAAGTAATTCTTTGTAGAGCTGAAAAACATGGTTTGTTGCAGCTGAAGCAGCTTGAAAAATCAGTGGCTAAGCAACCGATTGGAATGTCTGTGGCTTATCAGAGGTCTGTGTAAGACACCTGTGTTACTGATGGAGCCACAGTGCTCCTGGAGGCATTTAAAGACATACACGGTTTATGAAAAATGGTGCTGCTATTAGTGGTTAGACATGCACGTGGAGAGTATGGATAAAATAATGAAACAAATTAAAATTTGTAATAGAAAATTATGTACACTGTAGCTTAAAATGTGTAAGGCACATACTCCGCTATATAAGGAAAGCTGTTGGAAGGTTGAGCCCCAGCATCTGCTGTTTGATTGTTGGCACATGGTATTTAATTTGGCTATCTAATTTGCTGCCCTTCATAATTGTCACAAGTTTCAGGCTCCCCAGGGAAGTGGTCAGGGTACCAAGCCTGTCAGAGTGCAAGGAGCATCTGGATGATGCTCTTAGTCATGTGGTTTAGTTTTTGGTTAGTCCTGCACGGAGCAGGGAGTTGGACTCCATGACCCTTATGGCTACCTTCCAACTTGAGATATTCCGTGATTCTGTGTGACAAATTCCATGTTACCTTAATGATGCAGCTGTGCAGAGTTTGGTTTCCTTGGGACTAGAGAGAGAGAGAGAGAGAGACAGACAGACAGACACTCCGAAGCTGTTGGTAGTAGACAGCAGATGAGTACCTGTGTTGTGCAGTGTCAGTGGAAGATGCAGATCCTAGCCTGAACAAGCAATGTTTCATGGTGGTGGTGTGAGAATAAACCTATAAAACTGAGAAGTTCTTGTGTTGTAATAGGATACAGAGGTTAGAAAAGGGGTATATTCTGGTATGTTACGAGAACATTTATGTGGCTTTAAAAAAAAATAGTGTTTCTTGTGCTACTAAAAAGTGATTGTCTAAACTTTCCTGCGTCTTGGGAATCATGAATTCTCCAGTCCTAGCAAAATGCATGAAAAAGGGAGGGAGACAGTGAAGAACTGTGAACTGGACAGATTTTCACCTTTTTTTTTTTAATAAAACCCAATTAAAAAAAGCAGGAATTTAAATTATGAGTAATCTATCAATCTGAGGTGTGAGCCAGAACACCACAATGATGCTGTCTTTGGTTTTATGCACTACTAGTGATTTCTGACGTGTTGGTTACGGAGGGTGCTTAAACCTTTTGCAGTGGGCCCTGCGGATTTGTCGTGGCAGTGTTCATATGCTTGTGACTAAGTGCAGAGGACAGTTTGTTGGGTCTGAGCTCAGCAGCCCTAGGGAAGCAGATGGCTCCCTGAGCTGACTGCGTTAATAATATAGGAGCCAGAGGATAAACATTCTTTTTGTGATTACTTCCAGGTTCTGGGAAAGATGACCACTCTCACACGGCAGGACCTTAACTTTGGGCAAGGTAATGTGTTGTGCTATGCTACAAGCTGGTACGCTTGCAAGGCTTCTTGTTGGCATATGAGCTTGTGGAATTGTTGTTGGAGGGTTGCTCTGTCCCTAAACTTGCAGCTAAGGGGAAGCAGGTGAAATTTATGCAGGGAAAAATACCTTAAAAAAAAAAATAATCCTGTGAGTATATGGTATTGCTCTGCACGCTTCCCCCTGCCCCTGCTTCAGCATCTTTTACTTTTGTGTTTCAGTTGTTGCAGATGTTCTTTCAGAATTTCTGGAAGTGGCTGTTCATCTTATCTTATATGTCAGAGAAGTTTACCCTATCGGGATCTTTCAGAAGAGGAAAAAATACAATGTACCTGTCCAGGTAGGAGATTTTCCTGGAAGCTGACAGCCATGTGGACAAGCAAAATAGTGGGGATCAGTCAAAACTCACCAGAACAAACTAAGTCACTTCCAGAATTTGTTTTAATGTGCAAACTCATTTTTGAAGAGAACTTAGTTCCTGTCAAAAGGGAAAACAGCCCTGTAGCTGAGGATATGGCAGCACTTATGGAACAAGCAGATCACGGACAATAGTAGTAGGCGGCTTCCCCAGCTATGTGTAGTAAGGTAACATGAAAGCATGCTTCCTAGGAAGCAGAGATGGTTGGAATATACTATTCCCAATATGCTATTGTGGGTATATATTCCCAATATGCTACAAGCGTGTGGGTACAGTGATCTGCCACAGCTAATTCACCCTTCCATGAAAGAATTACTCGTTTGAGTTGGCAACTTAGTGGTGAAAAATTCTATCTGAAGCATGACTCAGGTGCCTTGTAACACATTGGTGCTTCTGTTTAACTCTTCTCATTTAGCATTGTCCTGGTTCACATCAGAACACAGCTCTGACTATTCACTGTATTTGCTACAGATGTCCTGCCACCCGGAGCTGAATCAGTACATCCAGGACACACTGCACTGTGTAAAGCCGCTGCTCGAGAAGGTAAGATCATACTGGGGACCTGGCCAAAAGTACTGCAAGTGGTTTTGATAGAAAATAAGAGAACATAAATACTGTCTTCATTGTAAAATTTATTTATAAGTTTACCATACACAATATACTAGCTGATAAAGTTACTAACAAAAATAACATCCATAGCCTTTCCTTGCAGTTAAGGCCCAGCCTTGCTGCTGATCATTGGCATGTAGTTGCATCTAATACATGCAAATGAGGATATACAGCTCTATATTTTCAGTTACATCATCCTACACGTTAACTTTCTACTTTTGAATACATTTAAGTTTAAGCACCTATCTGGCAGAATAGTTTGAATGCTTTGCTGTAACCCAGCAAGCAAAGGTAGGTTTGAACTCGAGGTTTTGTGAGAGAAAGGTGTGACCATATGAAACATTTCAGGATGTAGGATACTGGCAGATTTTGCATTCTCTGCTCTTTACAGACAACCTAATGCACATTTAGAGAAAGGAAATAGGTCAGTTTTACATTGCGGTAGTACAAAGCTGCTATATTTGTCCAACAGTCTAAGCATGTCTTAACTTCCTCATCATTGTCCATTCCCAAGTGATGCAATAAGATAGCTGTACTTTTCCTCCTTTGTTCCAAAACAGTATCTAGAGAAATGTGCTATTTAGTGCACTTCATCTCCCTAGGCCTTAGCGATGAGCTATCAGTTTAACATCTAGCAAGAAAGGGCTTTGCAAAAGCATTTTTTTCTGATCGGTAATAGTAATCTGACAGTGCTCAAGCTTTGGATAACTGCTAGTGCTGAGAGCCACAACAAATAAGCATACTCCCACTTTATCAGAAGTATGCGAAGCACACTGGGGGCAGAAGACAGCTTGTTTTAAAGGAAGGGATTTTTCTATCTTTGTTCTTGCAGAATGATGTGGAGAAAGTTGTAGTTGTAATCCTGGATAAAGAGCACCACCCTGTGGAGAGATTTGTCTTTGAGATCACCCAGCCACCTCTTCTTTCCATTAGGTAACGTTTCCATTACTGCTTGCCCATGGCATCCAACACCTGCCTCTGCAGAGGTGTTCTGGAAGCAGCTCCAGGCTCCAGTACTTTGCTGCATGCCAGTAACAACTGTCTCCTCAACAGTTCAGAGTCCCTGCTGTCCCACGTGGAGCAGTTACTGCGTGCCTTCATCCTGAAGATCAGTGTGTGCGATGCCGTGCTTGACAACAATCCCCCAGGTAAACATGTCCATACAGCCTGACAGCATGGCGTTGCTTGACTTGAGACAACAATAGGTAGTGTCTGATCCTCTGTTAGTTGTCCCCTGATCTGGAGCCTACCATTTCTCTTGCAGGTTGCACCTTCACAGTTCTGGTTCACACACGGGAGGCTGCCACACGGAACATGGAAAAGATCCAGGTGATAAAGGTGAGCGATATCTTTGGCTACCTGATTGCGTGTGAGCAACCTGCAAAGACTGGAAATGCAAGAGTGTTGGCATCTTTAAGGTTAAGGCTGCTAGATAATGTTAGCTTTACATGATACACTTCACAACTTTGCTTTGAATGTGTTAAAATGGTTTACACTGGTGAGGTGACTAAGCACATTCACCACACACCAGCCACAATTGCAGACCATAGCTGCTTCAATGCCTGAATTAGATTGTAACAATACTTACTGCATAAGGCCTGCTCAGTCACTTAAAAGTACTCTGACATATAGAATAGGTACTTGAATTTAAGTAACAACCCCACCCCCCATCCACTATGTGTGGATGATTGATTCTTTGTAAATAGCAAGGAAGACTAAGATTCAAGTAACTAGCGGGTTTTGGGTGCACAAATATGTTTTATCTTGCAGGAAAGTGCGTGCAGATCACTTTTTAAAGCAAGATTTTTTTTTTAAGAATCCTTGCTTAGGTACAGGGGAACTTTTTTCTCTGAGCCAAGTTATTTTGGGTGTCCTAAGGCACAATATAAATAAAGCTAATGAAGTATAAAATTGTTTCAAAATGGAAGTCTGCTCTGTACTGCTTAGTAATGGAAACTGGTAGTATAGTAGGCCAAACTTGCAAGGCAGGACAGAAATCCATGCCCTGAGCATTTTGGAGTTGCAGTTCAATGCTGGTGTAACGAATATAACATGCTAGCTCAGGACAGCTAAGAGTATATCTTTTAAAGAAGTGAGATGTCACCTTTGGAGTAAGTAAAATGGGTTAACCTTACAGTTTGATGCTGTAATTAAAGATAATTATGCCGAGTCTCAGAGCCAAGTGTGCAAGTGTTAAGTTTTGCTGTTATGGAAGGTTTGAGTTACCTGTTTCTTCCCTCAGCCACTAGATCTCTCATTCACTTAATGCTGACCTAGTGCTGAGAAAGAGAGCTCACCTTACAGAGTCTGCCAGCCTCTCTGCAAATAAAGCACCTTGTGTTGCTGCCCCTAGGATTTCCCGTGGATCCTCGCTGATGAACAAGACGTGCACATGCATGACCCCCGGCTTATTCCCCTGAAAACTATGACATCTGATATCTTAAAGGTGAGCAGAGCATTCTGGCCCAAGAGGTGGCTGAAACAGCACATACTTTAAGCTTTGTCTACTCCGATGCTAGCTCTGCAGTTTTCTGTAGGGTAACAGTTTTAATATTGCTGAGCACTATTATTGCTTAGTCTTGCAGATGCCTGTGCCAGTAATGAGAACAGGGCAAGACTCCTCATAATAAAATAGGAAACCTGGTTATGGGGGAAGGTACAAACTCTTCCTATTTAGCCTGTTGCAGACTTTTTTCCCATTCACCTACCTCCACATCAAACAGAACTGATGCTCGTTTCTCTCCTCCAGATGCAGCTATATGTAGAAGAACGAGCCCACAAAGGCACCTGATTTCAAGTCTTCCTTGCCTTCAAGCCTCATCTGATCTTCCAGTGGAATAAGATATCTCACAAACCATACCTTGATAACCATCTCTTCAGCTGGCCTTCTGGGTGAATGTAGAGCAGCTGCTGCCTCTTTATTTCAAGTGCTCTTACCACTGTATATAGAACTGACTTGGAATGTGGAGCCAGAGCCTGTTCCCATGTACACTCGTGAGCGAGTGAGTATAGGTTTTGTTACAGTGAATCCCTGGGGGCAGGATACAGCCAACTGCAGTACGCAGTCAGCGCTTTGTACAAATCCACTTCTCACCTTAACAGGGCATCGCCATTGCACATCGGCAGCGATACACAGCCATCTGTTATATGCTCCACTAGAGCAATGGACTTATACACTAAGGGTGAGTGAGGCCTTATGTAGTGTCTGTCCACTGTGACTGTCCCAAGTCGTCTTCAATAAATATTAAGTTTTACCCCAGTTGAACTAGGCCGAGTTCTGTCCAAACCAGCCTCCTCGCTTAAGTGAGGAAGTACTTTTATTTTGTATGGAGCTTTGTATTTTACGTGGAGCTTCCACCACCTTTCCATACCTTTTCTGGAACATACGTGGGATCTGTCAATTCCTGTGAGAGGCTATGCAACCTTGGTCTCTACCCTTTCCATGGGAGAGCTTTCAGCATTGGCATGGCATTAAGCAAGGTGGAATTTGTCTGTCCAGCAAGGACACTTGCCAAATGTCCTACTCCTAACGGAGAACAGACAAGGGAAACACTGTTAATCCTACACCTGTCAAAGGAGATGGAAGGCGGCCTTAGTATTGGCTCTATGCATACAGGGGTAGAAGACATAGTTCATAGTATGAGCTGAGCTTGTTGGTCAGACAATTTGATAAGACAGCCAGTATAGTACCTCCCTGCTTCCTCCAAGTAAAAGTGCAAGAATGCTATAGATCCAGGTTGTGCGCTGCTTTAACATTTTATATGGGGTTAGACTGTTCAGTACAAACCAAGTACTTTGGTAGTACAAAGGTAGTATGGAAAAAGCCCAGCACAATCAAAAGGCACTTACATTGTAAGGTAGCCACCTTAAGGGATTCCTTATCTCCTGTTTCTCTAGCTGTTTATTCAAACAATGATGGGCTGTATTTGGACAGGGAAGGTATGTACCATTTTGATCATATACACTTACAGAAATGCTAAGGAATTAAGTACCAGTGACACAGCATTTATGAAAAAGGGTTGACAGTTTCCTTATGCTATGAAAGGTCTGGTGTGAAAGATACATGTTTTTACACATAATTAAACTGAAACAGGAAAATACCGTACAAAGCAAGTCTTTCTGTAGCAGAGCCCTTGAGGGCAGCTGAGTGCACATGAGACCACCTGGTTACAGTCCTGAGGTAAAAGCAAACACTTCTATTGCGCCTTCATAACAATGTCAGAGGCCCAATGGTGATGCTGCTGTTTGTCACTCGGATCCCATACCATCCTGCCCAGAATTGGGTGTCTTGGCCTCCATGCTGAAACCAGATGTAACGAACTCCAGCTGGGTAATTCTGGAAGGTGTGAGAAATCTGGAGAGAAAGAAGAAAATTCCTCTTAATTTGCCTAAGTAAACCAGCACTGACCTAGAAGCTAGGACAACTACAGTATGGAAGTCTTGGTCTCAGGAAAAGCTCATTCTAAGATATCTTTATCTTTCATTGAAAGTGCATCATACCCGTTTTTGAGGGACAGGAAAAAAGCCTCTCTTATTCAACCTTCTGCCCCGAAATCCTCTCCAAGTCAAACATAACATTAAGCTTGATTCTTAGGTACGTTTCTCATGTAAGCAACAATGTAATGGAGAATCTACAGCCAGTCAAACCAGTTAAACACGTTTAGCAGTTTAAGAAAAGTAACATCAGCAATACTTTAAATTACATCCATGCAGTAGTTTTAAAACAAAGCTTTTTGATCCAATAAAAACAAGAACTGTGCTCTTGTAACTTAGTTATTTAGACAAAAACTTAAGTGAAAAACAGAAATAATTAAAGAGACTGAGCTAAAATAACACAGAAGCCTGGGGGATACTCTTTAGAAAACCCTGGGCACCTACAAACTGAACCTAGCTCTTTCATGGCACTACTGCTTCTTCAGCATTGTCAACAGCAAGGATTGACTTACCTTTTGTATTGAATAGAGGAGGCTGAAGAGCAGAGAAGGTAGGTCCACTTGGGACTTTTGGCCAGGTAAGACTTGCAAGATTCAAGTGTCAATACCGATGTAAAGCTACTGCCCACAGGGCTGCTGCTTACCTCTCTCCACATCGCATCATTCCACTGTTCTATAACCACCGGCTCGGGGTGGAAATCGTCAAGGACAATGTAGTCTTCAGAAAGCAGCCTCACTCTAAGTTCATAGCGACATCCACAGTCAAATCTGGCAGCATACCTAGAGAGGCAGGGAGTAATCGAGGAGCAAGGTTGTATATACACTGTTCAGTTTTCTTTAGTGTTTGAAAACAGTCTCCAAAGGGATCCCCATCTGCAGAGGAAAAGGAATGTCATCCCCATAGCTATGAAGAAGTTCTAAAACTTCCAGCTATCCTGCTCTTCACAGGATTGCCGCCTCCTTACAGCCCACTGAATAAACTTGGATTTAGCTTATGCTTTACTCAAGAGCTGCAACTCCCAAAGGATAGAGAACTGATTTTATAGCATGAAAAGCTTGAGAGGCCTAGCTTATCTCTAGGCCAACACCAGAAATTATAGTTTTTAGTGCATTACACTTACCAATCCTTGACTACAATTTCAGGCCGTTTCTCATCCATCAACTGATTCCAGTATCCTTCTTTCTGCAGGGTAATGAGTTGAGACTTGAAGCATGGCCTGCAACAGCAATAGAAATATTCACAACTTCACAAAACACATCTCTTCCCTCTCAATGTCCACACTGTGCCCGACAGCTTTACTTTTGCCAAAAGCTCACCCAGACCTTGAAGGCCCGCAAGACTGACATGGCTAAGGCATGCCTTTTTCCATAGCCAGAACTAGACAAGGTAGTGAACCGATTAGCTTCACTTCCAGATAAAAGGAATAGTTACCTACAAGCTGGATTAAGAGGGGTCCCTGCGCTTGTATAGCATACATTGGTAACAGGGAACTACTGTTTAATGGATGTAAAAGCAGCTAATCCTCCTCTGTTGACAGCTTTTATTGCAAGCTGTTAGTATGACAAACGCACCTACCACTCTTAGAGGTTACAGAGCTTTGACCTTGTCAGGTAAGTGCATCTGATGGGCTTGCCAAACCTTAACCTTTGCCCACCACCTTTGGTAGAAGAGAAGCAGAGACCCCATGTGGATTATCATGACTATAAAAAAGTGACAGGAAATACTTATAGCATGTGCCCCAATTAGTTCTCTCAGCAGTACACCTGTCTCTTTAGACTAACTAGTATAAAAGATTAATTAAGCGCCTTCCTTTTCCCACACATGCAGTAAGGTTCAGTGACCTGCCTCAAGCCTTCTACCCATAGTGCCTTTGCAGACAGACAGGAGGAAGCAGGTCTCCCAGTTCCAGATTACTAGGATCCAGTTCTTACCCGTACGAAGTGACAAAGTATTTGTGTACTTTGGGGTCTGGCATCTCTTTTCCATGAGGTCCAGGCATATCCTCAATCTTCCATTTATCTCCGTCGTTATCATCAAGTTTCCAGTGCTGAAAGTTCTCTAAAAACATAGATGTCAAAGATGAGCATTAGGACCTCACTTCAGTTTCCAGCAGTATCTTTGCTTTTGTTAAAGAATCAGCTACAGAAGAATACTAGGAACCTACTTTGATGAGTTTTCAGATACATTGTGTTCTTCCTAGAGCTGAAAGCGACTCCTGTCTTTATGTTGCCATTACTTTTAAGGTGGCTGCCAGCAGCTAGGGCAATAGGTAGCAAGTTTCTTACCACATCAGAAACTCATAATCAGTAATAAAGTAGAATTACTGTAGTTGTATTAATCAAGTCTTTGACAACAAAAATGCCCCAGCTGCCCAAATGTTTAATCCAAATACCTGATAGTTTCATTACCACATTGTACTTGCTGTGCAAATTAACCGTCACTGAGCGCAGTGCTGGGGCCTTAGCGACTCCTCTGGTCGCAACCACAGATACGTATTTACCAATACTTTGTCTACCCACGGCAGTTTTATTGCAGATGTTTACTTGTGGATCTTACCCAGCAGAGATCCATCAGTAGCCGGGGACAGTCCCACACCACCAGCAGCACTTGAGTAATGCAGGACACTGACTCATTCTGACCCTTACGAAACTCTCTTAGCTCTCTACCATAAATAATTAAACAAACCTTCAGCACAGGGGTTTTTGATTAAGTTTCTCTTCAAGTTGCAGAGCATATAGAAGACCTTCCAGTCAGAGATGCTTCTGTCCAAGTTCTGAATATAAAAGCCCTCGCGCTGGCACTTGCGTTTCCATAGGGTGGTCAGATCCACCACGTACCGCCACTGCGTGCTGACCAGTCTGCAGGTGCAGATCAGATCCTGGGCTGGGAGCAGCGAAAGCAGCTCCACCAGGACGTCTTCGGGGAGGTCGCAAATGGTTGTCATCTCGACCGATAGCTTCAGTGACGGGCCGCAGGGGTACGCGATGGAAAATCCCCGGGCGCCGACAGCACAGAGCTTCGGGAAATAAGCAGAGTTTTTACTAGTTACTAACAGAACTACACGACA
>NW_008794443.1:2595523-2655689 GCF_000699145.1 Aptenodytes forsteri
GACGGGACGGGACGGGACGGGGGGCACTGCGCCGTTACCCCGCGGGTCTCTCCCAGGCCGTCTCGGCTGGGGGGCAAGGGAGGGAAGGCAGAGAGGAAAAAGAGGGTTAGGGTGGGGGGCAGATAGGGAACCCGAGCGCGCCCCAAGCACGGCAAGGGATGGAAGCTGCCCCGGCAGGCCTGCCGAGGGGTAGACCAGTTCAAAGATACTGTGGGTCGGAGTGAAAAGTCAGCCAGGGCCCTTCACCCCTTCCCTGAGTGCGTGGGAAATCCTTGCTAAGAGAGGAGACCGGTAATGCTCCATCACCAGGCAGAGCGGGTGAGGCATGTGAAATTCCTGCAGGAGATTAAACCAGCACACACTCTCTTTTCTTTTTTAAAAATCACATTTTACCCTTCAGGACTGTGGTTGAGGGTTGGGGGGAATAGGAAATCCCGCATGCTACCCCCATAGAAGCCAGGGAATTTTAGATGACAGTTTCCTCCTGCTGTCTGCAGGGCAGATAGAGGACACATGATAGCTCTGCATCTGGAACATCCATTTAGGATGCTGTTATAGTAGTGACTCCCTGTTTCTTCCCTCCCTTGCCAGATTTGGCACTGCCGTATTCCATCAAGTAGCATGTCAGGATATTTCACCTGCTTTATCCCTAGTGCTCTCCTAGGCTTAATGACTCACTCCTGAGGAGTTTGGCTGCATCTGCGCAGTTTGCTGCAGTCTCAGCAGCTTCCCAGCATCAGGACTCAGCTGAGATAAAAGCAGTGTCACAGTGCGTCCCACACTGATGACATGGGGCTCTGAATCTGCACACTCATCGTCCCTTATTCCTGCAGCACCTGGCCCTAGAACTCAGGGCAGCAGAGAGCTGTTGGGAGTCAGAGTGCAGAATTAGCACATGAAGTTAAAGCCCACACTTCTGACTTAATTGCTCGGGTTATAAGGCCATAGAAAAAGGAATATTAGAGAATATCAACTGAGTTATTTTCAGTTATCCTCAGGCCTATACTTATACAGGCTCATGACTATGAAGATTAAGTGCCAGCCCCTCGAGAGAAAGCCTTTCAGATATAGAACAAACCACTGCAAACGTGGTTGGCAAGACGCTCACCACTGATATTTAGATACGTCTCTGCAGCATTTGTTATCAGTGATGTTCTTAAAGGCAGAACAAACACGCAGATGCCTCCCTCTGCAGAAGAGGTCATTACTAAGACGCTGATTTTTGCGGCAGCGGAGATTTCTGGAAGGACTAATTCCAGTCTGGGAAACTGACAAGCTGTCCACAATTGCAGATGTCAGCTACTTGCATTTTGTGGATGGATTTTACTAAGGGCTTCACTTAGAACATAAAATACTAATCTGCTCACATGCTTCAGGGTATTAACTTAATAGGGGTCAGGAGGCCTTGAGGTTAGGAAGCAATCTATGCCCCCAAAATCATGCTTTAAGATAACATGCTTATTTTCCCTTTTTTCTAATGCATCAGTGTTTGACATCACCGAGGGTGGGGAACCCCATGTCTGAAGGACCACTGTGTCACCACTCCTTTCCCCCTTCTTTCTCAGAAAGCTCCATCCAGCCTGGCCCAAGGATGGAGTCCCTCCCTGAAGCAGTCCTGATCAGAATCCTGGCTTCCATACCTGCGGTGGATTTGGTGCTGGCGTGCCGCCTGGTCTGCTGCCAGTGGAAGAACCTGGTCGATGGAGCTGCACTTTGGATCCTGAAGTGTCAGCAGGAAGGCCTCACTGGAGCAGAGTCACAGGAGAATGCAGAAAATTGGCAAAACTTCTACTTCTTAAGTAAGAAAAAGAAGAATCTCATCAAGAACCCATGTGGTGAAGGTGAGAGACAAGCATAACAAGCCCCAAGATTTCATAGAGATGACCAGTCACTGGGAACTGAGCATCCTCTCCAGTCTTTGGAAAAAGCTTTTAGTTGCCATCAGGTTGCAGCATTTTCTCCTTGCCCAAGTCAAATCACTTAATGCATGCAGTCAAATCATTTAATGGGCATAAAGGCCTTTGACAATCAGCCTTTACAAAGGGCTCCACTTGACATCAACTTTATATAAGCACCTGCAGGGATAAGAATCACATTTGAGAGACAAAAAATGTCCTTTGCTGTAACGGTAGTGGCATCTGGGTTTCCAGATTGCTTCTTGCCCACCCGTGACAGGAAAGATCAAGCCCTTCCCCGCTCAGGAGCTAGTCTGCCCTTAGCTCACCAGGTATTTCAAGGCTTCCTTCCTTGAAGCAGCTCAGGCAAATCTCGTTTGTACCCTCCTTACTACAGCCCGTGTTACAGACCTGTGCACATACCCCATTTGCCATTATTCTGATAATTTATGAACTTCACTTGCCAGATCTACAAGATGCTTAGCAATAAGCAGCAGTAACAAAGTCTCATAACCCAAGCAGCAGCAAATACATTTCACACATCATAGACCAAAGCAATATCAACACGGCTTCTCCATTTTGTTTACAGATTATTTTTCTGCAAGCTTTTCCAACATCCACTTTCCCTCTGGCTAAGACCAGAAAAGCCCAACGTTAACGGCCATACTGCTTCTAGAAATACCACTTAGCAGTTTAGAAATAAAGCAATTGGCATCTCTCCCCAGGCTATTCCTATGTTATGACACTGAAAGTGCTGACAGTTCAGAATAGCTAAATAATTTCACTGGAGTACTTTCTTAAATAAACCCACAGGTACATAGCCATTTTGGTGGGGAACGTTAAAGTTTGTTAATATTAAGTTCAACCACACTGAAGTTTTTTGCCTGACCTCTACTCAACAAACATCTCCACAGCCTGCATAGAAAATTAGTGCTGCACCTAACAGCATACCTTTCACAACCCAGAGAAAGGTTCCAGCAGGAGAAGGTCAGGTTCCCCAGGCCCTCAGAATCTAAGACTCATCCGAGTCTCTTTTCTGCCATTTGCAGAAGACTTGCAGCACTGGGGAGAGGTAGAGAATGGAGGTGATGGCTGGAAAATTGAAGAGCTCCCCGGGGACTTTGGAAAAGAATTCCCTAGTGAAGAAGTCCATAAATACTTTGTTACATCTTATGAGTAAGGCTGCTTTCTTCTCTCGTTCAGGGAAGGGGACATTTTTGGTTCCCCCTGTCCCAGGAGAGACTGTGATGCCAATTAATATCTCGCATTTCAGGTGGTGTCGAAAGGCTCAGGTCATTGACTTTAGGGCTGAGGGCTACTGGGAAGAGCTGATGGATACAACCCAGCCTAAAATTGTGGTAAAAGACTGGTAAGTAGCAAGGATGCCTCAGAAGGTAGGCAGAGAGTCAAGAAAGAGAAGGAAGGGCAGGGAGGGCTTATACCTGCACTGGGCCTTAAAACCTTAGCTGCCAGATCCCCTAGATGCGAGACAGTGCTGAGTCTTGGCTTACTGAGCCACCAGCAGCTCCCACAAGCTTCAAACTGTTGGTGCATATGGCCTCTAAAGACCAGGTTCCTGTTGTGAATGAGGGGAGGTGGTGGGTTGGGGTAAGGACCATTACAGATTTCCACCTCAAACCAAGGCCCCAGTAACTTGATGAGACTGGTAGAGCTTGCATTCAGCCAGACACAGTTGCATGCTCTGGCTCTTTGCTGAGTTCACACAGGTAAGACTAGCAGCTTGGATCTCCTTGCAGGTATGCAGGACGCAGCGATGCCGGCTGCCTCTATGAGCTCTGTGTGAAGCTGCTCTCAGAGAATGAGGATGTTCTGGCTGAGTACAAAAGTGAGACTATTGCCATCCCACAGGACAACGATGCCAACTGGACTGAGGTGAGTTACAGCTGTGGGCTCAGCAGGGGACACGCAACCTGCATGATTCGGGAATATTTTCAAGTAGAGAGAAGCAGGAGAGCTCTCCTGGAGGAGGAGAAGGCTTTGTCATGTGTTCTGTGGAGCCATGACCCCGTGATTGAGCAAAGGGATTATACTGGAAGGCTACCTTACATAAAACTTGGAAACTGGCTGAGCCACCACTGCAGGTGTAAGATGAAGGAGATGCCCAACTGGGAGAGGTTCAATGGCCTCTGAACAACAATGGGATCAAAGCTTCTCCCAGTGACTCCCACTGTAAATGTCCTCATTGTTACTAAACTGGTAGGTATGACTCAGGCAGGTGGGGTTGAAGGCTCTGTGCACTAAAGAAGGGTAGGTTCATGGTGGTTTGACGCTTACCAACAACCATTTTGTCTCTCATCCCAAAGATCTCCCACACCTTTTCCAACTATGGGCCTGGGGTCCGCTTTGTCCGCTTTGAACACGGTGGCCAGGACACACTATTCTGGAAGGGATGGTATGGTGTACGTGTTACTAACAGCAGCGTGACGGTGGAGCCATAGCCGTGCTGAACTGGGGCCTGCATGCTGGAGCTGACTTCCCTCAGGGCATCCCATGGCCTTTGGATGGTTTCTACATGGTGCTGCTTCTGGGCTGTACAGCATACAACCTTTCTGTGTATGAATGTGCGTGTGCAAGATGCCAGGGGCCACCATCCATCCTTCCTCAAGGGGACTATGCAAATAGATTTGTGAATGCACCACATTAGACTCAGCCTCGCCGCGTGCGCTGATGTTCTCCATCAGACATGAGATCACCTAAAAATCCTGCAGATCTTACTTCTCTCCTAAGCCGCTAACCTCTAGCACCCAGCCCGAGCTAGACACCACTCCTGCCTGCTTCCCAGACTTGGGCACCCCTTAACTTTAAGCAGTACTTTGGGCATATTTTCTGGAAGTTAGAGTAGGAAAAAAAAAAGGAAGAAAGAAAAGCATACCTTGTGTCTGAGAACATACCAGGGAGACCCAGAGCCCTGTCACATATGTGTCACCAACTGCTTCCATGACCTGCAGTGAAGTCCTTAGCTTCTGCCCTTTATAAACAAGAGATGTCATTGCTTGCCTCACAGGAGCTCTAGCTTGGCTGCCAAGTGCTTAATTTTTAGTGATGGTAATGCAAAGCAATAGGGATTGGATCCTTTTCTCTTACACTGTTCCCAGCATCCATTTATCAAGGAAAGTGTTGGGAGCTGAAACCTCTGTGGTGTCCAACCCTGGAACTTCATTTGGCTCCCTCAAACAGCAACTGAGAGTAATTGCTAGGAGAGACACGACAAGGACTTAGGGAAATGGGTTAGAAGCAAATTGGGGAGGGGGTCCAGGAACAAATGAAAACAAACTCATCTACCCCTTCCTCGCCTCTGCATGCTTCATGCAACAAGCACCCTGGTCATCCAGTATGGCTCTTTGCAGGCTGGAAGTATTCTTCACACAGAAAGCTGTTGTTAGCCCCACTTGATCTCAGTTCTTCCTGCTACTGACAGCGTCTGCAAAAAGTACACGTCTTCCTCCACTCCATATGCTCACTGACAAGACAGCACGTTGTACATACTCCCACTAGTGCCTCTTGATATTGCTCAGGGCTGTGAGCCACCATCCCGAACAAAGATACCTAAGCTTCCCTGAGCCAAGCCTGTCCCTGCGAGTCAGTCCTCTCAGAAGAGCATCCCCTTAATAGAGCTGGTGTTGCCTAGAGAGATGGGCACTTACGTTTGTGTCCGTCTGTCTTCCCTTCCTGGGCTGCCAGCGCAGACATACTTGAATGCCACTTTGCATCAAAGTGCACCATTACAAATGCAGTGTACTGCTATTACCTGTAGCCAAAGAAAGAGCTTTGAGCTGGTCACTTTGTGCACACTGCTTCATGGGGCTTTCTGCACCGCTGCACCTGGATGCCTAGGGCACACTGGCTTCCCAAACCACAGCTGTGCCAAGCCAGAGTCCAGGCAGACTTAATAAAGTGACACAATTGTGTGTGGATCTTCCCTTGTGTGCTGGGTATTTGTGTCCTGTGGTTAAGCATGCTTTTTCTGTTCAGTTATGTGGAGCGATGTCAACCAGTCCTATCCAAAAAACAGGAGTTGTCATATCTTGTATAATACCATGAGTCTCTCAGAAGGAGGTACATGCTCTGTTCCCTGACCCAGCAGCCTCAACCTGTCAGAAGCACTTGATGGGCAATGGGTTTGCACAGCAGCAGCAGGCAGAGGCGCACTTAATGTAGTGGGAATTCATCCAAGGCACAGAGGGGGTCCAGGAAGGCTCCTACACAAGCCCAGCCCTGACAGATGCCCTCCAGGTCATCTGTAACTGTAGCACTACTGTGAGCTCAGCCTTGGTTCTGACCCAGGAGAGACCAGAACCAGTTCAGAACGTAACTGTTTCCCCTCCATTACCTCTGCACACACTGTCACACAATGCAGCTTTATTCACCACAGCCTTTAATGCAGCTGACAAAGTTGCTAGTTAATACTCAACTTGCTGCCAACTCTCTACCCCACAGGAGTGAGGCCTCTGTTGGTCCCTAAGGAATCAGGACAGCAAGGGATCAATATTCCACATTGTGATGCAATTGTTAAACTGAACCTTTCCTAAGCCACCATCTCACAGTCAGGACAAACCCCATTATTAAGCCTTCAGATATTGCGTCCCTTGTAAATACAGGGTAGGGCCGTGGTCCCCACTTTAGGCTTACCTAGGCTGAACTACTAAATGCACACAGCCTCTCCAGCAGCTCTGTTACAATGAATGCAGCTGCCTGGGGCTTTCCCGCTCCACACTTCCCCCTCATGCCAGCAGGCCTGATGTTCACAGTGGCTGTCAGAGGCATCCTGCAAAGCTGTCCTGACCTTCCCACTCACCTCCAACAAGTGCCTTCCAAGACACTCAATGCCTTGCAGCTTCACTGCAGAGAATTGCTACCTCTGCTCCACACAGCTTCTTGCAAAAGCTGCTGACCTCAGGGGAGTGACTACTCCTTGTGTTCAGCCACATTAGTGCTAGTCCCAATGCAAGTGAGTGCCTGGATACTTAAGGGGAAAAAAAAAATCTTGCTGGCATTATAAATATTTTGTTCCAAATGCCTTCTGAATTTTGATCAAATACCAGAAGTCTGAACACACCGAAATCTGCACCATACAATACATCCAATTCCAAGACTATGTCAACTCATCTGTCCGAGACGAACAGAGCACATGAGGTTAATAGGTTCTACAGACTTCATGGAAGTTGAGATGATACAATTTCATAGGATTACAGAAAGTCAGTGCAACTGTGACAAAAGGATTTAGATGTATTAAAGCTCCCAGCCTCTGAAGGGCTCTATCACACACAGCTTCAAATGGGGGTTCCTTCTGCTTTCTGTAGTGCCAACACCAGCAAGCAGCTGTGTTGATAGTACACCGTAGCTTTTGGGAACATTGATGACAAATGCAGACGTGTGCTGTACAGAGAGGTCTGTCCAAGTACTTTATAACAGATATCCTCATCACCCAGACTCAGAGTATTTAGAAATACGAACATTAAAACATAAAAATTGAGCGTTGCTGGAGCATTCATGCTGGAGAAAAACCAAAACCAAAACCACAGAAAAAGGTCTCCTCCCAGTCCTGAACACGGCAACAAGAGCTGTAGAAAGGGCTCCTATTTCCTTTGCACATCAAACCCACAGTGCACCACGGCCATCTCTGGGGCAGACCACTGCTGAGCTTAGGAGTAAGCTACACCGAGCTACAAAGAATGGAAGTGTTCTCTGAAACACCCCACATTGGAACAAAACAGCTGTATGATGAGAACTGGGGAGAGAGAGAGAGAGAGAGAGTTTAAGACATGAACTACTCGCTTTTGGCCAAGACACCAGCATGCACACACCTCTTATCCTGGCAGCTTTAATACTCAGAAGGACTAAGAGAAGCCCTAGATACAGCACTCCGCACAGCCCTTTCCTGCTCTCAGCAGCTGCCATCTGATGTCCTGGGTAGCCAATTGCATCTTGGTGGCCGCAGTTGCACGAGATCCCACTGTAATTTTCTTTTCTACAAAGCCCACCACAGCCAGTCCTGGCTATAAACGCCATTATACTTAAAAGGGTTTTTCTTTTTATAATAGCTTCTACAGCAAGTCTCTTGCAGAGGAACAGAACAGAGCAAGATGGGGCCCTGGCAAGGAAGCACTAGCATACATCTCTTGTCAAGTCTAATTGAATTTTTCTATATGAAGCATCTATTATTACCCACCTGGGGGATTTGTGGACAGATGGAGGAGTTTGCTCCCCCACCAGGCATTCAAGACTGGAGATGGGAGGGATGGGGGAAGGGAGACAAAAAAAAAATCTGACAATTCCTTGTTGCTTGTAGCCCAGCTGTTCTAGCCAGCTGTAAAAGGGACAACAGTTTAGGAGATTGATGCCCCCTAAATCAAACAGCTTGTGGAGGCTGGGAATGGCACCTCCTGAAAGCCAGGATAGGAGAGCATCAGCCACACCTACAGCCAAGATGAGCATGGTCACAAATGGGATGGAAAGCCAGTGACTTCTCCTTGCATTTGGGCCCACAAGCCTGTCAGGAGTGGAAAACCTCCAAAGAACGGGAAAACACTGGGCTAGTGAAGAAACATCCCCCGGGCACACACCTCCCTTTGCAGCTCAGACACAGCCATTCCCACGCCTCCTTCATTGCTGTCCCACACCATACAGATATCTCAGGGAAAAACAAAGTCCACGGGTGAGCAGCGTTGGCACTGAGCTAACCTGATTCCTGCTTCTCCTTCCACCCAGCTAGTTCCTCCTGATGTCCTTGGGGCAGTGACCGCCCTGTCCTTCTCAGTCTCCTTGCCTATTAGGAAAAAAAAAAAAGGGCCTAAAAGATGCTTTCCTACTGGGGAGGCGCTTTGGAGTTACAGAGAGAACAGCTATAGTGAGTTCAACTGGGAAGTCTCATGGAAGCTGGAAAGCGTAACTGCTGCCTGAGACAGCTGCACGAGAGCGCTGAGCTCCTGACACAGCAGCCTGCATGTAAAGCAAAGGTACCCAGACAAACCAGAACAGGATAGGCAAGGTACATGGTCAAGACCAGCGTGTGAGGAAAAGATGTCACAGGAACAGAAAAGCCAGATACAGCCAAGCAAGCACACAAGCATGCTTCTAGGCTGAGTGTCAGCCTCCCTCATTTTTCAAGGAAGAGTGTTTTGTCTCATGCAAAGAAAGACTGAAGCGGAGGTGCCCGACTGTCTACTTTATCTTCCCAGCAGCTCTGGACTCCAGCTAGGAAATGGCCTCAAGTTGCGGCAGGGGGGGGTTAGATTGGATGTAAGGAAAAATTTCTTTACTGAAAGAGTGGTGAAACATTGGAACAGGCTGCCCAGGGAAGTGGTGGAGTCCCCATCCCTGGAGGTATTTAAAAGACGTGTAGATGAGGCGCTTAGGGACATGGTTTAGTGGACATGGTGGTGTTGGGTTGATGGTTGGACTCGATGATCTTAGAGGTCTTTTCCAACCTCAATGATTCTATGATTCTATGATTCTAGCTGGCAGCATCCAAAGGACAGTGCTCCGAACGCAGCCCCGTTTGCAGTCCACGCAGGGGCAATGTCAAAAGCCCCCCGTAGCTACCGGCCCCGACCTCTCCCCAGGGAAGGGTGCACTCGCCCCCCGCGCTGCCGGGACCCCCAGCGCTCCCTGGAGCCGCGGCCGCCGCGGAGCCGCGGTGACAGCAGAGGGCACTCGGGCTGCAGGCAGCGAGCCCGGAGAGCCACGCCGGCCGCGGGTGTTTCGGCTCCTGCTTTAGGAGCCCATGCCGAGAGATATGAGGAGGAGTTGCAAGTGTACCACTCCAAGCGTTGCATTTGTGGGCCTATTTCTGATCACTGCACCTCGTTTCTTCTGGCTGCAGCGTAGGCTCAAGTTAATGTTTTCTCTTGTCCTGTTTAAATGCCCGCTGTCATGGTTTGCGGAGCAGCTTTTGCTATACAGACCCTAATGCTTATCCCTGCCACCTGGGACACTCCATGCATTTTGGAAGTACAGTTGCCTCTTGGGCAGCAGACACTCACAGCACACTTGTCTTGGTTGCAGGCAGTCTTTTAAACTGTAATGCACTAATCAGAGCAGCGAAAGCTTTCTTGAACACAGACCAAGGCCTGCCTTTCAAATTTAATTGGAAGCAGCACAACTCGCCCAACACTATCCTAGGGCATTGATTTATTACGAGTATCACTCAAATCAGTAACATTCCTTTCCTTGCAGAGTATCTTCTTACCTTAATCCAGCCCACAAGAATCAGAAGAATCACACCCAGAGCAGTAGGGCTGTCTGCATCCCCATCTACACTGTGCCCAGGCGCACGCAGCCACTTTGCTACCTTCCTTGCATGCAAAGTTCAACAGCGCTCCCCAGCAAGGCAAGAGTCCCAGCTATATTACATGTGCCCTTGGCTAACCTCCCTCGCAGGCGCTTAGAGCAACTCATCTGGAGCTGCTATCTGTGCAGACCCATTAACCACAGCACAATCAGTGTTCCCAGAAAGGCATAGAAAGGCCACAATAAAGTCATAAGAGTGCTTGCTGGACTGATGGATCATGGGGGAAACACATCTAACTGCAGCAGGAACAGGAGCTCAGCGCTAACCAGGGAGGTGAGCAAGCTTTGGCAGTGAGATGCCTCCCACTGAGCATGTTGTAGAGGTAGGTACCATGTTCAGAAGAACCAGGGGAAAGGGAACACGCTGTTAAGTGCTCTGTGAGCCAGCTGCCTGGCGGGGACAGGGTAGAAGGGGAGCCTGGTTAGTGGGATGGGTTGTATGAGCACTCACAGGTAAGTGCAGTGAAATGCATAGGGGTAGATAAACCCACCGGCATGTGCACATGAAGCGCAAAGCTTCTTCTCTGAGGAAGGACAGGAGATGGGGGTAGAGGAAAGATGATATCAGAGCTCTGCTACTTGCAATCCCTCCAAAAGGTCCTGAAGTCAAGCAGTGCCATTTCCACCTCACCACACACCATGCAGCTCCTCTTGTTCATATTGACACATGAAGCATTGCAAAACAAAGCAGATAAAATCCTGATCCAGATATGAGTAATGACTTTGCATTTTTTTGTAAATTAAACCTAATCTTGCGTTGACTGTGCTATACAAGGAGAAATAATGAAACAGATTAAGATGTGATCTTGTTCACTCTTGCTGAACAAAAGCCAATTAATTACCAGCAGGATTATTGTGAAGTCTTTCTCGTCTTGGACAAATACAATCAGATAGAGTCTAGGTGCTGGTGGAGGAGCCCTGCTTATTGGAGCAATAACTCTGCCTGGACAGATGAATACAATGCAAAGACTCAGTTAACCACATGGAGACTCCTGCCTTGCTGTTTTCCACAGTCTCTCTTACCAATTTGCACACAGGAGCGAGGTGCTTTAAAACCAACACACACACACACCCCCCCCAACCACACAACCCAGGCTTGCCTATTCTAATACCCCTTCTCCTGTCTATGGCAGACCCCTCTCCACTTGCACTTCACTCCTGACACAGATTCATCTAGTTTTTTTCAAAAGCTTTCTGGCTATGAATGCTTTACCGCCTGCATATCCTTTCTTACAGTCCTTCACCATGCTGAGATGTTTCCTCTGTTACCCAAGCTAAATCTCTGCTGTAGTCTCTCTGCAACTTGCCTGGTCCACAGCAGAGCCACGTTCTACCTATCTGTCTGCCGTAACAACAAGCAAGGAGATCATTCCTGCCTCTTCTCATCCATCCTGTTCCTGATATAAAATAGAAATTTGGGAAAAAGCAGGGGTTGTAGGAAAAGGATCCAATGTCATTGCTCTCCCAGGAAAATGAGAGAAGGCTTGGCATAAGGACTGACTATGGGATTTGATGAAAGACTTCAGCAGTGCAAGGCATATCACTTGGGAGAAATTCATGCACTGCTGAGTACATTCACCATCATATGGGAGCCCTAAGCCACCACTAGCCTGTGGGACACAAGGAAAGATGCAACAGATGTTATAGCACCGAAGGGTGGTGGTACATCACAAAAACAGTTGGCATGGAGAAGCAAATCCTAGCTCTAGCTGGGAAACTTCAGGGTAGGAACAGAAACCAACACCAGCATGCCTGGAAAAAGGGGAACAGCTGTGTTGAACTCACTGCCCCACTCCGACAGCGGAGTGAAGCTAAAAGCTACCCTACCCTGCCAGTTCATGACAATCCCCACTTTTCCGACAGTACCGAGAGCTCCCCACATCCCAGCAGGGAAGGAATCTGTAGTAACAGCTAGAAATAAAAGGCATTGAGTGAATTTGTGGACAATTTACTCGGAGAAAATACTTCTTACTTTCACACCAGGTTAAAAAAAAAAAGTAAAATTAAACCCTGTCAAAGCCTGCAGCACTGGCATTGACAGACAAAAATGACTTAACAGAAAAAAAAAATGGGCAGGGAAAGCGATTTCTTTGCCTGCATTGCCAGGGGAATTAAATCTTGGTTTTTTTTTTCCCTGTCACCACCAAGTGGAATAATCCAATATATTAAAGCTAATGTGCTTCTTGTATTTATTGCTGTGTATTTGACCTAACAGAGTTTTATTCCTACATTAAGAATAAAACTATTCCGGAAGGCAAGCTGCAAAGCTCTAGATCAATTACTACCTTCTCCAACAGCTGAAAAGTGAGTTATTTCTTGTAAAAGGAAAAAAGTAGAAAATAATAATAAAAATAAAAAACCTCCTTTCCCCTTGTGCAATGAGTTCTGCACTGCAGATCTGGTGGAGTTAGGTAATATTGAGTTTGGTTTCTAAGCAACATTTAAAAAAAAAAAATCAGGCAGCAGCCCCAATTGCCATTTTCAGATGCTTGTGTCCCCCATCCTGCACAGCGCAAACTCACAGTCACCCACCGTCAGTGGAAACCAGGGCTCAGGAGAGAAGAGAGCACAGCTCCAGCCCGCGCTTCCCACTGCGCCCTTGGGGACCGTAGTCAGGTTCAAGTGCACCCAGCAGTGACAGGATGCATAATAACCTGTACAAGGCAGCTCTTGTTGGTAAGCAAACAAAACCATGGACACAAAGCCAAGAAACACAGCACTCAAGTGTGAGAGTGCTGGGTAGAAGTGGACAGAGGCGGGGGATAACTCACTGATCCAAAACCACTGCAACAAATATGAAAACACTCCTTCTCGCACCCAGGCTTGGGGCAAGCCCACAGTTATGCCAGGCACAGGATGCCACCCTGTCTGGGAGGGGTTCAGACCAGCACACACAAGCTGACCCTTTTTTCTTACTCGCACGGCTCTGACACTTGGCTTGGGGCAATTAACTGGCACACCTGCTTCTGGGGATCCCCAGAGGCAATACAACAGCTCATAGATGACACCACTGGGGACCGTTCACTGGAATATCTGAGCTAAGACCCCTCAAATCAGCTTTTCACAGAGAGCAAGGAACACTAATACTTGCTGATGCCACTATGCCACTGTTCCTCACAGCATGAGCTACACTCAGGGCGGGTGCGGTGCTTAAAAGGTGTCATGGTACATTTGAAGAAGCAGAGGACTTCTTTCCTAGAAATCTTAATGGTAGCAGTGATTATGAGGAAAACCAGCTAAAACAAAAAAATTATACTGATTTGTTGCCATTGGGTGTTTCAGCTCAAAGAAATGAGAAGCTGCCGGACTTAGGGTTTGACACACTCCTTACAGAAAAGGAGATACCGCTGATGGACAATTATGAACATCAGTGCTTCTGTTCTTAGCAGAGAGTTTGGGATTCAGTATGGATGGAAAAGAGGTGGGGAGAGGGGCTGTGATACAGGCAGGCAAGCCTAAAAGGCAAGATCATCTTTACCAAAAAAAAAAAAAACAACCCCAAACCACGTGATGCATTAATTCCTGATCTGTATCTAGACAGTGCTTGCTCCAGGAATGAGGGCCATGATACACCTATGTGATTCTGAACTATCAGCAGATTTTATTACCTTCCATGAGCTATTGTCCCTATTTTAGCACAGGGATGGCAGAGGCATAAGCCTGCATTAGCTAGGAGTCACACAAGAAGGCTGCGAATACAGCCAAGAATTCCAAGCCCACAGCCCTGTTTTCTGAACCATGTTGCCTCCCCAGCCAAGCCTCATTCACCGCTTTGTACAGCCTCCAACACAGCACGCGGGCATGCGGAATAAGAGTTTGAACATAATCAGCATACATTAAGAAAAAGCATTTGAATTATGATTTCAGTAAGACAAAGCCATTCCTCTAAGTAGACAGGGCTATCTTAGTTTTTTTATTCTCCCTTATGCTATCACGATATTGACAGAGTTTAAGGCAATTTGAATAGAAGTACCTATGACTTCCTATACATGCATAAGTTCCAGTTACATTTAACTGCAACCTTCAGCTCAAGTGCAATCAGTAAATCTGAACAAACTAGTCTTTTAATAGCTTCTTGGAAGGTGTTTTTGCTGCTGTTTGTTTTTTTTTTTTTAAAGCCTCAAATAACTGTTTTGTACACGTAGCCCTAACTCTTACTTGCCTGGGAATATTTAAATTATTGATCAGGACAAGAGCTCTCCCTTCACGCACACTCCATCTAATCCTTTCATTTACTGTGCTTTTTGCCTGCATGCAAAATGAATGACATTTCATCTAATTTCCAAGCCCCATCAGTGTCAAGGTCTACCTCCCTCAATAACAATACCCAGTTGGTGTCAGATGGGAATCCACACAAGCTCCCCCTCCCTGAGCACATCACTGCTGCACATCTGCGTGGCAGGAAAGTAGCTGAAAGGGTTGTTACGTCCAGCAGGTAGAGAAACAGCCAGGAAACACCCCGGGGTGTCTGGAGAGTGTCTACCACATGAGGCGAAAAAAGGGACCACGCTGCCTCTTGTCAGAGTGGCGCAGTGCTGGATAGTGACATCTGTCTTGCAAGACACTGGAAGCCTGTCCTGCCAAGCCCCTGGATGTCAGCGCTAACCACTGAACACCCCTGAGCCAAGAACTGCCAGGCTTCAGCAACACACTCTGGATCTCCTCCCTTATGGGTTACACTCATTAGCAATGCTACAACCTTCCCCTACACATACACAAGGAGCAGCTGCCTGCAGAGACCTTTGAACTGCCTGAATAATTTAATCATGCCCATTTCCCCATCTCCCCACACCGCAGCCTGGCCAGACAGCGAACCTGCATCTCCAGAGCACATTAGCTCTAGCTGAGAGGCAGAGGTGCTGCTGTTTTCCTGATGACTTGTGTTCTACAACCCAGAAACCCCAGCCAAGCTTTTCCAGGCTGCTTTCAAACCCTTCCTTTGCATGTGCTCCTTCATAAGTCTAAATGATCTTGGATAGGAGGAGGTGGGAATAGCCAAAGTGGGAGCAATTCCTGTCTGGATGAACTGCTACCTTCCTTTGGACTGCGGCTAACTATAAGTTTCATGCCTCAATTCACTTTGTTCCTCCGGTCTTTCAAAAGTCTTCAGGAGGCTTTCCTGGGAACTACAGTCCTGCTGAGTTGTGCACCTTACAAAGAGGCAGGCAGACCTTGCACAGCAAGCACAAACAAAAGCAGACAGAGCACAATACAGGGGATGGTACATACAACGGTCCGAGCATGCCAATAGAGACCCATACAAAGAGCCACAGTGCCTTCTCTCTGTCCATAGTGTCCCAGAGAGAGGGTTTTGCTCCAGCTCCAGCCGACTGCCCTGCTTGCAAGAGCAATGCTACAGGGTCTGTTTCACAACCGCATCTGCACCGATGCCTGCTGTGCAATTCACACCCTCTGATCCATTCTTCTCCTGACACTAGCGATCACTCCCCTCTCGGGGTCTTACCTTCAGCTCTGCTGATCACGCCCCCCCCCAGCCTGGCAGGCTCCTACAGAAAGCTTGTCTTTATCAATATTCCCTTGTCAGAGTGGCGCAGTGCTGGATAGTGACATCTGTCTTGCAAGACACTGTCCTGCCAAGCCCCCGGGGGTCAGCGCTAACCACTGAACACCCCTGAGCCAAGAACTGCCAGGCTTCAGCAACACACTCTGGATCTCCTCCCTTATGGGTTACACTCATTAGCAATGCTACAACCTTCCCCTACACATACACAAGGAGCAGCTGCCTGCAGAGACCTTTGAACTGCCTGAATAATTTAATCATGCCCATTTCCCCATCTCCCCACACCGCAGCCTGGCCAGACAGCGAACCTGCATCTCCAGAGCACATTAGCTCTAGCTGAGAGGCAGAGGTGCTGCTGTTTTCCTGATGACTTGTGTTCTACAACCCAGAAACCCCAGCCAAGCTTTTCCAGGCTGCTTTCAAACCCTTCCTTTGCATGTGCTCCTTCATAAGTCTAAATGATCTTGGATAGGAGGAGGTGGGAATAGCCAAAGTGGGAGCAATTCCTGTCTGGATGAACTGCTACCTTCCTTTGGACTGCGGCTAACTATAAGTTTCATGCCTCAATTCACTTTGTTCCTCCGGTCTTTCAAAAGTCTTCAGGAGGCTTTCCTGGGAACTACAGTCCTGCTGAGTTGTGCACCTTACAAAGAGGCAGGCAGACCTTGCACAGCAAGCACAAACAAAAGCAGACAGAGCACAATACAGGGGATGGTACATACAACGGTCCGAGCATGCCAATAGAGACCCATACAAAGAGCCACAGTGCCTTCTCTCTGTCCATAGTGTCCCAGAGAGAGGGTTTTGCTCCAGCTCCAGCCGACTGCCCTGCTTGCAAGAGCAATGCTACAGGGTCTGTTTCACAACCGCATCTGCACCGATGCCTGCTGTGCAATTCACACCCTCTGATCCATTCTTCTCCTGACACTAGCGATCACTCCCCTCTCGGGGTCTTACCTTCAGCTCTGCTGATCACGCCCCCCCCCAGCCTGGCAGGCTCCTACAGAAAGCTTGTCTTTATCAATATTCCCTGGCTCATCCGCACAGGTAATCGGGAGTCTGAGGCTGGCCTCAGAGACCACATAGCCCAATTAACTACCTGACACTATTACAGTCCCACCTGGAAATAAACCTGGAGAAATTACCCTATGTGTATCTGCAAATCAGTAGATAAGGATGAATAGCACCTTTAGAAAACAGCAAATGCCCCATAAAAAGCAATACGCAGAGCTTGCAACAGTTTGTACAAAGTGCTAGGGGCTGGAGAAAGAGATAAAAGAGCAAAACTCCAGTGAGAAGCAAACTCAGTGTGCCTCCTGGCACCTGCAGGAATGCGTGTGAATGCCATCATGTGTGGGACTGTAGGTAGGAGACATGTCACTGTCTCATTCAGGCACCCAACCCCAGAACAGACAGGACACGCTGTCACAGACCAGCCTCTCTGATTATCAGAGACCCCATGATGCAGAAGTGGTAGGAACGTGACCCAGATTGTGTCTGATGAACAAGGGGTGACACTGCTACAAGGGCATGGATCCCACATACGACAGCCTTTACCAAAAGAATCCAAGGGCATTACCCCAATCCTTGGTACTTTGGGGATCGGTAACCTCAAAAGAGACCTAGTCCCAGGCCAAACTGCTGGACTCCTTCCCAACATGGTCACCAGGGCTTTTGTGCATCCCACTGCAGCCTTTTCATCCCATGCTCACAGCCAGGGAAGGAACCAGGTGATAGACATCAAGGACAGCTTCGATATGAGACTAGGCACCATCAGTCAATCACATCATGAGTCAATTGACACAGAGTCCACTGAGGCATTCATTTGCACCTGGAAATCTTTTAACCACAGCTCTGAAGACTGTTTAATGACAGGGATGTTTCTTTACACTGTCTTTCTAAGGAATTAATGCTAGCAACTTCATTACAAAGAATAAATAACAAAGGCACATGGCAAAGGACTCCTTGAAAGTCCAGGGGGACAAACTTCTGCTCCTAAAGAGATCCCAGGAAAAAAGAGAAAAACAAAAGTGTAATGCTTCTGAAGAGATCAGTAAATAATGAACAGGAAATCCTTTCCCCAGCACTAAGTCAGTGGAGTTCCATGAATAATTCACAGCTGCTAAGGGGGAAAAAAATGAATAGAAATGCTTTCCTGCCTCCTGGGCTCTCCCTCCAGGACTAGTACAGCTGAGCTTGGAGGCTTCTTTCCTAAAAGTGAGGAAAGACTCCAGAGCATTCTTGAACACCTCTGTGCTGCTGGGTTCAATATGTTGCCCTGCACGGTCTCCCTGCATGGCTGTTGAACACGTCACTTCATTTTCAAGGTCTCAGATGTCCCCTCACAGACCTTGAGACAACTCTACTGCCTGATCGTATCCAGACCAAGCACTGGGGGAAATAAACCCATCTGAAGGGATGGTCATGGAGTACAGCGAGGGGACCGGGGCAGACAGCTGGCTGCTGACATCTTTCTTCCATCATGTGCCAGGCATCTCCTCTCTCCAGCTCAGCCAGCCAGGTCTTTTTAGTGAGAGCTCTCACCCTGTCAGATAGGTCTGAAAGCTCCATTTAGCTGAGCTGCATCACTCTCTGGTTTATTCTTAACAAATAACAACACACTATCTTCTATAGCCCCTTTCATTCCCACAGCTCAGAACGCTTTAAGCTTCCCAACAAGCATAAATGAGGTAATTAAATGACAACGCTCCTTTGAGGTAAGAGAAGGGTATTAAGAGATCCCCTCAGACCCTACTGAAATGCATCCACCTCTAGACGGTATTAGGAGCTGGGAGGGCAACACAAAACAGTTACGCAGACACATTTTGCTTCCTAGGCTCCCTCTAAGATTTGGCCCAGTCAGGATTTTCTCAAATTATACTATTTTAAATTAAGTTTCCACTATAAATACTATAAACAATTTTTGTAATGTGATTGCAGGAATTAGAACTCCTCGCTATTCTGACAACAGGTAAGAGGAAACTTTCCAAGCCCTGGGGATTAGATTCACCAAAGCCCATAGATGTTAGCTGACAATGGAGCTGGTATTCTCTCTTGGCAACTCTCAGGACAGCCTGGCTTCATATTCTTCATTTAATCGCATGTCCCTATAGGTTAACTCATCCCTCTGAAGTTAAAAAAAAATTGAAGCAGTGGTCTAGACAATTTACCACTATCAGAAGTTGTTCAAATGCTTTTTCTACAGCAAGCTAGTTGCACAGGAACACGACACATAGCGGCTAACTTTACAGTTTCTTCTGTTCCTCCTGGCACCCTTGTCCACTCACACTGCCTCTCAGCACGCACCTGCACATGCCAGCAGGCTGTAAGCGACTGATAGCCTTGGGCAGGCAGTGCCTCGCCTTCCCTTATCACCGTGCTCTCTGCTTTCTCCTGGAATGTCTGCAGGCAAATCCAGCTAACCCTTCACCACAGACCAGAGCACCGAGACCCAGGACAGACAGCAGGCAACAGGGATCTTCTGGAGCCCAGCTGTTAGGGTCAGCCCAGCCCCTGCGCCAGGGAAAGCATCAGCCTTTCAACACAAATTATCGACTGTGCAAAGCAGCTTCCACAGGGAAGGGGGAAATGAATTCCTCCCTGATCCCCCTCCTGAGCTCAGCTTATCCCTGAAGCATAAGATTCAATTACCCTTATCATTATTGTAGCTTGCCTCGCTAGAAATGTTATTAGCAGTGATGAAATTATCCAGCCCTGTTTTACACTGGAGGCTCCTCACGACAGCTGCGAGGAAGCAGCTCAGAAGGCTCAGCTGCTTTCTCCTCAGAAGGGGGAAGGCTCTTCTCCAAGTGCCACAGGAGCCCGGCCAAAGGAATGCCCGGGACCATGGCCTTAATTTATGCAACACACCTCTGTCGCAGAAGTCACCAGCTGAGGACCATAAGCACACACAATGGCTGAGTCATCCTGAACTACACCCTGACACGAGCTGTGACTTCCAGGTCTTTGTAGCTACACAGTACACAGAGCTGGCTATCAACATCGCAATTCCCAATCCCATCCCCTTTTTGGGCTCTGGCCCAAGCAGGACTTTCCCAAATTGTACTACTTGAAATGAGTTTCCTTCATCAGTATCACAAGTGATCCTTGACCTGTAATTGTGCTGGGCAGAACTCCAGCTGTTTCACCTGGGTATGGAGGTAACAGGAGACATTTCTGACCTAGGGGATTCATGAGCTCTGCCACAGATTACTGGAAACACACATGACTCAAGAAAAATCAGGCAGGATTTCATTCCTGGTGATCAGAAAGTGATCTGGAAGCAGGCAGCCCTATAGCTTTGTCCTCTGAAAGCACCAGGTACCCAGACTGGCTGTCCACCATGGCTGCCGTACTGAGAGAGGAGAAAAGCAGGACCCGAGTGTGCAGGGCCACAAGGACCTGGAGACTCATGCACTGCATGCAGAGGGACAGGCGCAGGAGAATACAGCCTACCACCTTCCAGGGCCACTTGCCAGGCATTATCTGTACTAGGTAAAGAACAGCTGTGCCCACCTCACAAGCAAGGCAGCAAATTAGCCTCAGGCACACAGAAGTTGGGGTTGCCCCAGCTTCACCCCTGCCTCAATTATAGAGCAAGTTCCACCCAGGTATCATTCTGCCTGCAGGCCACCAAGATTCAGAGTGCCAGGCCACACAGGCTTTCAAGAGCAGCACTTACCCCAGCTGAACAACACAACTAGCATGCTGCTTCCCTCCCTCCTCTTGGGAGAAACCTGGAGGCAGGGCACTTCTCAGCCCAGGCAGCCCTGAGCAACAGCAGCTCCCAGGGCCCATAAGGACTTGCAAACCAAACTCTGTGCCAGCAACCAGCACATCCAGTAACTAATGAGGAATGCAAGCCAGAGCCATCAGGGAGACAATTAAGTTTGAACCAAACCAATAATTCCCACCATGCCCCTTATTGTCTTCTCTTGTTAGGTTCAGGTTTAAGCAGAGCTGCAAACAGCCTCAGCCTTGCTTGGAAGAAGCAAGCGAACTATGAACAGTGCAAGGGAGAACTCGTGTGTAAGTGGATTTGGGTTGCCCTGGTAAAATGGGAGCATACATGTGTAAAAAGGTAGAAAGGACAGCTGTGGGCCCGCAGGTGAATGCAGCTGTGCATAGGTGGGTCCATAGGCTGCTGTGCTGTGGGACAGCTCATCATGCATGGGCAGAAGCAGGACAGCAGTGAAACACAGGTGGAATAACACTGCAGGAGTGCAGGGCTTCTGCCAGAGAAAGCGTCAGTGCACAGGCACAGCTATCCACTCCAGAGCTGGAGTACAACCAGGCACAAGGCTGGCAACACCATACTGTATACACCAATATGTATGCAATTGATGTCAGCCAGGCATGTTTTCTAAGGTTATGCATAAGGCATTGCCATCAGAAAGACGGTATGGAGCAGAGGACTGAAAGCAGACAGGTGTGCACACAGGCACCTGATCAGCCACAGAATAGATGGGGTACTCAAGTCCAGGTGCCACTGCATTTGGAAGCATGGTGTTGTGACTGTGTATGCACACAAAATGACACTTGAGAAGAGCAGCGTGTTGGGCATCTTGTGCACAAATCTGTGCTTGGGGAGTTGAGCGTCTCATCTCCTCAGTCTCTGGCTTCCCTTTGCACACTCAGCATCCCCTGAAGGGGCTTCCCCTTCTCCAGCCAGCTCCAATGCCTCCTCAGCTCCTTCTCCCTTTGGAGCAAGTTTTAAATTCATCACTGTTTTAAAGAAAGCACTTAAAGAACAGAGCAGAACTGATAGCTAAATTAAACCTGCTGAGAGTGCCTGTTTAATTGAAAATGCCATCTGTAATTTAAATGTCAGAGCTGGGATGGTTATTACAACCCTCCTTGATTACTGCGCCTCATTTCACAGTTTCAAAACAGACAAGAAAAAGCTGCAAATGGGCCATGTAACACAGCACTACCAAGCAATTAATAAGCCTCCCCACCACACACCAGTGGGTGCCAGGCTAGCTCAGTTGTGCCCCACAGCCATTGCTCCTTCTTTCCTTGTGGCCAGGCTGGCTCTTGTGGCAGGGCTGGCTCTTGTCTCTGCCCAGCAAGAAGGTGCTGGGAGGGCAGTAGATCCTCTTTTCTCCTGGAGGCTGCACAGCAGAGCCAGACAGAACAGCCGGGGAATGCATTCATCTCTTCCAGGCCCAGCAGGCAGGAAGCCCTCCAAACCCTGGGCAGAGCAGGGTGCCCCTCCCGAGGTGCAGCTACAGGCTGGAGATGCAGCTCTGTCCAGCTGGCAGGCACGTGCTGTTTGCTGCCTGCTCCTGCCCTCAGCAAACCCACCGACACCCACGGGGTCCTGCCCCGTTGTCACTGGCCATCCACCCATGGCTTTCCTGCTTCTGTGCGCAGCGCTCTCTGCCCTGTACCCGGCTCTTACCAAGGCAAGGGGGAGAGGAGGTGGCTGGTGGAGCAGGAGCAAAAGGGACAAGCTCATGCCCATATCAAAGTCACAGAAAAGAGCGCCTTATCCTGATCCCAGCTAGGTTACTACCAGCTCTGATACAGAGGAGGGAAGAAAACAAATCAGTAGCTGCTGAAGTAGCAGCACCAAAGGCAGGTTTGCATTAAACAAGCACCATCCATCATTCTAAGACCACAGTTAATAAACCACAGGGCCTCAGTAAATTACAGCAGGAGCCAGAGGAGCACGCAGGCCACCAGAAGCACGTGCGGCAAGTCGTCTCCTGCCTGCTCCCCCTCTCCTGGAGCAGGCCAGCAGCTGGCATCCCCCACTGCTTGCTGCCAGGGAGGAGACTTGTAGCAGCGAAGCTGGCTTCACAGACACCCGGACAAATCCATCACCAACCTTGGGTACAACAGCACACCCGCCTCCTTGGCCACTGGTCAGGCTGGGGGTGCCCCAGTGCCAGCAGGGCATCTGCATGCCATGTAGACCTCCCCTTTTCTGTATGGGTACTGAGTGCAGTGGAGAGGCTTGTTAAATTAATCGGTACTGCAGCGGGGGCACTGGGAGCACAACTCATTAGTCATTAATGGTCATTGTGAGAGTTGGAGGAGACTTTAATGAGTACCTGGCCACAGCACTATTGCCAGCTGCCTCTTTCCATCTCCCCTACTTACTCACTTTACCATTAGGTTTAGTCTGGGGTGGCGGTGGGGGCTGAAATCCATCACTCCTCTAACATCTGGAGCAGAAAGAGAACAGGGAGCAGGCAAACCACTGCTGAGAGAGCTATGCCCCAGCTCTGGATTTCCTGACACAGCCTGCTGTGTCCAGCTGCAGCAGCACAGATCAACAGTACAGAAAAGCAGTTGATGAGGTTTTGCATACAACTCCCCCTACCCCAAACCTTGACCTTCCTAGTTGTTTTTAATTTTATTCCCTAGCTTCACAATGCAAAGAACGTAAAAAGAAATAATTGGGAAATTAGAAAATGCACCAAGAGACGAGCTAGGACAAAGGGTAATTAATATTGCCTCTCAGGTAACTCTATGAAGTCCACTGTAATTAGATGGTAAAGCACTCGGCTTTACGTAAAGAAAAAAGTGAGCGCAAACAGATTCATATTACAGAAAGCTTAGCCCACATTAAAAAAATGCAATAATTAAAGCCATAATAAGCTGTAACACGTAATGAAACTTTTCAATATCATCTTCAGGCTGTAACATTAGAAATGGTAATTTTTAAAGACAAACTTAACAGGACACTATAAAAGGAGAAAAAGATCACTGGGGAAGGATCTGCTGGCACTCAGTGCCAGGAGCTGATCTCGTCCATCAACAACGTGCCAGTCACCAGTGACAGTCAAATCTCTCAGCAGTCTCCCAGGGAGCATGAGGTGGGCAGGCAGTAGGATCCTCCAGGAGCTTGGCACACTAGTCTCGCCAAAACAGACACAGAGCCCTTGGGAAGGCCATACCTGAACAGCCTGAATACCTCCACGCTGGCAGAGCCCCAACTTTAGCATCCCAAACACAGAGTCCCACAACTGCTTACACACAAGCAAAACCAGGGTTTAGAACGGCACTCAAAAGTGATAGCTCTGTATCAGAGCTCAGTGGGGGAGTCCGAGAGCCTTGTAAGAGAACTATAGCACCATCAACCTGGCTTAGAACAGAGCACTTACACAGGTATATTGTTTAGGAGAAAAAGGGCTGTCAGGAAGAAAGGAGGTACCCCACCTGCATGCTGATCTCTGTTCTGCCCAGCAGTCCCATGCTCAGATACTTGACTTTTTTTATTTTTAAACTTGGGGACTGTGGCTGGTGGCAACTGGTAACATGCAGCATGCACTCAGTTGCTCGTGGATTTAATGAGTAGGGTTCACACAAGCTCAGTCTGGACTGGAAGCACGCAAAGTTTTTCCAAGGTACACGCAACCTTTCAGCTCTAGTACCTCTAGGTTTGTTGTACATCACATTAAAGCAGAGAGATAACTCAGCATCACGGACAAAGGCTACCACATACACAAGATTCACCTGCAAATACTTGGGCTGAGGATACAACTTTCCTCCTGCTAGTTTGTCAAGGAACAACTGCTGCCTTCTGTGGCACGCAGCAATTAATGAATCTGCAGGAAAAAGGGCATGGGAGAAAAATGTTTTGCCCCTTTTCCATGCATTTCTTGACTTGTTGCTTTACAAAATATGCTTCCTTTGTTCTGGGTAAAAAAAGTCCTTTCCCTTTGGGTAGGCAGACTCCAGAGAGTTGTAGCCATGAAATCCCAGATTTCTTTCTGCATCAGCTATTCCATGCAACATTAAATTAGGAGAGTTGTTAACACTCCAGAATAATCATCTCCTCCCTTCTAAGAAGTTAAGTAGTGGCAAGCAATGAAAGTAGAACAGATTCTATTAATTAGGGTCAGGATAGGAGTCTGCAAGTTTTCCTAACTTGGCTTAGAGATAAGAAAGGCTTCACTTCCAGCTGTAATACTGAATTATTCCCCTCCCCTGGCACCCAGTAACCTGGAGGAAGTGTGTTGTTCTGCCTAGCAGCAGGAGGATTTCAGAAGCAAGTTTGACTTTGAGTGTGATTGAGTGCCCTGGCATCAGTCCAAGGAAGCACTTACAGCCCTGATTAACTGTAATCACAGGTATGTCCCAGAGACATACCCTAGTGTTATTTTAAGATTCACTACTAACACTTGTGAGTAGAAAAATGCTAAACTAAATACTCAAAACAGTAATAAATGCTAGGTTCTGTAGTCAGGGAAATTGCAGTAGAAGGAAGGAAATCAGAACTGTTTATTCAAGGCTACCCATGAGTCGGCACCAGAGCCAACGATGGGCACACAAATCAGCCTCCTCCTGAGAGCCTAGCAGACCCAACGCCTCCCCTAGAAGAGAGGCAACTCGAGAGGCAACTCATTCATTGTCATCATCGCTCACGGCAGAGCTCAGAAGTGCTCACACAGAGGAAGAAAGAAAGAAAGGTCTGACTGACCAGGGGAACAGTCAAACTCCAACCCTCGCTGCAAGCCCCCCCTACAGCAATTGCCTACAGACTCTCCTCCAGAGTCTGAGCCCTCTCAAGTACCAACTTCCCCAAATGCAGAAACGCAGCAGAACCACTGGGCCAGTGGCATGTACCAGGCATTTAGGGACCTCAAGGAGGTCTACAGTGCACTTATCAGAGCCCCGTAAGACTCAGTAATTCCACAGCCAATATTCCCTAGCTCCAGGAAATTCCCAAGCTCTATTCCCTAGGTCTAGCTCAAGGACCTGGATTCCCGCCAGAGAAACCGAGGCACAGAAAAGTAGCAGTTTCCCCACAGTCATGCAGTACACGGTTTACAGAGCTCAGATTAGTAAAAAGGGTTCTGGGATTCACAACTCCTTCAGCCCACCACGCCACAGCTGCCAACATGCACAAGATGACATTCCTCCTCCTGCCCTGCCACCATCAGATTGCCACCTGGAGAGACACCTCTGCAGGCTGCTGTAAACGCACCTTGCTTTACCTGCAACACATTGAGCGCTACCTCAGACACTGAAGACTCTGGCTTCCTTCCCCACAGCTTGGCTTCAGGGTCATGTGCCTGCTCCCTGCCACCCCCCAGTCAGGGCGCTGGGACAACTTCAACCAGCCCAGCATCTTCAGAAAGTCTTTACTCCATGTTCCATAGCAAAACTAGAAATGCAAAACTGGTTAAGTCTTATCAGAGCAGAAAAGAGACTAGATAGCAAGAAATTTCAGATTCAGGCATCTCAAAACCATTTCTTGTATCAATATCTGAGTTTTTTGGTTTTGTATTTGGAAGACACACTCTTGGAAGATGTGCTCTTCAGAGTCTGGTCTCAGCAGCATAGGTGAGTTATTCCTTAAGTTCTTTTAACTTATTACTCTTAACATGAACCAAGTTGCAGAGATAAGAGAAAGGCCCTGCTTGCCTGAAGAGCACCAGTATGCTTTTAATAAAGAAGAAACATCCGTTATGTGATCTGTGCATTGTATATAGTTAAATCACTTTTATTATCGCTTTTGAGAGAAGCCAAGCTACTCAAGGAGCATCCCTCCAATAATCCTAAAAATTACCCTAAGGATTTTTCTATTCTGCACCTGAGCATGTATTTAAATGATGGATTCATTACACCTCATTGAGTGAAGGATGGCACATTTTTAAGAACACTTATAAATATGTATTCATCTGATAGACTGGAGGAACTAATCTAGGTTTGAAAAGGTCCATAAGTATGAATTTACAAGCTCTTCCCTAATTGTCCCTAAGGGATGGGGTAGGGATGGAAGAAAAGAAGATGAGCATCTGGAGCTACAGGAGGATTGTACACAACATTAGAGATGCTTCTGCTTCTGAGCACAGCAGCTCAGTAGAAACACCAGGTTTTCAGAGAGTGTGGAAAAAGCAGCAGTAATACAGGAATCAGGCCAATACTTTGGGCATAGAGGTAGGAGGATTGTACATTAGAGATGCTTCTGCTTCTGAGCACAGCAGCTCAGTAGAAACACCAGGTTTTCAGAGAGTGTGGAAAAAGCAGCAGTAATACAGGAATCAGGCCAATACTTTGGGCATAGAGGTAGTCCACACGCCTACAATGGATACAAATAAAACAACCCAAGCTTCCAAGACTCTTCCCCTCCCTCTTTCTCCCCAGCATCTCTGAGCAATGCCACCTTCTCTTAGAAACGACACTAACAAAACCACAGCCAAGCTCTCCTGCTAAGCCAGCCACATAATTAGCAGAACATTTCTATACTTCTAGATCTTCTCCCCCTAATTTGTTTTAATTAGAGATTCTGCTGCTGGCAGGGGATAGCAGACTGACAGCCCTGAGAACAAGAAAAAAAAAGCCATAGTTACACACAAAAGCATTGCAAGTTTCTCCCATCCTGCCCCTTTTCAAAGGGGAGATGGGATTTTGACCCACTAGTCTCAGCTCTGTGACTCCAAGGGGAGTTGCCCAGTTCTGCTCCTGCTTCCTTCCAAGCACCTCTCTCCCACATTTCACAAGCAGCTCACCAAAGGCAGACCAAGCAGATCAGTGCCGGGAGAAAGCTCCAGAGTTGTACAGCATGACCAGCAAAAGGGACTTGCTCTTTCAGATCAGAAGCTGATCGGGCCGTTCCGCTCCCCCTTTCTTCTTGGAACACAGCCATCCATCTTCCTCTCCAGAGAGGGAGCAGCCAGGAGGTGCAGCCTGAATATGTGGCAACTCTACCTCCTGGCATGCTCCATGCCTCCTGCAACGAGATCGTTGGCCTGCACAGGAGAGCTGGACCCTTAGGATCAAGCATTTTGAAATTTCTGCAGAAATTACATTACCCTTCCTTTTGATTTGTGCACCTCAGTCAAAACCCAGATTTTCTTCCCTTCCAAATTTCCCTGAGATGCTGAAGTTTCTAATTAACCGGCAAGGCTTTTTATGCCTTACAACTCTCCAGTTATGAATAATGATACTAGCTCATAAATGAAAATTGTCTTTCTATTTAAATTCTGTAATTTTGGGTGGGTAAATGGGGAAAAAAGCAAGCATGAAGCAGTGGCCCTTGGGTCATTTGCAACTTATTAATTTCAAGCAGAGCTCTTAGCTAGCTTATTAACACTGCGTATACTACAGTAGAATTTAATAGCTAGGATATTAATTACCTTGCAGGCTTTCATATATAGAAAATGGTTTATTTTCATGTTACAAAGCAGTACTAGCAAGGGGATCATTCACCAATCTCAGCTCTGGGCTGTGCTGGTCCTTGCAAGGCTGGTTTTAACAACAATCAGCTAGGGGATGCTCTGAGCCCTCAGCCTAGCACTGTGCCTAAGCAGGATGCCCTGTGACAGTGAATTGCCTCTGAAGGGCTGGGTCCTGGTGCCTTTTCCCAAACTGAGGAAGCCTGGAAGAAACCCACAGCTCCGCACTTCACAACTGAAGCTGGCACGGACATAAACCACAATTGATATGTCTATGGCAGTGCCTTCTGCCCCTGCTGAGAATCCCTCTGGAATCACTCTGCAGCAGAATACTGCAGATGCACAAGCTGTTTCGGTACAGAAACAGGACAAAACTAAGCAGCTGCCTCCCACCTGCCTCAGGACACTAGCTGTCCGCTGGGAGCGAGCCCTCAGGAGACACAGCCACTGCTGCATTGTCCGCTGGGAGCCCTCAGGAGACACAGCCACTGCTGCATCTTCCACCCACACCAGCTCCAGTCCCAGAGGGTCCTGGAGCTACAAGGTGCTGGTATGGGTGAGCATTAACAGCCACAGGGACAGCTGCACAGCATTTTAAGCGCCAGCATACTTTGGATATTATCTACGCCCATCAATTTTAACATAATTCATAAGACACATAAACGGGCCTTTCACCCATGCTTAGAGGCAGCACCTGTCTGTCCCACATGCCATTGACTCATTAAGCTCACATCACATGGCTGTCGATGCAGAATGCAGGTCAGTCAATTGACTATAAATGGAAGCAAATAAAATGCAACAGCACTTTACAGTCACTGCTCAGTGCTCTGCAGTAATAGCAAAGCTGTGATGTGGCTTGTGCTGGTATTTCTCTTGAGGAAGGATTCCACCTGCTTTGGGATTCAATACAAGAACAACAGTAATTTGCATGTCTGTTAAAGCAACCTGACCCCTTGCAAACCACTTGCTGCTGCTAAGTGACCACTTTCATAGCTGCACTCACTATAAAAGCTAGTCACCCTCCTACACAGTCATTAAAAGAACTAATAAACAAAAGTAGAATTCCCCAACAGAGCTCAATGGAGAAAACTGGACTATAAAACAATTTATATATACAACGAAAGCACTGGAAAAGAAATGCAGTCTCACTGCTAAGCCAGCAACTAGTATCACAAGTGGGGGTGTTCATAGGTGCCCCCAAATCTAAGCACAGTTGCCTGTCTTAACTGATGGAAAGCCATGGCTACGTGCTTGGTAATGTAATGCATATTTTTCAGATGGCATAAGCATCTATTAGAGGATGGAGAGACAGACGCCATCCCAAATGCTTATATCTGACATGACCTGGGGCCATCAGCAAAGGAAAGGAGCACAAGGTGGAGACTGCACAACAAATTATTCCAAACAAAGGAGGACTCATTAAAAGCACAATGTTCAAGGTAAAACAATAGAAGTGAAGACAGCAGAGAAGCCATCTGCCTGCGCCAAGGTCTTTGTCTAAATAACGTCTGTTGTGGGACCAGAGGGGACACCTCAAACACCACACAGTGCCTGCAATGTTTGTTCACTCAAGGCTGAAGCAGAACCATCACAACAGAGGTGGCTGAAGATCCATGAACAAAGGGAGAAAAAAACACCCAACCAAAACCAGACCCCACAGAGGTAGCTACACCTTTGTGCTGGCATGAACCATACACTAGGAGTGTAACAGCAAGGCCAGGTCTCCTCCCCAGGCTGCATCTCACTCTTTGGCAGGGAATAGAACAGGGAGGTGAGGAGAGGAGACAAAGCAGCATCATGCCCAAAGACTGCATTTAGGAGTGGGGACAACAGTGAGAAAACCTGTGAGGAGTCACAGCACAAGGAACGGCCTCTGGAGTAGTAAAATGAATGCGGAGAGAACAATTACAGGTTAAAGTTATGTTTCCCTCCCCTCCCCCCCTTTCTTTCTTGAGTTTTTAAACCCTGCTAATTCCTCCCCTTTTAAAAACAAAAAACATTCTTTCATATGCTCAGTTCTTCAAAGAAGTTAAAGGATCTGGCACTTTCTCTCCCCTTCGCACCTTCTTCAGATGCATCTGTTGAATATGGAGGAGCACTCCTTTCATATTCCCAGCTCAAAAGGATCAAAACAAGGATCTGGGGACTGGTGTCTGAATTGTTACTAGGGTAGAAACCCAGAAGCATTGATACTAATCTGATCCTGCCTCTGTTCTCTCTCAGATACTCCCCAGCTCCTTCAGCCCTGTGCATCTGTCCTTGTATCTCCACTACTTCATTGGGGATAGGGAGGGAATCATGACCATGGTGGCTAGATATTTCTCCTCCTCTGTTATTTTTCCTCCAATGGAAATGTCATTTCAGCTAAGCTAAAGTCTCAGAGATGGGGGAGGATTTTATTTTTAAAAAGAACCCATATATTTGCTAGAGAAAGGAGGGGATGTGGATAAAAATCGAAGTTGTTCCAGTGAGAAGAACATGTTCTGACTGTTACAGCTCCAAAGAAACGAAAGTTTCTCGTCACACCTTAGGCTAGTGTCTCTGCAAACTCCTTTTCCCCAGCTTTGCTGAAGCCTGCCCCTCTCGGGCCCTGGGTCACACCAGCCTTTGTCTGACCAGCTCACATTTGTGTTCAGGGAGGTGGGGACAGGTCCGGGGACCAAGGGAAAGCCACATGATACAGCCACATCACACAGCACTGCCTTCATCCTCCTCCCCACAGTCGGCTGGGAATTGAGGTGACGATTATCTTGGTTTAATGAGAGGTCATTAATTCCTCTAGGCAGAGGTTCCCCAAACAATGACAGCCCAAGGGTCAAAGTACTTTTTGCGCTGAAAACAATCAAAGCAAGACCATGTGGCCGAGTCTTCCCCAGTTTTAATGGCTGCTCACAGGGCATTTCAGGAGTCTCTTGTTTTGTGACAGCCGGAATTATGGGCAGTTCCACTGAAAGGACCTTTTTATGGTACAGATAGATGCTCTAATCTGTTTTAATAGCTTTTCCAGCAAAGCCTTTGACACATTCTCATTACAGTAATGCTTTAATGCAGAAAGCATTCATACGATTAGGATAAAGTCTTCAAGATCTCCTCTTTATGGAGGGGTTTTTTTATTTCACTGTTTTTCAACTCACACAGCGGGACCAGCTGTAAAAAGCTGCTTTGTACAGACCAAATTAGGCCAATTCCATCCTTTAACAAAAAAAGCTACCTTCTAGTTACTAGGTCAGCACCGCAACTGGTCTAAACACGCATCGCCCTCCTCCACAATCCAGGCCAAGTCAGAGAACAGTGTTTCGCAGCCAAGCGGTGCCAGGTCAGGATATTACCCAGTTTCCACAGACAGCAAAATGCACAGTGCTCTTACCCAGGAGTGAGCTGAGTACAGAGCCCCTTGCTCCTTCCCACACCCAGACCTCTGTCCCCTCCAGCTCTGAGCAGAGGACAGGGTAACGATCGCCTTGTCACATGCTAGTTACATGCCCAGGCCCCCATTTCTTCCAGCTCCACCAGTTACCTACAGGTACCCCCCTGCCTCTTGCTGGGCACGGCTGTGACAAACAGCACCTTTGGGTGCTAGCAAAGAAGGAAAAGCCTGTATAGCCCGTATAACCAGTGAGCAGTTAATTCCCATTCTCGGGGAACTGGTTTAAAGGGAGAATGCAGCATAGAGCAAAGATGAGACAACTTTTCTGAGCTAAATCAGTTAACCACAAGGTCTTTGATCTCCTGTCAGTGCCAAGGAGCATGAATGGATCAGACACAGTTTTCAAACCTGGGAAACTTCAGCTCGCTGCTAATAGGAGGGGATAAGGACTGGCCATCCCCACTGACCACAGAGCATGCTTGGAAATCACCTTCTCTGCAGGTGGAGTGGTTTCCTTCAACACTGTTACATGAGCGTAAGCACAGAGTGGCTTGTGCATGTTGGCCATGGGAGGCCATCTAGAAAGCCCGGGCTATGGCAGGTCTGACAGCGCTGGTCTGCTCCCTCAGGGTATGCCCTGGTCAGGCGCAAATTGCAGATCTGGTTGCTGACTGTCAGTTTGCAGCACACCTAGCTCTCCCCGAGGCACGGGAAAGACAAATTGAACATCACCTCTGGTTTTCTCGAGTCTAAGCCCTTAGCATCCGAGCAGGCAGCTGGCTCTGCCTACACCAGAGCCCCTCACAGTCAGCCCAAGCAGGCTCTGTATTTCATGGTGCAAGACTGAACAGTCAAACCGAAAGAGCTGCCTGTGCCAGCCCAGACCAAATCACACCACCTCTGAGCCTTGCCCCAAGGAGGGCTCCACGGCATCACCCTCTCTTTGCTCAGGGCCTCCTGAGCTGGGGGAGGGAGCCAACAACTGCCATCATTTCTTCTGTGGAAATCCTGCAGCTGAGCACCGCTCCTCACCACTAGGCACAGAGCAAAGGTCTTGCCATGGAACAGCCCCACACTGCGAGGGAGATAATTACATTTCTAGCTCTATTACTCTCTTCCTTCACCTATAAAATAGATCCAGTGAAGAGAAGCAAGCAGCCCCTCATTTAGAGAGGCTTGGAAGATGCTTTCATCTCACTGCCATAGCAAGCTAAAAATAACCCAAAGGAATAAGGTATCTTAAATAAACTCCAAGATCCCAAAGTTTCTCTTAAAAAAAAAACTACACCCCAAACCCCAGCTTGTCACAGCACAGAGTAGGAGGATAGGAAGTGCAGCCTGGCCCACGAGAGCACTCCCAGCTCAGACCACCCCCCCCCCCCCCCCCTACCCGCCAAGAGGCACACCACCCCCCACCCAACACCCCCCCCCCCCCCCCGCTAATGCACAAATCAGTCCAACCCCCAGCCTCAAGGGCCCTGAGTTAGCTTAATTAGCAGAATAACCTCCTTCACCAAAACAGCAAAAAGAAAATACTTTCTGAATTCTCAGCTAGTTTCTAAGTTGTGTCCTAGCATCATCTGGCTGCCCCAGCCAAACAGAACTCCCAGCGTCAGCAGCAGAGCTGAAATACAGCCAGTCCCAAGGGAGGGAGTCCCAGCAGCCCTGCACAGGCAACTCAGAAGCATTTCCCACTCCTTGTAGGAGGAACAGAAAGACAAGAGGGTACTCAGCAAGCGTGGCTTATCCTGCAGAACAGGCAGTGATCCCGCTTCAGACAGCGGAGGCTCATTAAAGGATGTAAACAGGCTGTCTCATAGGGCAGATTTATTCTTAATGGGAAAAGCAAGGAAAACCCTTGCCTCCTCATTTCACACTGATGATGATGTGAATGAATTTTATATTGGCTTGAAATAATATTTCAACGGGAGATGACTACCAGCAGAGGGGGTCATGGGTTTTCTATTTGCCCTACTGAGACTAAAGGGCTCTCGCGAAAGGCAGAGAGCTGGCATCAACCCACTGTCAGCAACTTCTGCACCAGGAGGAACAGGCAGCATCTCAGCTCCACTGGAGCAAGGGAGACCTCTGTTCCCACAGCTGCCAAGGGAATGGTGCACCGTGATGGTGTGGAGAACAGGGTCTGGACAGACCCTCACAGAGAGAGCCCCAAGTCAAGGGGAAAGGCCACTCTGATGGAAGTGAAGCAAGCGACAGCTCACTGCCCAGATGACATAATGAGGGCAGCACATGTCTTTGCAGGGAGAGGCTCAGTGCCTCACGTCCACTTAGCTCTGATGGGAGAGAGAGAAGTGTGGTTTCCTGGACATCCCTGTACTCCAGAGCCTGCTGAAGTCTCAGGTTTCCATGGACTTCAGTGGCTTGGCAGGAGACCCACCACTGCAGCAGTCCAGCTACCAACCCTGCAGAACCACATTCCGCATCCAAGTGCAAAACCACCCCTGCCTGAATAGCATTTTCACCAGCACTAAGATTTAGTTTGACAGGTCAGAACCACCACATACACAGACAGCACACTCTGGCTGCACACAGAGGGAATACACTCAAAACCTACCAACTAACAGATGAGACAAGTGGTGTGGCTGTGCTTCTGAAGAGCATGACTCCCCAGCTTGCAGCAGGGGCCAGTTCACTTATCTTTCCATGTTTGACAAGTCCCCATTGTGCTCACAGGCTGCACCCTCTGCCATCTGCAAGCGGTGACCTTTCCTCAGAAGCCACAAGAGCTCTTCACCCCACCTTTGGTGCACCGCAGCACTGCTATTACTCACTGGAGGCTGGGGTCAAAGGGACCCATCTCTGCCCCAGTCTCCCCCCAGCAGGGCAGAGCATCCTGATCTGCAGGGTCTGTGCAGCTTTCTGGCAGAAAGCAGTTGTTACTTGTGTTCATTAGTTGCTGCCAAACATTAAGTTTGCAGTGTGACAGTGGGACATGCGTATGGAGCCAGCAGCGCCTCTGCTGAGGCAGCAGCACCATCCCGGTCTGGAGTCTTGCTCTTCCCTTCCCCATCACTGCTCAGCTCCCTGGTCCCACAGCCACACAAACCAGTGTCTGTGCACCAGTGTCTGTGCAGGGGTTTCCCCCCAAACATTAGCTGATCAGAGTGCACCGCAGGAACAAGCCAAACAGGGTTCCCCAGGTTAATGGCAAAACTGTCACTTGAAATGTCACCAGTGATGTTGCAATGATTAAATCCCAGTCTGAAGTCCCCAGCCCATTTCTTATTGACTAAATCAAGTGCCTTATATTGACAGGGCTTCTGTAAAATGTGCCAAGGTGCAGAGAAATCAATTCGTTATTAGACTAGCCAGGCCACGGAGGTAAATTTGAAAGGTTTCCTGATAAAAAAAACAAGAAATCTAGTGTTTTTCCAGCCATAATTCAACCCTCCCCTTCACATCTTACCCCCACCCTCGAAGGTCTGACAGGTGCTATTGACTGACAGGCACCAAGGAGAGGAGATGTGTTCGGGTCCGCTCCATCCCTACCCGCTGTCCCCATCACGTTGTCACTCAGCGCCTGCCAGGGCTCTGCTCTCTGCATCCTCACTCCAGCCAGCGCCCACTGGGGCAAAAGAGGCAAAGCCTCTTCCAAAGCAAGAGCACCCTGGGGAGCTTACAGCCTCTGTCAGGGAGTCAGACCTCAGCTTGAAGAAGGGCCTGGGAGGGGAGGAGGCCACCGCAGCACCATGAAACAGGCGTATCAAAACCCAGACTTACTTGGCCCTGAGGTAATTTGGCAATGCTGGAAAGCACTCTATTGATAAAGGGGGAAAAAACTGAGACAAAATGAGCCAGCTCTGCAACTCGACAGCCTAAGCCGACCAAATATCCATTCTCCTTAGACACTTCATTTTTTTTTTAGTACTCAGCTGCAGGTAACCAATGGTGCAATTATCAGATGCTCTAAGCCACTGAATCTTCTACCAGAGCTCATGGGTGTCCAAAGCCTTGCTATTGCCATCTCTATGCCACTCCCCATCTCCTCTAGAAGTAGGATCATCCAAAATTAAATGAGCATTTTTGGAGTGTGGGGCCGGACTAACTAGCCAGGCATTTCTCATGCTAAACAGGACAGCAAAACTAAACCTATCAGGGGTGTGGAGAAGGGAGAGCAACACCGCTCTGAGACAGACTGCAAAAATATGGAGGGAAACAGCTATGCAGCTGTGCAAAGTACCAAACTGTAGTCCTGCCCCCACCTTTTTTTCTTTTTTTAAAGAAACAAACTAGTGTTATCCAACATACTGTGATAGCAAAATCAATTCCTTTGCACCAAATTACCTCTATTTAAATAGATTTATTTTACGCCGATTGCCAGAGAAATGCATCTTCTATTGGCAGTAAAGCAAGGCTCTTTGCTCCTTTTAAAAGGAAAGGAAGCTTTTCACAATGTGTTACCAGCAGGGAAGATATTGAGGGGCTCTATTTTCTACTTAGTGCTCTCAGTAATATGACTGCTTATGCCACTTCAAAAGGAGCAGGAGTTTTTACAGTTAAGAGGGATGAGGAGCTTTGCAACATCAAACAGCCACCCCAACCAGCACATAGCTTACTGAATTGAGCAAAGGTTGCTCCTTGCTTTCCCGACTGGTCTGGGAACACTGAGTTTTGGGGAAAATGAGCCTAAAGCAAGTGTTCACCTGCAGCACTGTCAGTGATTTTGAGACCTGCATTCCCTGGCTATCAGAGGGACACCAGCTGCTACGTCTGTGTCAGTCATGGTTACAGTCACCTTATGGGGGCAGAGTAAGGAGTTTAAGCCTCTAAATTTACCCGGGTCCCCTGGCAGCAGTCCCCTCATCCCCTTCACTGCTCTCTCAGTCACAGGAGGATGTGAGAGATGCTGCTTGGCAGGGACACTGCCATACAACCTCCCGAGCCAGTCTGAGGGATTGTTATTGGATCTCTGTACCCTTAACTGCTTGTTAATGGGTGGAAGGAGCACTTGCAGGAATAACCTCTATTAGTCATCCCATGCTCAGCTGAAGGCAGAGCCAGGAGTGCTCAGCAGGGCTCCAGAGCCTTTTCTCTGGCAGGATCTAACCAGGCAGAACTTAACTCCTTCACTGAACACCTACTGATGGTTTGACACCCCTCCCCATTGCACCCCAAAGGGCCAGGGTGCAGGGAGATGCATGGGAGAGCCTGCTCAGCCCGTCACATTTCTCAGCACAGCCACCCTGCTCTGGGACAGGTGCTGATCAAGAGATTCAGCAATCCTCCCTGGCATCAGCAGGGCAGCAGAGAGGGAAGCAGAGGAGACACTGACCTTGAAAGGGGAGGACTAGGCTAAAATTTAACTGGGCTCCTCCCTAGAGCCTGCTGCGAGCATGGAAGAGATGCAGATGATCCATTTCCTCTAGCGGGATGCATACCACTGTTTTCCCCAATTAATCTCCAGTTAAACACGACATAGAGGAATCAGAGAGCATAATTAAGAAAACTGCTAGGACACAGAGTCAGTTAGGGCTAAGTCAAGAGTATTTAAGTATCCAGACATAAACATACCTGACATCTGGTTGGAAAGTTACGCTTTCCAAGCCATCATTCACAAGAATGAGTACTGAGCACCTGGCCACCCCATTCCTCCCCGCACTGAGGAAGTACAAACCAGGCACATTCCTCCCCATCAGCAAGGGAGGTTTCCTCCCCAGTGAGGGCACAGAAGCTTGACCCAGACCCCAGGAAAAGGGAGGACTCCCAGGGAACAGCACCAGAGCAAGTTGCTCATGTTCTAGGTACTTTTGCAATCGCTCATACTGCAGCCATTTCTGAAGGACCCTGTTTCAGCCCACATTCCGCTCAGCACAAAGTGCTGTGCAAAGCAGGACTGAAAGGTGCTCCTCGCTTCAAGCGGCTTACAGCGTAAGCACGCATCAGGAGGCAGCTAGCTTTTCAGGTAGCTCACCCACCCCACAGCCTCAGCCAGCACAGACAGGGCCTTGCTGATCTGCACAGGGGAGGCGAGACCATGGAAGATGCCCAGCTAGACCAGACTGGCTTGCAGAGCCACCTGCCCCTCGCAGAGTAGCACCCCATGACATCTATTAGCCCCTGCCCTGGATATTAGTAAATCAGACAAGACAGACCGAGCGGTGGAGATGTGCAGGCAAGGGAGCACAGTCTGACTACAGTCACTCTCAGAGCTACTAACAGCACCTAAGATTTTTTTAGTAGGACTTCGTGAGTAGTGGCCTGGCCAGATCGAGCTTACTTCATAGAGACGGTGAAGCAGATCCAAGAAAGTTTTTTCCAGTCCTGTAAAACAGTGACTTCCAAAACATGTCCTCGATTGCCCAGGCTGAGAAGGGTGGGAAAATACTGTGTCCAGGAGCAGCATCTCAGGAAAAAGCCAAACAGGTCTACCCCATCCAACTCCCACACCTGCCAGTGAAGTTCACTGGAAGCCGCAGACAATAACTCAGCCCAGCAAATAGGAGCAATCTCATACTGCTGATCTCAGGCTGAGCAAAGCAGAAAATCAATGAGGTGCTTTGGATTTGTGTCAGAGTCAGGGAGAGCGTCAAAGACAAACCCGGTGGATTTTTTGCTGTTTGCTCTCATCAAGCTGAGAGCATGCTCAGCTTATATTCCACCAAGAAATGAGACTGAAGATTGAAATCCCCCTTCATGTCCTCTGAATTCCTCCTCTTACTCTTTCTAGTGCCTGCCAGTGTCTTTGGCCTTTTGTGAATTTCCTCAGCAAGTCTTCTCTCCAGCACAGAAGAGCTGCTCTTCAACTGCGTAATAAAAGGGCAATGTGCAGGGCCCATGGGTCCCAGCAGCTCACAGGGCAGCTGAGAAATAGCGCAGAGCACTCAATTGGCAGATAAAGAACTAATCCAGACAGAAAATTGGTTTTCCATAATGCCGTGTGTTCTGCAAAAGGAAGGAGAGAAAGAGGCTGGGTGGGGCTCAGATCACACACAGTGATCTCTGTGGCCAGGCAAACATACAAGCACAACAACCTGTTTGCAAGGAGCCGATCTGTGAGCTCAGCCACCTGGACCTACAGCAGACAAGCAAGACCTAATCCAGGCGAGGGGGCACCAGAGGAGCCTGGGACCTTGCTAGCTGGAGCAGAGCACCGGTCTGCCTTCTCCAGCACCAACACGGGACAAAAAAAACCAAGAGAAAGAGAAAAGAAGAGCTAGAAATAGGCAACCTAAGGACAGTCCCTCACCAAGGACCATTTCATCCTAACCTCATTAAAACAGAAGGCTGATTTATACCCCAAACAGTGTATTCTTTCCAACATTTTTATTTTACAGCCTTTGCTCTCAGGACTCCAACCGCACATCCACACCCATGCCCACACACCACAAGGGACGCTACGCACCTCTGAACTACCATGATGTATTTCAGTAGCAAGTTGCACAGCGTAATTTGTCCTTCGACATTGACCCAAGAGGCAGGGGAGTGAGGGAAGAGAAAAAGTATTTCCTTCTTGTCACAGCTGAATCAGCAACAGCAGCTGTGGGATTACACAGCCTGGTTTCCCTTCCCTCCCTGAATACTGGGTCAGGTCCCTCGGTCCTGCAAGCAAACAGTTGAACCGTGGGCCTGACGATTAACATGCAAGACAGAGGAGAGAACCAGGGCTCATTTTCAACTTGTCAGGGCCCACAAAATAAATTACAGAATAAAATCCCAGAATGACAGAATAATGAGCAATTCATTTGAAATGTAAAATAAATAGGTAAATCTCTAGTGAGCTGGCAGAATAAATGGGATTCAGCTGACATTTGGTGATTAAATTAAACAGTAATGACCTCATGAATAATGGGCTACAGGATTGAATTTGGAGGGCAATATTTTCTTAAGTGGGGGGCAGAGGGACAACATATCCAGCAAGAGGCAAGCTACACTTTTTGCCTTTTTTTTTTCCCCTCACTTTGCACAAATTCCCCCCAACTTCTGAAGAGCTGCACAGCCCTGAAGACACGGATCTCCTCCGCAGAGGCTAACCAAAGCCCTGTTGCCTCCAAGAGCCTCAGACAAGGTGTTCAGCAGCAAGAGAATTCCCAGCCCCGAACAACTGGTGCTTCTGGCCCAGGCAGAGTGGCCAAAGGGCAACCAAGGGGGATTCCTCCTCCTAGCAGGCAGTTGCAGCATTAGTTCAGGGCACGAGCAGGAGCACAGGTTCTACTGTTCCCTTTGGGGTGGGGAAAAAGAAGTTAAAAACAACAAGATAATCATTGGGGCATGCGGCAGAGCATCCTTCCTAGCATAGCCACCTCCTGTGCTCAGAGACTCCCACCTTGACCTGTATTGTGCCCCAGCCACCTGGGCACACGTCCTCCTCTCCCATGTCACTCCACACCAAATGCAGGGCCAGGTTTTCTACTTTTCCCCTCCCTCAGCTGCTGGTATTATGTTGGTGTTATTAAAGGATTATGTTATCAGGGCCTTCTAGGGTAATGACAGCTGCTGTTTCTTGACCTGCAGTTCTGAGCTTGTTCTTTTACTTATCAGCTACAGGCAGAGCTGTCACTGACCCCTGCTGTTACTACAAGCTAAATCCACTGGTGTCCCAAGATGCCTTCCCCAACCTGCTGCTGGCCAGACTCTTCTCTAAAAAGTAGTATCCCTGAGGGTATGGGGCCAATCTCTCCTTTCCCAGCCAAAACCTCGGCAGCCTGGGGATGCAGTTGATTGAGGGAGTTAATTTCTTTGTTTGCTTTAACTTAGTCATTGACCAAGGAAGATGTGAAAAGTGAAATTTCATCTTGGCTCAAGTCCAGAAAATCCTGTTTTGTATCAAACAGAATGAAAACAAAGACTTTGTTTCAAAATATACTTAAGCATTTCAGAAAAACACAAATACTGAAACATAAAATATTTATCTTCCTGCCTCATTTCACCATCCAGTCAACTCTGACTCAAAACTTCATTTCGCAGCTCTGCTTGGAAAAGGTTTTCTCCAGCTCCTCAGACTTAGCAGCAACTCCTCACACTATGCAAGGACAGTAAGCAGCACTTAAGCCACAGCAAAGCCACCATCCCCTTCCTGCATACAACCCCCCACTGTTCACAACACCAGAGAGGTGAAGACACCAAAGGCGGCAGGGAACCCCAAACCCTGTGCCATTTTTGTTGCGGCAGCCACTGCTGGGCTACAGGGTGCGCAGAGACAGATGCCTCCTGCCTTGTGAAGCTCAGTCCGAGGTCAGGCAAGCCAAGAGAGGCCCTACTGTCCCATCGGGGAAGGGAGACGCGGTACAGCCGAGACCAGGTTGCAAATCTACAGTCTTAGTAGTTATTTGTGCAGACATCTACTATGAAATGAGTCCTCCTTGACTTTACACAGCCTGCCTGGATCTGCATCTCTGAGTCCCAAGGCAGCTAAGGCTGTATTTGAGAAAGGAGGGATAGCAAGACTCAGATATGCAATATTGAGGGACAGAGGCCATTCCAAGATGGAAAAGGAGAATAATTAACTGATCAAGATAACATCCAGTGCGCTAAGTATTGGCATAGCAATGTTTCACTTAAAATCTGCAGCACAAAACGTAGATGATTTGGTTGAGAACTGTTCCCTTTGCTAATGCAGAACATACTTGCTGGTCTAAACTTTTTCCCCCCCTGCAAATCAAAGCTAAGCAGAAGTGTTGCCACAGGCCAATAGATTGAGAGCTGGGAAATAAATCAAGATCTACAGAGATATAAAACCTAATAATTCTATTAAGACCAAGTTAAGACAATTAAATACTGGTGAGACATCAAAAAGCTAAGTAGCCTGGAGAAGTTGATTTTATAAAAATGAACCGATTCATTTAAATCTATGCCGTTATAAATTGCATTTCATTCCTGCTACAAGTCCCAAGCCCCAAACCTCTCTTGCCGAGAGTCATACAGTCCCATGCCCTGCTAAGGGAATCACCTGGGAGCAGTACTCCTCTCAATTACTCTTCACCTTGTATCAGTAAGGAGTGAGCTGCACATATGTGACTAGGGAAGTTTGTAAAGGCACAGATAATTCAGCATTTCTGATTCTCCTTCAGAATCAGAAGGAATTTAAGTGTCAAAATACTTTGCTGGTGTGTATTACTATCTCCATGCATCCCTCCTCTTGACCTCCTCTCTGCCCCTCAAAACTCCTATCTATAAACTGGGGAATTATGTTACTCCACAGGGATGTGATAAAAAGGCAGGTAATTAAGGCTTGTAAAGGCTCTGGGACTTTGACACGGAAGATGCTATGCAGAGGCAAAGGACTGTCAGGAGAAATACTGAATTTGATTAGAGCAAGCATCAATCCTGGGGGCACGGATGCCCTATTTGCCCTAGATACCAGCAGGGGTCTGATCCAGCCCTGGAGAGCAATCATTTAGATGGATTTTTACATACACGTAGAAGAGGAAACTAGGCCTTGTGTTGCATGGCTGGTGCATTTAACAATGCCCAGCAACATCCCTCCAGATGTGCACAAGGCAGGAAGCACTTGTGAGGCTGACTGAGCCCAGGATGTTTTCAGCTATTATGTCCAGGCAATCCATCTCATCCCACGGGGCCACAGGTACAGCTCTGCCCCGGCCACCCACTCACAGGGTGCACAGTTGAGGAGCCTCAAAAGGCATCCCCCCATGTACCCACCTAGCCCACAGCCTCTGGACCTGTCAGGAACTGGAGATCAGCTCTTCCAATTCAGATCCAGACCACCACCACTGGTGCTGGCACTAGGGTAATTGGCTGCAAGCCCTCTTCCTCCTGCAACCCGACTGCCTTCAGAATAACCAGCAAAGGCAGCTGCGTTAGCCCTCAAAGGGCATTCCTCTCTCCTATCACACTAGGACCAGAGCTATCTCTAGCAGAAGAGAAAGTAACTTACATGAGCAGCACCAGTCAAAGAAGCTGAAGAGGATTTAACTACACAGCTCCGTACAAAGCAAAATCCCTGCAACATACTTGTCATAAAGCCTGAAACAGCCACACAGCTGATCCCCACGCATCTCCTGCTCGCTCTGGGTAATGCTACAACTGTTGCCATGCAGGTCTCTCAGTAAAGCTATTCCAAGCTAAACCCCAGCCACAGTGCACTGGAAAATAAAATAAAAAAAATCATATGGCTAAATCCCTGTACATCATCTCCTGATGCTTCTACTGGGAGACCAGCAAGTTTCTGCTGAGCCAGTTTGTTCTAATTCACAACAGCTTGAGAGAATAGGACAAGTAACACAAATGAACAATGTGATATAACTCACCCTCTCCTAACTTCTCTCTCCCCCTCCACTTCCCTCCCACTGCTCCTTCTTCAGCCTCCTCCTCTCTGCCTGACTAGCCACATCCTCCTCCTCCTCTCCTGTCTTTCCAGGTCTGTAGGTTTACCTACACAGCCTCAGAGATTAAGAGCCCTGACAAAGAAATCTCTTATCATGATGAGAAAAAGAAAACCTTTATCTGGCCAGCAGAATGAAACAGATGAAAAGCAAAGCCACTAGGAAATATTTGGGCTCAGCTCAAACTCCCTCCCCTTTCTGGGAGGGAATTCCAGGGGCGAGTCTGGGATTTCCCTGTCCATCCTTCCCAGAAGCCCCACCATCTTCTACCCAGGCAGAGAGCCTACAAGCCGCTGCCAAGGGGTAGGTAGTTAAAGATGCCCTGGGATTTCCAGCACGTGTTGGATTCGCTGGGGTTGCAGATCCCAGCAGAGAGGCAAAGCTTTTAAGACAGCCATGGCCTTGGCAAACGCCCAACAGCAGTCTCCCATGCATTCCCAAAGGTTAAAAGCAGGCAATGCTTTCAGAAGCCTTCCTGCCAAAATGTCAGCAAATTCTGCATCGCTAACTGCCTCAACAACTGATAAAAACCCTAATAAAATAAAGAGGCTAACACACCCGAACCAACATCTAGTAAAAAAGGGAAATTTAATTGGAAATGTTGTCTGCAATTTAAATGTCAAAGGAGAAATCGTTCCTGTGCTTCCTGCTGTTCACAGCTATAAACCAGCAGTTTCAGTGGCTGAGGAGGAGTGACAAGGAAATGTCAAGGAGGTGCTTGGTGTTTCAGCTCCCTGCACTTACTGATCCCTGCTCTGTGGAGTGAACAGACACTGCACTGACAATCCTGTTCAAGTCTGCATTCCCAGATACTCAGCCAACAGCTTTTTGCACAGGGTGACCAGAGTGCTGCCAAGGATGAAACCAGGCTGGGGGCTCTCCACACACAGTTTGCAGCCCTCCAAACTCCTGGGCCTATCTATGCCTCACTCCCACCACGCCACTGAGCACATCACACCTTTGCTCTAAATGTACAGCTTCACCCACAGCTCTTCTTCTCTGCAGACGGACTCTCAGTAGAGGCAACACAGCCATGCACTTCAAATTGCGTGCAGTGCCACAACACCCACAGGAACTTCTAAAAACCTGACAGACCCCAGGAAGGATGCACGCATGCGGAAGGAGCTGGGCAGCAGCAGAGCCAGCTCTGCAGCAACTCGCACAGCGGCCGCCTCACCGGCCAGCTCCAGCCAAGTCCCTTTCCCCAGGGGGCAAGTGTTCCATGCTCACACAAACAGACTGGAGCCAGCACAGTTCAGGGCTAGGGCAGCTCTGCTAACACAACCACGTTCTGCTCCTTAGCGAAGGTAAATCAAAACATTAAGGTCCCCTTGAAGAAATGTCACATCCCGAGTGGTTTTTATTTACTTGCCTGTGAGCAATCAGTTGTTTAGACAGACATCCAGCCTCATTTGTTTACAGCAGTACAACCGGAGGCATATTTCTTTTGTATTGATGACAAGTTAAACTTATTTCTTGGACTTTCTCTTTTGTGTAAAGAAAATGACACTTGCTACATTAATACACAGAATGAATTCAATTTTGTGATCGCACAGAAGCACATTCCCCCTTCCTCCCCCCACACTACTGTAACACTCCCACACAGCAACCGCAGCGACAGTGGAGTAAGAGCCTTTTGTTCCCACAGATAAACTTCACGAAGGGTTTGTAGGCTGGGGCCCCAGCTCCGCCGTAAGCACCCACACCACGTGCCTGAGGGCATGCATTTGAAAGCAACAGGGCATGGAGATGAACGCTGGTGGAAAGGTTGGCTGCATGATCACCAAGGTCACAGCACTGCATTTGTTTTTAAAATGATTGACTTGCATTCATGCTAGTTGTTGAGGGCAACAGGACTGAATTGCATGTTAAAAGTAAGTAACTCTTCAAGTGTCCTGCTGAATGATCACATGTATTTCAACTTAGAAATGAGCTTAAATTGCACCAGTTTGGAACAGCTCCCACCCAATCTACTGGAGAAAAATGTTTTGATTAAACTGAAGGTTTGGGTGATTATTTTTTTCACAGTGGAAGGGATTTATTTTTTAGGTTCAGTTCTAGAAAAACTGAGTTTCAAAAAAAGAGATTATGATTTGACTTCCATTTGGAACAAAATCACTTAAAATACATGTCTGTTTCCTGTGAAATTCTCTTTCCCACTTTTGACCTACTTGAATCTGAACACCTTGCTGGCTTTGCTCACATTCACCCACGCGCTGCCTGCAAAGCCTTGTGCTCTACTTGAAAACTTTTGCCAGGAAAGCTAAATAGGTTACAGCTGAGATATTTCAGCTGCAGAGGTACAGCAGTGGAAGTCTGAGGGGCCCTGGTACAGCAGCAAGAGGGACCACACACAAATATAGCTGAGCCTACTCACAGTAACACTCAACGTTTACAGTAAGCTTGCATTCAGACCAGGAATAAACACTGACTCCTTTAAATCACATCTGGGGTTGGAGGGGATGGATGAAGATTTTCTCCCCTTCAAGTCATTCTGACCAATTGCCAAGAGCCAGCATTACTGGGGGAACCTGGCTCCCACCTGGCCTCTCCATACATTGAATTTTCACAGTAACACACACACACACGCTCTAGCCTGGCGACTACAGCAGAGCACTGGTTGAAGCCTTTGCCTCCTTCACCCCATAACAGAGCAACCCTTGATTCAGCAGCAGAGACAAGGTGCTGCTCCAGCTCAGCTCATCAGACAGGAGGTCAGGCCCCAGGTCCTCCAGCAGCAAAGCTGCCAGCCAAGTCCCCATCAGAGAGAGCCACTCCTGTGCTCTGCTACTGTTCTCGCCCCTTTTTGCATCTGTTCCTCTTGAAGCTGGATCAGGCTCCAGCAGCCGCAGTGTGACAGCTCTACACCTCCCAGGGAGACCTTTCCTCTCCTCCTCCTCGAAGAGGTTACCGGTAGCTCTTCCAGGGCTGCCACCCAAGAGCGCACCCCAGACAAGGCTTCACACCACTGAAGGGAAAGGGCATATTGTTTACGTGAAAGCCTGGCTCAACCTTACATTTCAAATGCTTTTGGTCACTTTCAGCAGGCTATGAAGTTTTTCCCCTTTAAAAGAATAGCTGTTAGAACAGGAGTCACCCCAGCTGACACCAAGCCAAATAAAGCAGGCTATGTGCTTAAAGGTCTGATTCCCACCAGGCCCCACTTTGCACGGTATCAGATCTCAGACTGGCTCTCCAGCAGCACTCACTGTAGCACGAGTCATATGCCAACCTCAGCATTTACACCAAAGCTCCCTACAGCGCTCAAGTCCTTTTCAGGAGCTGGACTTGGGCAAGAGACGGTGCTTTCAGTACAGCTCCCACCAGCCCTCTCCATGCACTGAAGGGGAAAACCACAGAACAAGCTTTCCTGTCCTTACCTGCTTCACCTCAGCACTACAAGGAAGGGCCAAAAGCATTTTGATTATACAGAGCATTTGCAAAGCTCAAAGCATTGTTATTACCTATAATTAAAGTGTCCCATTTAGCCCACAAGGACCTTCTCTTACGTGCTTCTAACCAGTGAAAGTGTGTTTTTAGAGGTGTCTCTTACCTTTCTAGACAAAGACCTTTTAAAAGCTGTTATTTGCTGAATTCTCAATTAGCACATCATTCCCTTCCAAAGCCTCACTGGAGCCTCCTGGAGCAAAGCAAAGCCCAGTCCAAACAGTACATCAAGAGCTACCACAAACAACCTTTCCAACTATTATAATGCAGGTTTACATTCTGCACATTCAGCAGAAACTGCGTTTGCTGTGAAGGTTACAGTTATTAAAATACACATACATTGTCTATTTAGAGCCCTGAAATCTACAGCCTTGACAATTCACATGCAGTCAGATTCTTATCTCTGCTACACCAGCACCATGCTGGTGCCACCCTAAATTTTAGTGGAAAGCTTCCCAGGTTTGCCGTGGCATAACAAAGATCAGCCCCTGATCGTGAAGGGAGATGGAACAGACACAGGTATTTTATTTATAAAGCCTCCCACTCTCTGCCTCCCTGCAAATCACATATCCTGCCAAGTCACTGCACACTGAAACCAGAATTAAAATACAATAAATTATCTTAAGAAAAAAGTGTGAAACCTCATCCTCATAACATTTCCACAAATGAAGACAATTGAGTACAGAGGATCCAATTAGGAATAAAGAGGGAAAGGCTCAGAAGAATGATAGCACTCAGGGAAGCAAAGTGGCCTTTTAAAAGGCTACATTTGCACACAGAGCACAGTATCGGCAGGACGGGGGAGCAGCCTCTCAAGGCGGGACTGTCACCACAAGAAGCAGCAGGTTTTGGCTGACCTACAAGTGCCAGGGGAATAAGGGAGGGGAGCTTAAGCCTAGCTAGGGTCATTCCAGCAGTGGAAGCCTGGACAACCCCCAAGCAAACAGGGGAGTTGCTTCACCACTGACTTCCCTGGGTGCAGGATGAGGCCACTCCAAGTCAGGGCTCTGGGCCAAGACTCCAGAGCAGCTCATTCCTGGCTCTCCCATCAATCCTCAGGACAGGCTCAAGACTGATGAAGGGCAGAAACCTTCTCATGGCACCTCCTTATGGTGACAAATACCACTTAACAGTATCTTGGCAAATTAACAAAGCAGAGTCTGCCCAGCATCTCACTTCCCCTGCACAATGAGGTTTACACCTCTGTCCCCAGCCAGTCGCGTCCACTTTGAGTGTAATCCTTCAAACCAACTGCATCCTTCCCCTTCACAAGGGCAGCGGGTGGCACAGGGGAGCCCTGATCTCAGCCAGGCCAGAGGGGTTTCCAGAACAAGCAATAACACTGTAGTCACAAAGCATATTGCTCCAGCAGCAGATGAAACTCCACATTAAAAAACCTCTTGCAGATTCCACTTGCCCAGAACCACACCAGGGGAACGTGAGTGCCCTTGAAAAGTCTGTGATCCACCTTGCACTTATATCGTTCTGGAAGGCTATTCCTCACCCAAGATAAATAGCCCTCTGCTCAGCAGGGCATCAGAGTGTTTACAGATTAATTTTTTTCCCTGAAGAACATCTACTCCATAAAACAACAATTAGCTACACTCTGAATTTATGAGTGTAATTTGCAATGCTGTTAAAGCATGGGCAGCCGTGGCTTTCACGCAACGGTAATTGTTTGCATTGCTGTGAAGGAGCCAGAACAAGGCACACCGCTGGCTTTTTGGGGGTTGCTGGAAAAAGGAGAGACTGTTGTCCTTCATAGGAGAAAAATTCCACCAGCTTCACAGGGGCACGCACTGGTACCATTATCATCTGCAATGATGCAGTGACCACCTCAAAAACATTTGATTTGATTTCCAACAGAGAGAGTGGTGAGAAGGATTTTGTTGTGGGTTTTGGCTACCATGTTATTCAGCTTGGGTTACAACAGCAAGAACCCGATGAGGCAACAAGGACCAAGCAAAGGTGGAAGCTAAACGTTTACAGAGAAGCAACAGTAATTAAAAGACTTCACATAATTTAGAAATGAAGGAAAAACATTAGGAGTGGTGTCTCCCCCATCAAGCTACTTTCTTAAGTAAAAGTCACCAGAGTCTGATAAATTATTAGCTTAGAAACTTAGATGTCTCCAGGGGAAACAGGTATTAAAGAGATGAGCCTTGGAGTTAATGGTGTTTTCACATAGCCAAGATCTCTAATGAAAGTGAACTCATTTACATATCCAACCACTCAGCACTAGCCTGTGCCAACTAACCAGCAGTCTCCTACAAGAGGTAAAAAGGGCAGAAGCACCAAGTTTCCTTTCAATTTTTTCCCTCTCCCCCCCAGGTCTCCCAGCCATCGCAGCAGTGAGCCGCTCTGCCCGTGACCCGACCCAGTGCAGGCAACCACATGCTGCTCAGGGCCAGCTCCAGGATACCAGCAGGTTGGCTGGAGTGCTGGCAGATGAAAGAGGCAGATTTAACATTAGCTGGAGAGCTTGCGAAGCCAAAAGGCTGTTTTCAAAAGGAAGGGAAAAAGGCTTTCTAATTCATAGCTGCAAGGTATTTACCTTAATGTTAAATGACAATTGCTTGCAAAACAATATTGCAGAAGCTCCCCGGAGGCATTAATCAGAGGTTGTATCTCACTAAGTGTGGAGAGTGGCAGATACTTACAGATAGCACTGCAGGGCAGGGGCTTTCATTCACAGGCTGCCAGCAGAAAAAGCATCACACTCCCATTTGGGTTCTAAATTGGGAGCCTCGGTGCCTTTGTGGGTCTAGATTCAAAGCCTTTCTGTGGGTTTGGGATGATGACCAAGGTTCCAACCACTAGAAATCAGAGAGGTCTGTTATCAGACAAAGCCCTTCTGAAGCTGGGTGCTCCCAGGTCTGTCCCCTGGGTCCCCACAAGCATGGTCTGCCGCGCCAGCAAAAGGCCCTGCAGCTGCTGGAAGAAAACAGCGCTGCCTGCCAGGTCACTCCCGTGACCAAGGGAGGGTTTCCAATGCAGAGAGGAAACAAGTCACTCTTCCCAGCCTCTCCATCTGCAGGGAAAAACAACCAGACTGACTCCACTACAGCTGCCCAGGGTAATGGGAGGGTTTTTTGTTTGGTTGGTTTTTTGTTTGGTTGGTTTTTTGTTTGGTTGGTTTTTTGTTTGGTTGGTTTTTTGTTTGGTTGGTTTTTTGTTTGGTTGGTTTTTTGTTTGGTTGGTTTTTTGTTTGGTTGGTTTTTTGTTTGGTTGGTTTTTTGTTTGGTTGGTTTTTTGTTTGGTTGGTTTTTTGTTTGGTTGGTTTTTTGTTTGGTTGGTTTTTTGTTTGGTTGGTTTTTTGTTTGGTTGGTTTTTTGTTTGGTTGGTTTTTTGTTTGGTTGGTTTTTTGTTTGCTTTTTTTTTCCCCTTCAAAGACAGCAAGGAAAAGACAGCAAGGAGGCATGGGGAACAACAGCATATGGGAGCTGAAGCCCTCCTCCCTGGCCCCCGCCACCCCTCCTGCCTGCCAGCAGGCTGCACCCGCAGAAACAGATGGTCCCTTCGGGTCACAGCTCCTCCAGACTCAGTGTGTGCAGCCAAAGCCAAGAAGGCAGAAATAAATAGTGTGCAATTTAATGGGAAAAGAGAATTTCATACAGAAGAGGCCAAGCCCCGTCCGACCAGAGGAAACACCAGCAAGTCATGGAGCACTGCTACAGACAGCTGGCACCAACGTGCCTTTCTGCAAAGAGGGTCAGGGCTCCCTCCACGCCACGAGGGCAGCATCATTGCTTCTTGTTTATAACAGACTTCTCCAGCAGCAGCACTAAGCCTGCGCTTAGAGTCCTGCATCCCTCCTGCCCCATGGAAGTTGCACAGCACTCGTGGTGGCTACATCAGGAAGACCACATTTGCTGTGATGCCAAAGACCTCCCCCTGAGGTCCTCCCAGCCTCTTGCCACCCTCCCATCCCTGCCCTGTTTTGGGTCTCTACCTCAAGCTGCTGCTCGCCTCCACTGTCACCATCAGCCCGCTTCTCCTTTAATTTCCCACCCTTCATTCCACCTTCTCTCCCCAAAATCCTCTCAAGATGTGCTGCTATATCTGCTTTCCTGCAAAATATATGCAAAATAAAGTGTATTCTACCGAGATGGGGCTTTAAATCCTTATTCCCTTCATTGTATGCATCTTAAGGCATCATTTTTAAATGGTAGAAGCATGTCTACAGATTTATGTGCATCTTTAAGGTCTAATTTACATAAAAAACAAGTGCAGAGTGTTTCTTAGCCCCAGGGCACAGCAGATACAAGGAGAACACCTAATGAATAAAAAACTGTTTGGATAAAACTTTATATAAACTCTTACATATGCTAATAAGATGAAAGGGTATAATTACGAGCTGAATTGTGTACTGACACAAGTAGATCTGTGCAATAAAAGACAGAATTTCAGTGTCCTCAAATCCAAAATAACATATTGTGAGAACATGCTTTCCCAGAAAACTATCTCTCCAGGTTCCTTTCAACACCTCTGGAGCACAAGTGATGCTAAGGGATGCAATAACAACTTCTCAGCTGGTATAAATTTCATCTTTATAAGGATCACCCCCTATTTAAGGGCACCTTTCCACTTCCTAAAAAGCACTGATAGAAGGTAATTATAAACCTTATCTCGCATGATTTGGATCATCAGCTGGCATTCATAGGAAAGGTACATCTAAATGAGGTGTGTATGTGCATGGAGAGGGACATTCTCACCAAGTTTCAATCAACTGATCTTTTCATCCAACATAAATTTTTAATGCAGGAGGAATTTAATTTTGCAATACAAAGCTTGGAAGCAATAGAGTTTGTGTAAACAGCCAGCCACAGGGAGACTGCACTCCACAAATATGTACTGCCAACAAAATCCATTTCCACAGCCATTTAATTCATGAGTTACTGTCCGTCGTGCTCAAAACATAGTCCTCCACAGCACTCAGCCTCCCCATCCGTGGCGCTAAATAACAACGCCCAGGGCACTGCTCAGTGTTGCCAATTTAGACTGTAATCTCTGTACGGCGCTGTCCTGCCTCGATAACCTCACGCTGCAAAGCACACCCACATAAAGAGGGGCTTGCAGAAAGCAGCACTACATCAGCAGCAGGAAAGCCCCTTCTTCCCTATTGCAACCTCGTGTGTGCATCTCTCCCCGCCCCAGTTACTCCGCTGCAGGGTAGGGATGATAACTCCTCATCTCCCAGAGGAGGAATTCATTAGCATTTCATATGCCTCATGCATTAGGGTGATGAGACACAAAAAGCCCAGATCATCAATTTATTAATGACAGCGCAAGCCTACAGAAATGCTAACCAAGCCAGTGGAGTTGCTCCAGATTTGCTCCAGCGTGACACCAGTCTGGACCTCCTGGCAACTAACACTTGACCAAGCTGATTCATCAATTGCTGACCACCTGCTAGCACCTCAGGGCTCCAACCTTAGCTCCCTGCGCTAATATACACAAGCCAGTCAGGCCATCCCCTGAAGTATTTACAACCTTTGCAGGCAGGACAAAATGACAGAAAAAGAACAAAGAGGGGGAAGAAAGTCACGCGAAGATGGAAGCTGACACCAGGGCAGTGACAAGGCTGGAGACTGGCTCCCAGGCCAGGCTTGCAGCATGCAGCCTGGCCATCGCAGCAGCAATGAGAGCACTTCACCCCCCTCTTGGCTTGGTCTCAGACACCATGCAATCATCACCCCATTTTTAATCAATTTGGGGACATATTGTTCCCTTACAGCTATAATTAAAACTCGGCTGAATATTTTTTCCAGTACTATGAACTGCAAGGTTATTTAACAATACCAAATCAATCAGCTACCTTATGTACCACCCGGAGTTAACATGTACCAAAAGAAAGTTATTATACAAGAAATATGCAAAGACTGCAGTCTTTCCCAGAGTCCTTTCCTACCCCCTCTTTGCCACAACGATGGAGACAGTCAGCACTTTTTTTTGCAGATCAATACCGCACTTGAATGTGACCACCACTCCAATTATTGCCTCAATTACAGAGGCATGAGTTTGGTCCTGCACACCTACCCCCTTATTGAAAAAGCACCATGCGTATGCTGCCCATTGAAATGACACCTGTGGGAAAACATTAACCCACTAATTTGAAATCAATTTAAAGTCCATTTGCCTAATGACATGAGCACTGTAAATTATCTATAAATTGTTAATTTATGAGAAAATGACATCAGAATTTGTTTTATTAATTGGCTTTTCCAGATGCAAGTTATTTCTAAAGCTTCATAATCCATGTCTCTTGGTGAGCAAACATTAAAACCTGCTTAATAAGATGCCTTTTATGCCAAGAAAAAGAGTAAAATGAGTAAACCCGCTCTTGTGAACACTTCGATATAAGGGTTTATGCATTCATCCTAGCAATTAGTGAAGGAGAAGTCATGGGGAGAGTGAAAAAAGGTCCTTTGAGTGTCTGTTCACATTCTTGAACAAAATTGGTTCCAACCACATTTGCATTTTTCAGAGGCAAAATTCCTCCGAGTGCAGAAACCAACACCAGCCCAGGTCACCTCTCCCATCATCCTTGTGCCTCCTTGGCAAGGACTCAGCCAGGCACAGACTGAGCTAAGAACCTTACCTCTCAGCAAATATTTGAGCAACAGACTCGCTGGCCAAAGCATTAGGAGGAAATTATTGTCAAAGTCTGTGTCCAGGGACCAGGTTGTGATTTCTTTGCTGATATGGAGGTATTAGAGACTAACCTTTCCTAACAACTTCAGTACATCTACTTCTAGTGTGGGAGTGCAGAGATCTTCTTCAGATTATTTTCTTGTAACATCATGTACCCAGGTCCACGAAAGTTAAGTATCTAGTCAACTAACTCCTATTTCAGTCTCTCACTCCAGTTGGATCTGTATCCTTGATCTCTCATGCAGTACTCCAGGTCCTGAATTTCCCTCCTACCCTGCAGCTGCTTGGGAATTGCTTGCACATCCATCCGCAGACACCCACAGAAATCAAGTCCATGCAGTTTCTCTACCCCATGGTAACTAGGCAACATGACTGTAATTTTCAAATATTGATAACTACCAACAAAAATACAAGTGTGAAGAAATCGGGGCTTGACTGACCCAAAGAGCAAATACACCTGAGGAAACTGCAGCCTGCTCCCGGACAGTCGCTGGACACAGATTTATTGCAGATGAGTTTCTTGGTCCCAGCACTCACCTTTACTGAACAGTCAGAAATAAAATCTCCATGCACACCATGACCTTGACAGGAATAAAAAAGGGAGCACAATGATTTTTGCTGCAGTCTGATGTCCAGCAAATCTTTCAGCACCGGATTATCCAATTTCAGTACAATTTTAAGGGAAAAGACAGCACAGGAGCAAGGTAACGGGAGCTCAGCAGAGCTTTGCTTCAAAGCCCAAATTTCCACCTGGGGAGAAAGGCAAAGTCACAAGGTCTTTCCCAGATCAAGTGTCCATCAGGAACTTGCAGATCACCAGGCCAGGCTGCTTTCAGCTATGCCTGAAGAAAGGCAAGCGAGCCCCAAAGCTGGCAGCAATACTGCTTGTTCCACCATGGCGCACACACACGAGGCATGGGGTAAGCCAGCTCCACTCCCTCTTTTCTCTCCCTGATCATTTTAGGACCCAATCCAAAAATCCCCCCAACAGCACGAAGACTCTCAGGAGTGCTTGTGCGCACATAAACGAAAGCTCCTCCATGCAGGGACCCACCACCCTGCACTCGAGCAGCAGCCGGCACACACAGAAAGCTCTGTTTTTGCCAAAATAGAAAGCTGCAATGTCAAACCTTCCCTCTTCCATTAATGCTCTATTTAAGTCTGTCTTTGAATTTGTCCATATTACAAACGCACCCCCTCTCAGCAAACCCCCTTCCCAGACAGCCCTCCCCTCTTCTCTGCTAAATAGATACTAAATATATACCAGGGAGAACTTGTTGGGAAAAAGAGGACTGAGGTTTTTAAAAGCTTCCCCCTCCTTCATCTACTCCACAAACACACACCCCCCAAAACAGAGCTGCTTTGTTGTTTGCTTTCATGGCTCCCAACCGAGAGCTCATCCCTCCACCGCCATTCATTGCCACAGCTCCTGCTGCAAGAGTGCAATGCTGGGAATATCCTTCTCCACGGATATGCCAAGCCCCTCTGCTGCTCTTCCCTAGCAGATCCCAGCAATGCCCCAGCAGGTCAGGTGATGAATGCAAACGTGCTGAAAGAAAGACTGCCAGACGAACATTGGCCCTCTTCCCCAATCCCCTAGTGAAACCAATCCAGTCGGAAGAATTCCTGCCTGCTGATATGCTAATATTTTAAATGAGCTTTAATTGGTTTCCCAACACTACCCGTGTCACTCGCACACCCCATGCCAGTACTCATCACTGCCAGCCCCATTGTGCCGTATCTGTGCCCTGCACCACCACCCATACAGCCCAAATAGAGGGGACGCTGGTTCCCATGGGGCTGTTCTGCTTGCCTGACTTGTGCTCTGAATATATTTATTCTGGTGTGAAATCACAGCACCAGCTGTTCTGATCATTTCACAGTTCTCATTTAAAAGAAAACAACCTTAGGGTGGGGGAGAGCAGGTAAGAAAATCTGGCAGTCCTTGTGCTGGCTGCTCTTAGGAACAGCACAAGGGGAAGGGTGCGTGGGTGAAGGTATGTGTAGGAGACTAGCGAGTCACACATTACCTTTAGCCAGCTAGCACTCCTCTGCAGCTCTTGCAGAGCTCAGTCTGAGAGTCCATTGATATCTCTGCAGCAACTGAGTTGTAGGTAACGTACCTGCACAGGGTTGAGCTTTGCTGCTGCAGCTGCTCAGAAGCAGAGGTGGCTGATCAGACTAACTCACCTTCTTTCCGTTGAACACAATTCTTCCGATTTCGTGCTGGCATTAAATGAGCATATCATTTGTTCCAGCTCTCTGCTCAGAGAGGCTATGGCTTACAGTCCTCCACGCAAGTCACTTGAAGCAGCAGGATGACATGTCTGGCTCTCAGGGGGACCTTGTCCCTGCAGTAGCCGTCATTTTCCTCCATGGCCCTCTGGAGTACCTTGTCCCCACTTCCCCCCCACCCTGCTTCAAGCCATAAGTTCCCCCAGTAACACAGCCCTGCTTCAGGCTGGATCAAAACGACACTGTTCAACCTGTACTGCCTTATAATCAGACGACAGGTAACATTGCCAAGGACAAGAGCTCCGCAGTGTTCCCGGGGAGAGACCAGTTGTCTTCAGCTCTTGCTATACCCCATGTTTTGACCAGCACCTCCTCCTCTCTCTCCCCCCCAATTTTTCCCCCCCCACCCGCCACATCCCTCCCAGCTCATCCCTCCTGGAGATAAGGCAGAATAACCAATAGCCTGATGCAAAGGCTCTTGCAGTTAAGGCACCAGAGAACCTCAACACTGTCTCTTCCCAGGTACAGTGCGAGGTCTTGCCTAGATCCCTGGGAACATCTTTGGTTTTATGTTTATTTTTCAGTGTGATCATCGGGCAAGACAGCAAAGAGACTCGTCACCATCCATCACGAGCTTCATTGTTTAGTAATAAGATGTATTGCCCCCTTGCAGCAAAATAACACTCCAGCCAGAGCTCCCATTTGTTATGATCTGGCTGACTGGGACAGCTGTTCATGTCAATGCTGTAAACACTCCATTTGGAGCAGAGACAGCAAATTTTAAGTGCTAATAAATGGGACTGCAGGCTGCCGAGCGCACGCGAGGTTAGCGGCTGGTCACCACCAGCCTTCCCCAGCCAGGCTCCTTGAGCAGCTCCGGTCCAAGTGCTGCCTGCCCACCCCAACCACCGACCCCCTTCAAACACAGCACAGGGAGCGTGGCCCTGCCTGCCGAGCAGTCCCAGCTCTGTCCCACACGTTCCTCCCCCCGGCACCCGGTTAACCCTGCTGGGAGCTGCCACAGCACAGCTACCATCGCAGAGCGCCCCCAAAAACCAGCTGCAAGGTGGGCAGGGAGGGTTTGTTATCAGAGCCAGATGGCTTTCCTGGCTCTCCATGAATGGGGTCAGAGCAGCAGTGCTGGAGGAAGAACTTACTTGTCTCCATGCGTCAGGAGGGAGCTGAATCTGCTTTTCTGTAGTTAGCTTTATTAGAAATGGCCTCAGCAGATCAGACAGCAGAGAGGCAGCTTTCTGGAGAGCACTGGTGGACTTCTCCAGTAGCACACGATGATAACCTGTGGAGGACAGAATTAATGCTTAGCTGGGTGTCTCTGACCTGGTGCCCTCTGTGCTTTCCAGGGCTAGAGGCATGCTCTTATCTCAGGTTTATTACCAGCTGCACAGACTGCTCAGCCCTAAAGCTCCAAAGCAGCAAACGGCCAGCAAAACTCAGCCTCTGGCAGCAGCTAGAAGATGGTAGCTGCATACTGGGAGGTCAGAGATGATCTGTCACCACACCAGATGCCTAAACACACGCTGGGGCAGCTCAGAGCATCCTTTCTCTCCCTACGTAAGCTCCACTGTGGCTAGTGTAAGCCAGGCCCCAAGTAAACAGCAGCCTTCCTGTATTCCCAGCTAGCGGCAAGAGCCCCAGGACACTGCGAGGGTGCCTGCACAACAGCTGGCTCAGCAAGCGCAGAGCCTCTGCAGAGCAGCCTGAGATGATGCACAAGGGCCTTCTGGCAGCATACATCAGAAGATTTCACTGAGGTCACAGCCTCACACATTAGACACATGTCACTTCCATTTTTACATCAGGAAAAATAAAGCTTAAAGACATACAGACAAAGCACTGGCAAGATTTCATGATTTATCATCACTGTCATTCCAGGCACTCACAACTGCCTGGGTTTACCCTTTGGCTCCCTTATAGCAGCTCCTTTGAGAGGTACATGAATACCAGAGGCAAGGAACAGGTCTGCTGCTCATTCACACCTATGTCTCTGACAAACTAGAGCCCTCAGGAAGACTGCAAGTGTTTAAAAAAAACCTGAAAAATCAGCCCACCACCCTCTGCAGCCAGCCTGAGAAACTGTCATCAGGAGCAGTTTATCCCCAAAAAGCATAGAGTGGGAGCACTGTGCATCAGCCAGAGCTAGTCAATAGCACTTGCAGGAAAAATAAAAAGCTGGCCTAGTTTTCACAGAATTCAGTCAGACCCCCAAACCATTTCAGCTGTCTGCAGGCAGCACTGTGTCACCATGCCAGAGGGCATGGACCGAGTCTAAAATAGGAACGGGTAAAGGCAGCAAACGTGATCAAAGCAGCACTTCACCACTACCTTCCCTTGAGCAGCCTAGCAGCTTAAGAGTGAGTTTCTCTTGCCAGAAACTTCCCCCTCTCCAAACAAAGAGCTGGAAAGAAAATCCCTCAGGCAGCAGATTCTTCAGCACTCTTGGGCTGCGTGTCATTCAGGAAACGACCACAAGCCCAGGTGACACTTAAAGAGATGAACCACAACTGCTCACCCTCTAGTGACAAAACTATATTGTCCATCAGACAAAAACTCCTTGAAGCAAAGCAGAGGAGCTGTGGCAGGCAGCAGCAAACTCATCATGCTCTTGAATGCCACCAAGGGACAGCTCGTGGCTCTCATCACTCCCCATAGCATGGGGCTGTTCTGCCCGCCAGGGCTCTGTGCTGAGACAACAAACTTTGGTCCAGACTCAGACAGCCATTTGTAGGCAATTAGCTTATGCACTGACTGCTTGATCAGCTCATGTCCTCATTTTTCCAGCTCCTTTGTTAGTCTGAAAAAATCTCAGGGGAAGCCCAGGTCATTACATCCTGGGAAAGGCTCCCAGGAGCCTGCACAAGCCAGCCGATGGGTTTGGAAATGGGTTCAAGAGGGAGCACCCACATCCCTATTGCCTCTTCATATGCCTCTGTCCAACACAACACAGCCCTGGGAAGCTCAGTGGGACAAAGGCCACCAGCTAGAAAGGATTAAAAGCCCTAGTGCAGACGTGCAACCTTTCCTTGCGGTCACCTTGCACTTCTCACTCAGCACCAAGAGATTCAACTGAAAAGGTCATTGAAGTTTAAGAAAAAAAAAGCACTTCTGCACAGCTGTTTTAAAAGCTCACCCTGAATTTGCCCATCCCCAGACTGTAAAGGCTCCCATCCCTTCTGTGTCTGCACTCTCTGGGTTCAGTCTGGTTAGGGAAATAATCTCAGATCACCTCATTTCATGTGGGAACTTCTTAATCACTCAACACCCATCACCTGCAGTGCTCCAACAAAGCTGCAGAGCTCTTTGGTGATGGGAAATGAGACATCAGTGCCCACACCTGTAGCTAAGATGAGCCTGTCGTGGTTTAACGCATAAGCTAACAAGCATTAAAGTAAAGCAGTCATGAGGTAGCAAGAGCTGCTTGCCTCCCTGCCAAAACCAGCTAAGCCACAATGTTCTTAGTGCCACATTTCAGCTCACCCCTTCAGCAACTGGATGTCCTCACACGCACCCTCATTCTGGTGACTCTGAGACTGCCACATCTTCCACTGGAAGAGGACATGACCCAGCCTTCCTGACCACGTGCTATCAGATCAGCAACTCAAAGCAGTACCACAACCCTTCCTCTGAGATATATCCCCTCTTGGCTAGTCCACACGCAGGAGTTACCCATATCTCCTCTCTGCCCTTATTCACCCCTTAGCAGCCCTTACTGTTGCCTCACAACCTCCTTTTCGAGAAGGAGAACCTTTCCTGTTTAAGATGGAGGACATTTCTACTGTGTGCCTAAATCACAACCAATTTGTAATTTAATTCAACCTCCTCCGCTTCCCATCACAAGTGGTTGTTTACAGTGCTGTTTACCAGCTGCTGCTTTTCAGCCCAGCCATGGCTGTACTTCACTGGTAGATTAATCGATCCCCCCCTGACTGACACACACACACCCCCACCTGGCAAAATGGCTTCTCTGCTTCAAATCTGGGTTTGAAACCAAATCTTTGGCAACCTTTCTCACCCCAGCCCAATGCACTTCAGGCCTTATTCCTGTCCAGGCTCCTTCACTGCTTTTCTTCCTGCCAGAACGCCCACCAAGGTGCTACCGAGCTCCCTGGCCCTTCCTATTACTTGTCACATGCAGCAGTCTGAACCAGGTTTTCACACTGAGCTTCTGAGGCAATAAACTGGCTCTAACTTGAGGGGGGGAAACAACAAGAAATCGGCATCGTAGGCCGACACTCAAGAGAAACACGATCCACAAACCTTCCAAGTTCCCACTGTTTTGGGCTCACTTCAGCTCCTGTGCTGGCTTACAGCGAAGGAAAGCCTGGCACCCAGCCTCTCCAGCTTTGCTCATCACCATCCTCAGGGAGCACATAATAGCTGAATAAACAGCCACGAGGATAAAAAAAGAGCATCCCAGAGGCACAGCTCCCCACAGGTCTGCCAGAGCTCTGTTCACCACTTGAGGAGCCACTAAGATGTGTCATCTGCAGGGTGACAAATTGCCAGGGAAGGGAAGAGAGTGAGTCATCCTCTTTGACTGACCTTTGTGTCAATCATCAGAGGGAGAAGGCTGCTCCTGAGCTACTCAGAAACAGATAACAAGCCACACGGGGCTGCACAGAAACCAGCCATGGGCCAAGCCCCAGCCCCATTCAACACAGGGCAATGCCCCCGCAGGCACCGTGTATGGGGTAGGGTGCTTAGAGAGGGCAGGTGAGAGACAGCGAGCACAGCACAGGGGAGAAAACCACCAAGGAGCAAGAAAACCATGCTCAAGATGGTGTGGAGGGAAAAAAAAAAATTAAAAACCCAGAAGACCCTTGTTTTCATCAGCATGGCTGAGTCAGGCACGTGTAAGGTTTAAAAGCTCCCTATTTCTGTGCTAAGTCACCTGCAGCAGAGGGGAGGAGGGACAGGGGGTGGCGTTAACGATAGAGCAGAGCGGAGGGGACGGAGAGCAGGACGGACACTGCTCCGAGGCGAGGCGAGCCGGGCTGCCACCCCCGCTCCGCTCCCGCTGCCGGCACCGGCCGGCGTCGGGGGCCGAATCCCCCTCGTAAAGCGCCCCAGGGCAGCACCGAGAGCCGAGGCCGCCCCGCACCTCGGCACGGCGGGGCCCTGAGAGGACAGACCCCCCGCCCTGCCTCCCCAGGTGCTGCTCGGCGCGGCCCCCACAGCCCCGCCACAGGGGAACCGCTCACCCGGGGCGGCGTCGCGTCGCGTCGCGTCCCGTCCCGCCCCGCTGCCCTGATGAGCTGCACCTGGGCCCGCCCGCCGCCCGC